>NW_027186304.1:56316813-56382510 GCF_028583685.1 Petaurus breviceps papuanus
CTCTCTCTCTCTCTCTCTCTCTCTCTCTCTCTCTCTCTCTCTCTCTCTCTCTCTCTCTCTCTCTCTGTCCCCTCTCTTCTCTCCTCTTCCCTCCCCTCCACATACACAGAGAGAGAGAGCAATCTTAAACAATCTATTCTCAGGAAAGATTAATAATTAATAACTTAATTAATATTTAATTTTACTAAAATATTATAAAATATTTTTTAAAAACTTAAATAACTGTTAAGGAATTGCTAATGGCATAGAAAGGAGGTGGGGCATATGGTCCTAGAGGATTTACAGGAGAATGCTATCAAACATTTTTAAAATAATGCTAAAGCTACATGAAATATTCCCAAAAAAATGAGAAGAGGAGGCCCTCTAACAGGCTAAGTCAGACATAATCTGAATACCTAATCCAATAAAGCAAAGGAGGAATATTGACCATTATTATTGACAAAATATTAAAACAGATCTAATAAAATTCTGTTAAACAGAGAAGAACAATTTCTTCAATAAAAAATCCATCATGACATAGATGTAGCCATGCCAGGGACATCTGGATGACTTTTTAAGGAAAAAATCTAATTGATCATGGTAAATGACAAGACATCCAAATCCATTTTATTATTTCAATAGATGTGGAGAAAAACAAATTTTGACAATATGCAATATCTTTTTTTTCTCAAAAATAAATTAAAATATTGACTTAGATGATATTATTATATGAAAATCACCTACTTAAAAAGAAAGGCAAGCATTGTGTAGCAAGAGGAAACACTAGAACTTTTCCAAAAAATTTGAAGAGTAAATGATGGATGTTCATAGAGAGAGCAATATTAATAACTGATAGCCAGTCCATGACAATCTAATAACAAATGCAATGCTGTCAAAATCAATTTAGAATTTCATTAAATTTAGTCAAATTATAAAGTTGATACTTTTTAGAACTTGATAAAACAATGGAAAATTATTGAAACATCTGTAATACCAAGGGAAATAATGGGAAATAGAATGACAGGAAAATAGAACTTCTATGCATCGAACTATATTAGAAAAAGTGACCAAAGTAATTTCCTATTGACTTACAAAGATCAAAGTAGGTCATTAGATCAGACTAGATTAGAGAAAATTAAATATCATGGAATTCACTACCTTGAGATTGATAAAGCTGAATACAAAAATTACTTAGGAAAGAAGCTTTTTTATTTGGTGATAAAGAATTCTGTGAAAACTGGAAAACATTTTGAAAGAAGAAGTAAGTCCAACATGTTAAAATATATTCCACAATAAGTTCAAAAATAGTATGCAACATTAATTATAAAGATCACAGTATAAAAGAAGTGAAGTAAATAACATACCTTTCTCAGCTATCGGAATGCAATGTGTTATTCAACAAAAAAGTATAAAATGCAATAAGAAAAAGATAAAATAAATAAACTTGATTACATGAAACTGAAAAGATTTTGCACAAACAAAATTGAAACTTCTAGGTTAGAGCAGAAGCAAATGAATGGGAAAAGTCTATATTCAACTTATCACATTAGAGATTTTTGTCCAAAATTGATAAACTCCTAACAAAAGAAGGTATCATAGATAGAGTGATGGGCCTGGAGTGACTAAGATCTGAATTAAAATCCAGCCTCAGACATTTACTAATTTTGTGAACTTGGAAAAATATTTTAACCTTCATCTGTTTTAAAATCATTCTGTAAGTTGGGGATAATAATAGTAACTACTTAAGGGGGCTATTGTCAGGATAAAATAAGATATTATTTTTAAAGCACATTATAAAATGCAATGTCTCATATAATAATCTTTATCATCATCATCATCATCATCATCATCATATCAAAATCCTTTCCCCAAAAGATAAGTTATAAATGTATGAGAATGAAAAAAAATTCCCAAAGAACTGAAAATTATTAATAATCATATGAACATTCCAAATGAATTGGATTAATTTACTAAGAGAACTATAAATCAAAACCATACTGAGTTTTGCCTTGATATCCACAAAATTGATAAATATGACAAAACTGAAATATTCACTCCTGATTTTTATCTTACTCTATTTTTTCTTAATAATTATTATTTGTTACAAAAATCTTCTGTGAATGAATTTGGTATAGGTGGTCCTCTGGGGAAATTCTGTTGATATAAACAGCAAAATACCAATAAAAGAATTTTCAATGAAATGGCAAAACTAAAATTGGGTTCTTTGATAAGAAAACCTATTTTAAATGCAGAGAGAAGAAAATTAAATCAAAGTAACAAATGATAAATGAAATTCACAACTTAAAAAAAAGAAATTTAAAAAACCTGATTAGAACTATTATGAAAATTATATGCTAAAAATTGAAAACTCAAAAATGTAAAATAAAAGAATATCTTTAAAAATGAAGTATCTATTTTAACAGGAAAAAGTAGAGATTTAATTCAGTTTCCAAAAAGGGAAATAACTAGCTTTACAGGAAATACTAAGAGAGAAAACACATCTTCTTCTTGATAGATTTGATGGATTCATGGGAGAATTATATCAAACATTTTTATAATAAAATTAATAAAAACCCTACCCAATTTGCTCAAAAATTAAGAAGCCACCTTTCCAAACTCAGTGATGTCCCCAACACCTAACCTGATACCAAAACCATGGAAGAATAAAATTTTAGTCCTAGATTCCGGTATCACCAATGAACATTGGTTCAAAACTTTAAAACAAAATCCTATTAAACAGGCTATAGAAATTTCACCCAAGAAATTATTCATTATCTTAAAGATGAAGTTGTACCAGGGAAGCATGGATGGTTCAAAAGATGAGAATAGTCAGTATTGGAGAGGTTGTGGGAAGATAGGTGTATACCAGTACATTGATGGTGAAGCTATGAATAAATAAAACCACTTTGCACAACAATTTGTATTATGCAAACAAAGTTACTAAAATGTTCGTACTCTTTGACCCAGATATTCTACTAATAGGAATATATCCCATGAAAAAATTGATTGAAAGTCTTCTTATAAACCAGTATATTTTTAATAACTCTTTTGTGGAACATAAAACTAGAAAATGAGCACATAGCCTAACTTTTGGGCAATGTAAAAAAAAATCATAGGAATTCAATGCAATGAGATATTACTTTGCAGTAAGAAAGGAAGAATATGAGGAATAAGTATAGTATGAACTGATATTATGAACTAAGCATAGGAATAAGAAGAACAAATGCAGAGTGGAGTAAGCAGATGAAAGAAAACAATGAATACAGTGAGTATAACAATGTAGATTTTTAAAAAAGCCCTACAAAACAATAAAAAATTAACATTGTAAAATTATAGAAGACAAGTATGGCTCCAGAGAAGACATATGAAAAAAATCCCCATAAACTTTTATTTCTCTGCACTTCTTTGCAGAGTAGGGAGATCAATATGTGAAGAATATTACATATACTTTCATGTTATTTCCAATTTGTTGATTTTTTTTCCTGATGATTTTTCTCATACCTATTTGTCTTTTTTTCCCTTTTTTTTATCAATTTTCTTTGTAGCCTGGGGATGAGAAAAGGGAGAAATTTATGTCTTTTTCAAAAGTCAAAAGCTCTGGGGCTTCCAGATTATGTGAAAAAAAAAAGATAATGGGCCAAACATTTTCTCCAACCCTCCAGGAAACTGTTAAAAATAGAAATTGTGCATGAAAGATAAGGCAACTTCAGCTCTTTCCATGGTTTAAGAAAACATTTAGGATGTAAAAGAAGGGGAAATTGTTTTTTTTTTCCAAACTCAGGAATTGATATTCACTGACCCTATGGTTTACTTAGTACCACCTCACACAGTGTCAACATCAAGGTCAGCACAAGCAGACCCAAGGACACTACATAGGCTTAAATCAAAACATACTTATGAACCTTTTCACCTTTCCCCCCTTCCATTGATGTTGAGTCCCCAGCTCCAGACTGCAGAACATTACTTGAACCTCTCCACCAATTTCAGCCCTAGCTTGGGGAATTGAAGGTGGGAGTTAGTGGGGAACACACTCTGCTGGCACTAGGGAAAGGCGGCTTTGAATTGCCTGTTCTGGGCCAGGAAATTGGGAAACAAAAGTAGGACAGGTCACCAGGAATGGCCACAATTTTGTGTTAAAGGCTGTACATTCCTCCATTCAGCCTGAGGGAAAGAATACAGCAACCAATTGGGTCTAATAGCTGACTAAGCAAAAGTCATTTGGACAGAAATTAAGATTTGTGAACTCAGAAATTTCCATTGTAAGAGAAGATTGAAACATTTGATATTTACTCCCAAGGAAACTACAATCAGAGAAATTCAAGAAGTGAATACAAAGGAAAATAAAGAAGGAAAATGGACTGAAAATACCAAAAATTTTGGGAAGAAGAAAACTCAAAGACCTTGAACATAAAAAAATAAATTAGCAGAAAAAGCTTTAGCAGAAGGCAATATGGCCTCCAGATCTAGTAAACAATTCAGTTATTTATGAATAATACTGTATAAAAGGTAAATTTATCCAATGATTGAGATAGAGGACCCTGTAGAATTTGAAAAAAACATAAAATACTATTCTTGAGCAGTTTAAAAGACAAATGAAAATTTTGAGTATCAGTTTTCTGTCCTGCACAACAAAAATGAGCAGAACAGCAAAAAAAAAAAAAAAAAAAAAAAAAAAAAAAAAAGAACTTGATCTACAACAGCAAGCCTCACTGAAAGAACAACAAAAAGAACAATAGATTGGGAAGGTAAATACATATAACTGAAGGACAGCGTAGAAGAGAAGCAAAAAGCAATAACTTTAAAAGAAAATTGTGTACTATTCAAGCAGAACATACTAATTTTGAAGACATGATGCCTAAAGATTAGCTAAGTAATATAGGTTTCTCAAAAGAACAAGACAAAATAACCCCTAAGATGATAAATGAAACAAATGCTAAAGGAAAAAGGTCCAAAACTGCTAAATATGGAAAAAAATTCCAGTTGAAAGAATTCACTGATTACGTCCAGGAAAAACCCAAAGGTACAAACTGCAAGACACATTGTGTTCAAATTTAATAATTCACTTCAGAGACAAGTTTTGCAAGCCATCAAAAGAAAAATCTTCAAATAAAAAGGAAACATTTTCAAAAAATCCAGGCTTTTTCCACACACCACTATTCCTGAAAGAAAATGGTATAAATGGAGCTCAGGACAAAGCCCAAGGTCACCTATCCTCCAAATCTGAGATTAAACACAGGACAAAAGATATATTAATGATAATTATTAATATAAAGAGGAGCTGAAACATTTTTTGAAAGAAAAGTAGCACTAAAGAGATTATGTGCCTCCTAAACATCTCAATCAAGATAAATACACTAGTTAATAAATGCAGTAGGCAAGGACAATGTAACCAATAGAGTGAGCATAGAGATACTACTAAGAGGTTTGTTTTTAAATGTACACAGTGACACATGGGTGAAGGCAGAAACAGTTGGTGTTTACAGAGAAGGAATGGGCAGAAGGTATTATGGAAAGAAACTGGTAACAACTGCATTTTGGTATTTGACAAATCTACCTATCCTGGGTGAGACAGAGTTGGGGGCAACTGATGCCTGGAGGAGTGGAAGAGTGTGGCACAGGGAAAAGAATTCCAGACAAATGTGTGGGGGCAGGGAGAGGAAGAGGATGACAAGAGAGATGGTATAGCTCACTGGTGGGCTTCAAAATCAGGGACTTGCTGAGGAAAGAACTCTACCAAAAGGTAGTTCTAGATGGGACTTTGGATAGAGTGCATGGAATTAGGGACACAAGTTCAAAGACACTGGTTGTATAACTCTGGGCAAATCACTTAACCTTTTTTTGTTTTAATTTCATTATCTAAAAAATTGGGACATAATAAAAGCACCTACCTCTCAGGAGTGTTGTGAGGATAAAATTAGATAATAATCATGATGTACATAGCACGGTTCCTGGTACATAGTTAGGGCTATACAGATGTTTATTGCTATTCTTATTATTAATGATTATTATGACAATACCACCACCACAACTACTACTATTACTGCTTCTGCTGCTGCTGTTGCTTCACTACTATTAATACTTCTACTAGGCATTACTCTGGAAATGAAGCATAATAGAAAAAGGGAAAGATTCTAAAAGGGAGACCCTAGAATGAATACCTTGTAAGCTTTGATAGGATGAAGACATAGAGAAAAGAGGGAGACCAGATAATTATAGGAACAATGAATTAGAGAATGAGGCTCTAGAGGAAACAAAAAGAGTAGATGGATAATGAAGAGAGTATAAGTTTCAGAGCAGATGCCAAACTTCATTGGCACATGGAGAATCTACACTGGTATTTCATTTACCAATGAAAGCATAAGTAGAATTTTATTAATAGTTTAGATTTGTTAAATTGGTTGCTCAAATATAACTTTAAGAGGATTAGAATTTGACTAAGATTCAAACACATTAGCTTTAAGTAATAGTGATTTAAAGGAACAAAAACATAACTATTTTAAATTACTTGTTACTTATAATTTTTTCATAGAGATGATGTGGGAAATCTAAAGTAGAAGAGCTCAAAGTATGAACTGAAAATATATTTCACATTTTTTTTCATTCAGACCAAATAATAATAACAATGTTTTATGCTTGCAAAAATAGTATGAAATGGAAATATCAAATATATATTGATTTTTTCATAGTACTGGAAATTTAAATATGTTGATAATACTAAAATACCTCAAATGTTTGGCAAATTATCTGATCCACTAGTAATTATTTGTAGCCATCTTTACTCAACACAAAATGTAAAATTATTGTGTGGATTACACTATATTCTGTATTCTGTATGTGAACACAAATTGTAAGCTGACAAAACTGGAAAATAGCTTCAGTAAGTCTTGGTTAAACAATACCTGAGCATATAAAATTTCCAACTATCAGTGGACTACATTTCATAATTTCCTCAAGTAGTATTTCACATCTAATATAAATAGAGTAGAATCTCACATCTCATAAACAATGAGGACAGGTACTAGGTATGGGATCAAAGAGTACATGTTTGGGAGCAAGGTGCAAGAAGATTGGAAAGGTAGGATGGAGCTAGGTGATACAAATCTTTGAATGCCAAACAGAACATTTTATATGGATCCTGTAGGCAAGAAAGAATGACTGAATTGTATTGAGTAGAGGGATGACATGGTCAGACTTGTACCTTAGGAAAATCACTTTAGTAACCCAATGGAGAACTGATTAGAGTAAGGTGAAACTTGAGAGAGGCAGACTCACTAGCAGGCTATCACAATAATCTAGGCATAATGTGATTAGGTCTTGCAGTAGACTGATGGCAGTGTCAGAGCAGAGATGGGGTTGTGTTAGAGAAATGCTTCAAAGGTTAAATCAACAGCATTTGAAAACAAATATGGGAAGTAAGATACAGTGAGGATTCCAGGATGACTCCTAGGTTCAAAATAGGTGGAAGAATGGGGATGACAGAGGGGGCAATATCCTGGTGGAGATGAAATGAAATGGGATCATGGGAATAACAAGAGGTTGTTAGTCTTCATAATAGGGGAATTCAGGGGGTTAGAAAAGTGAATGTTTTATTGTGGGAATTGAGTGAAACATTGATTCTATCTTGTAAATCAATTCTGGAGCTAGCTTAATTTTTATTCATATATGGGTGTAACGTAACTTTTTTTTTGTGAAAACTTCAATTATGGAACCTGGGAAAAAGAAACTATCTCATTTAAAATATATTTTTATTTGAAACTAAATTTTATGTTTATTTTTAGTTTACATCATTCATTTCCACAATATTTTGAGTTACAAATTTTCTCCCCAACTTTCTCCTACCCACCTCCCCAAAACAATGATCCCACTGAATACCCCCTGCCCCAATCTGCTCTCTCCTATATCCTCCCTCATTTGCCCTCCAACTTTCCAGTAGGGCAAGATGGATTTCTCCGCCCCAGTGCCTGTATACCTTATTTCCTAGTTGCATGAATATATAAGTGTATATGTATATATAAACATTTCATTTTAAAACTTTGAATTTCTGATAGGTAGTATATGTTAAGACTGACTATATTTCCCTACATCCTATCCCACCCCCACTTGTTCAATTCTCTACTTTGACCCTGTCCCTTTTCAAAAGTGTGTGCTTATAGCTTCCCTCCCCACAACCTTCCCTACCCTCCATCATCCCCCCTCTCATCCCCTTCCTCCCTACTGTCCTGTAGGGGGAATACCCTATTTAGTGTGTATGTCATTCCCTCCCTAAGCTAAATTCAATGAAAGTAAGATTGACTCATTCCCTTTTGCCTTCCTGTTCTTCCCCCTCCATTGTAACAGTTTTCCATTGCCTCTTCTAATATAATATAATTCACCCCATTCTGTCTCTCCCCATCTCCTCTCATTATATTCCTCTTTCACCTCCTAATTTCACCTTTTAAGTATCATCCCTGCCTATTCAATTTGTCCTGTGCCTTCTGTCTAAGTAAACCTGTACACATATATACACACACTCACATATGTATTCATAAACCTATATAAGCTCCTATATAGACATATATGCATGTATACATACACATAGATGCATATAGGTACATATACACACATTATATATATGTGTATATACATACATACATACACACTTTTATATTTCCTTCAACTATTCTCATACTGAGAAAAGTTTCAAAACTTACAATTATTGTTTTTCCATGTAGGAATGTAAATAGCTCAACTTTGATAAGTTCCTTATGATTTCTTTTCCCTGTTTACCTTCTCATGCTTCTCTTGCTTCTTGTGTCTGAATGTCAAATTTTCTATTCAACTCTGGTTTTTTCATCAAAAATGCTTGAAAGTACTCATTCCATTGAATGACCATATTTTCCTCTGAAACATGACACTTAGTTTTGCTGGGTAGGTGAATCTTGGTTTTAATCCCAGCTCCTTTGACCTTGGGAATATCATATTCTAAGCCCTTTGATCCCTAAGTATAGAAGCTGCCAGATCCTGTGTTATCCTGATTGTGTTTCAACAATACTCAAATTGTTTCTTCGTGGCTGCTTTTAATATTTTCTCCTTGATCTGGGAACTCTGGAACCTGGCTATAATATTCCTAGAAGTTTTCTTTTTGGAATCTTTTTCAGGAAGTGATCAATGCATTCTTTCAATCTGTACTTTGCCCTCTGGTTCTAAAACATGAGGGTAAATTTCCTTGAGAAATTCTTGAAGGACAATTTCTAGGTTCATTTTTTGATCATGACTTTCAAGTAGTCCAATAATTTTTAAATTATCTCTCCTGGATCTATTTTCCAGGTCAGTGGTTTATCCAGTGAGCTATTTCACATTGCCTTCTATTTTTTGATTTGGTTGGATCTGTTTAATAGCATCTTGATTTCTCATAAACACACTAGCTTCCATTTGCTCCAATCTAATTCTGAAGGTATTATTCTCTTCAGTGAACTTTTGAGATTCTTTTTCCATCTGGAAAATTTGACTCTTTAAGGAATTCTCCTCATTGACTTTTTGAGCCTCTTTTGCTATTTGAGTTAGTCTATTTTTTAAGGTGTTATTTTCTTCAGTCAGGTTGTTGCCACTTTTTTTCATGATTTTCTTGCATCATTCTCATTTCTCTTCCCAATTTTTCCTCCACTTCTCTTATTTGGTTTTCAAAATAGTTTTAAAGGTCCTCTTTTGCCTGTAACAAGCTCGTATTTTTCTTGTAAGCTTTTGTTGCAGGAGTTCTGACTCTGCTGTCTTCTTCCTGCTCCATGCCTTGATCCTTTTTGTCCCCAACAAAGGAATCCAAAGTCTGACTGCTGTGCTTGCCCCACATTCCCTGCTTGCTCCTGTTGCCATTCAACCATTTGACTCTTGAGGCACAGTAGAGCTCTGCTTTCAGAGAGGAGAGTTTTGTCCCAAATAGATGGGGTTTTCTCAGCTGCCAGAGCTATTAGTTGGGTGCCCTCTCAGAAGCCTTCGCTGACTGACACACTGGTCATGCACCCCAATACCTCCACCCAGGCCAGAGATCCAGATCCAAGCAGGTTAAAGCAAGAACAATTATCCTCAGACTGGTTGTTTGGTACCCCTACAATCTGCAGGACAGGAGTTCTGAAGCAGCCACAAGGTAGTAGCCACCATATCTCAGCTGCTTCTCACCCCAGGGGCAAAGGCCGGACCTCACACCCAGACTCCCTGTTCCCAAAGTCTATTGACCTATCCCTTTTTTTTGGTATTTATAGGTTGATAATTCTGGAAACCATCACAGCTTCTGGTGACCTACTCACCTGATGTCGCTCTAGCCATGGCTTGTTGGGCTGCCCTGAGGCTAAAATCTCAGACTCATGTGGGGCTGGGCTGGGCTCCTAGCAAGCTGTGCTGGACCCTTCCTGCCTGCCTGCCAGGCTGTCTTCAGTGGGAAGTTAGTTTCTGTCTGTCACTTTGTGGGTTTTGTAGCTCTAAATTTTGTTTAGAATCATTTTTTACATGTATTGGAGGAGGTAGAAGCAGGAGCCCTGCAGAAGTCCTCTTTCTACTCCGCCATCTTGGCTCTGCCCCCTATTGCATTTTTTGAACTTAGTTTTGTATGACTGGAAACCTGGACTAATTCTACCTATTTCTTAGAGTCCTTTAATTGAGGACTTAGGTTATGTTGACCAAAGACCCACTCAGATCCAAATACCAGTGCAATGAATTTTCTTACAATTGTACATCTCAAGCAACTCATAGATCTTATGTAACAACTGGCCCCATATTGATTAATAAGTTATTGCTTTCATGTTCCTTTGATTGTTTATAGACACTTTAAGGGAGTTGGAACAATTCTTTTTTGAATTCAGGTCATTTCACCTATGTGCTCTTCACTTCCCCAAATTGGAAAGTCCCTAAACTTTCCTCCAACTAGAAATCAGGTAACCTACTGTTACATTATTTACTTTTAGCTTATTAGTCTTAATTGGTGGATTGCTTTTAAGGTATAAAAATATGTCTCCCCCAGCATTTGGGTTCGGGTCTAAGTGAGGAGGTCTGCTCTTGTTTTGTTAGGCAATTAGCTTGCACTATTTAGTAAGTCAATATGCCAGGAAGATAGAAGTTTAATTCCCAAATCATTTCATATTTCACCTGCCACATTAAGGAGTAAAGGTCACTTCATCATGTGAGATGAGGGTGAAGGAGGAGAAAGGAACATAAGATACCTCAGCATGATGACATAAGGAGGAGGGGAGGAGGTAGTTCACAGTGACCTCAGTTTCTCCTGTAAAATATGAGATAATATTCTAAATTGAGAGTGTGAGGGTGGGGAGTTGGTAGAACTTTGAGGAAGGATGGAAATAATTGGGAGAACTGTAGAGAAAGAGATAGTGAGTTGATAACTACTGAAGTACTGAAGATTATCTAGCAGAAGTTAAGGTCTAAGGGGTGGCCAGTTGGCTCAGTGAGTAAGAGCACTACTCCAGTGTTGGGATGACCTGGGGATCAAATCTGGGCTCAGATACTTAGCACCACACCCAGAAATAACTAGCTGTGTAACCTTGAGCAAGTTACTTAACCCTGATTGCTTAACAAAAAAAGAAGTTAAGGTCTAGCTGAAATTATGCAATTCAATTTTAATGCTCCCATTAGAATGGTTCTGTGATTTTTCCAACTTTGTTTAGTAACAGGTGTCTAAAACAAAAAGCAGCATGGTGGAATGTATACAAGGCTGAAGTTTGGCTGGGTATAATCAGTTATGTAATAATGGGGCTAAGGATTTAAGATTTAACAGTTTTAAAATAACGCATAAAACACAAACTTAAGGTTTTTTGTCACTTGTGCTAGATCAATATAATACAGTAGTATAAGTGATACTGTGATAAGGTTGAGTGCATCCATATGTCAGGGAAAGAATTAAAACATCTTGGGGCCAAGGAGAAGGAAACTATATACTGAATGTTTTTTTTCTCCCTACAGTTGATACGATGCAAATTGATTCCACCACATCAGACTTGGTGTCTAATTTGAAGAGTATAGCTGGTGTTGACATGTACCTAGAGAAAATAGATCACTATTTGTACAAAATTAGTTAATTATAAAGAAGTTGGTTCAATATATTTGTCACATGAAGAGAGGAAACTGGAAATAAATGTGAGCCCTGACTAAGCTCTAGGTATCGGGGCTCTAAATCTGGCATCCTTAAACTTGTCTTAAGATATTTTGATGAATATATCTCAATATTTCACCATAACTGGTTTCTTTTGTTATTCTATGCATTTTATATTAGAAATTGTAATGATATTTTAAAAAGTAATCCATATATTTCACTAGACTGCCAAAGGCATCAGTTAAAAATAGGGAGAAAGAAATTAAGAAAACTATTGAACTAATAAATAAAACTAAGAGATAAAAAAGAATAAAAATTACAAACCTCTGGTCAATTTGATTTAAAGAAAGGAAAAAGAAAAACAAATTACCAGTATCAAAAATGAAAAGAATGAATTTAGCTCCAATGTAGAGGAAATTCAGACAATAATTAGGAATTATTTTGTTCAACAGGCCATAAATTTGACAGTCTTAGGGAAATGGGTTAATATTTACAAAGATATAAATTGCTGAGATTAATAGAAGAGGAAATAAAACACTTAAACAGCCCCATCTTAGAAAAAGGATATTTAATAAGTCCTCAATGAACTCCTTAGGAAAAAATCTCCAGGGCCAGATGGATTTACAAGTGAATTTGATCAAACATTAAAAGAACAATTAATTCCAATACTATATAGACTATTTGGGAAATTTGTTGTAGAAGGAGTCGTACCAAATTCTCTTTATGAAACAAATATGATATTGATACCTAAACTGGGAAGAGCCAAAAAAAGAAAGAACATTCATTATAGACCAATTTCCCTAATGAATATAGATGCAAAATTTTAAAATAAAATATTAGCAAAAAGATTACAGCAGCTTATCATGAAAAAAATAGACTTTGATCAGGTAGGATTTATACCAGGAATGCAGAACTGGCTCATTATTTGGAAAACTATCAGGATGATTGATTATATTAACAAAAATCTAACAGAAACCATATGATTTTCTCAACAGATGCAGAAAAAGCTTTTGATAAAATACAACACCCATTTCTATTGAAAACACTGGAGAGCTTAGGAATAAATGGAGCCTTTCTTAAAATTATAATTTGCATCTAGCTAAAAGATCATGGGTGAAAGGATGTCTATCATAGCCACTGTTTTTCAGCATGGTACTAGAAATGTTAGCTTTAGCAATGAGATGAAAAATAAATTGAAGGAATTAGAATAGACAATGAAGAAACTAATTTATCACTCTTTGAAGATATGATGATATACTTAGAGAATTAAGTAAAAAACTACTTGAAATAATAAACAACAGGGGCGGCCAGGTAGCACAGTGGGTAAGAGCACCGGCTCCAGTGTTGAAAAGACCTGGAGATCGAATCCTGGGCTCAGACACTTAGCACCCACCCAGAAACACCTGGCCGTATAACCTTGAGCAAGTTACTTAACCCCAATTGCTTAGGGGCAGCCAGGTGGCTCAGTGAGTAAGAGCACCGGCTCCTGTGTCGGGATGACCTGGATCAAATCTGGGCTCAGATACTCAGCACCACACTCAGAAATAACTGGCCGTGTAACCTTGAGCAAGTTACTTAACCCCGATTGCTTTAAAAAAAAAAAAGAAATAACAAACAACTTTAGCAAAGCTACAGTATATAAAATAAACACACATAAACTATCTGCATTTCTATATGTTGCTAACAAAGCCTAACAGCAAGAGATAGTGAAATTTCATTTAAAGTTACTGTAGATATTTTAAAATATTTGGGAGTCAACCTGCCAAAACAAACCCAGGGACTATATGAACACAATTACAAAACACTTTTCTCACAAATAAAGTCAGATAAAATAATTGGAAAGACATAATTTGCTCATGGGCAGGATGAGCTAATGTAATGAAAATGACAATTCTACCTAAATTAATTTACTTATTCAGTGCCATACCAATCGAAGTACCAAAAATATTTTTAAAGCTAGAAAAATCATATCAAAATGCAACTGGAAGAATAAAACATCCAGAATATCAAGGGAATTAATGAAAAGAAACATTAGAGTAGGTGGCCTAACCATACCAGATCCTAAATTGTATTATAAAGCAGCACTCATCAAATCCACTTTGGTACTGGCTAAGAAATAGAAGGGTAGATCAGTGGAATAGATTAGGTACACAAGACACAGTAGTCAATGATTATAGCAATCTGCTGTTTGATATACCCAAAGAACCCCAGCTTCCAGGATAAGAATTCACTGGCAAAACCTGCTAGAAAAACTGGAAAATAATATGGCAGAAAATGTGCATTGACAAACATGTGATACCATATACCAGAATAAAGTCCAGATGGGTAAATTATCTAGGAATAAAGGCTGAAAAAATGCAACTTAGAAAAGTAAGAAATAGCTTACTCATCAGATTTATGGAGAACAGAATAATTTATGACCAAACAAGATATACAGAATATTATGAAATGCAAAATGGATAATTTTGATTACTTTAAATTGAAATGTTTTTGCACAAAGTCAATGCAATCAAGATAAGGAGGGAAGCAGAAAATTTGGAAAGAAATTTTCAACTGATGTCTTGATAAAAGCTTCATTTCTAAAATATATAGAGAACTGAGTCAAATTTACCAGAATACAGGTCATTCCCAAAATTATAAATGGTCAAATGATGCAAGCAGGCAATTTTCAGAGGAAGAAATTAAAGCTATCTATAGTCATAAGAAAAATATTACAGTGCCTGTATATCTTTTTTTTTTTCTTAAAGATATACAGGCACTGAGGCATAGAGATCCACTGGAAAAGTTGAAACGGGTATGGGAGAAAATATGGGAGAGAGCAGATCGGAGGTGGGGATATCCTGTGGGACTGCTGTTTTGGGGGGATGGGTGGGGGAAAAACGGGGAGAAAATTTGTAGCTCAAATCTTGGAAACGAATGATGTAAATCAGAAGTTAATAAAGCATTAAAAAAATTAAAAAAAAAGAAAAATATTCCAAATCACTATTGATTAGTGAGGTGCAAATTAAAACAACTCTGGGGTACCACATCACACCTATCACATTGGCTAACATGAAAATGATATCTGTTGGAGAGGATTTGAGGATATTGAAACACTAATTCATTGTGGTGCTGTGAGATGATCCAATCATTCTGGAGAGCACTTTGGAACTATGCCCAAAGGACTATAAAAATGTGCACACACTTTGACCCAGCAATAGCATTTCTAAGATTGAATCGCAAAGAAATCATACAAACCGGAAGAGGATCCACATCTACAACAATATTTATAGTGGCTCTTTTTTTGTGGTGTGCAAGAAATGGAAATGGAGGGGATACCCATCAATTGGGGGATGGCCAAACAAGTTGTGGTATATGAATATAATGGAATACTATTATGCTATTAGAAATGATGAACAGATTAACTTCAAAGAAACCTGGAAAGATTTATATAAATTCATTCTTAGTGAGGGGAGCAGAACCAGGAGAACATTGTACACGGTAACAGCCACAGTGTAGGAAGACTGCTTTTGATAAACATAGCCCTTCTCAGCAATGCAAGGACCTAAAACATTTCCAAATGACATGATGGAAAATGCTGGCCTCATTCAGAGAAAGAACTGTGGAGTTGGAATGCCAAACAACGAAGTCTATTATCTTTTTTGTTTTGCTTCATTTTTTCTCATGGCTTTCTGCATTCATTATAATTATTCTATGCAACACATCTAATGAGAAAATGTGTTTAATGAAGATGTATGTGTAGACTCAATATCAGATTGCAAGCTGTCTTATAGAGGGAGGGGCAAGGTAGGGGGAGAAAATTTAAAACTTATGGAAGTGAATGTTGAAAACTAAAAACAAATAATTTAATTTAAAAAAGAGAAATAGTGAGAAAAAGTTCAAAACCTTTGATTTAGGTGACAGATAAACTCACATTTCATCTTTCAAGAATTATTTGCCCATATGGAAAGAGGTATTTTCTTGAAGTTTGTGAAGGAATTTTGGGAGCAGGTGTCATATAGACTATATCTCAATGATGTTAAAATCACTTAACTCTTATTTTCACTCATTTGAACAGAATCAAGGATTGTAGAATTTTAACATTTGAAGGACCTTGCCATCCAATTCATAATCCAAACATGAGCTAAACTACAGTACAACAAGAAATTGTTCAGCCTCTCTTTGAAGACTTTCATTGAATAGATACCTATTACTTTGTTAGAAGAAACCTGTTTCATTTTTGTATTTAGTTCTCTTTGTTAGGAAGCTGTTCCTTATGGCAATCCTAAATTTGTCACTTTGCTACTTCTACCCATTTGCTCCCATTTCTTCCCTTTGATGTCAAATAGAAAAATTCCTGTTTCCTTGTGACAGCCTTTTAGTTAAAGGAATTCTGTACACAAAGTCTTAAGTGAATACTTAGCAGAGATTTGCATATATTTAAAATGCCTTTGATCCATTCAGCCCTGGAGAGGTGATCTTTCATCCTTCAAAGTACATAATGTTTTTCTTTACTGCTAAGAAAAAAATATTTTATTTATAATTTATCCAGAAAAAATCCTTTTTCTGCCTCATCAATTTTCCATAGTAATGTATTCTACTCAATTCTTGATGGCAAAAAAAAGCTTTATAATTTTTTCTACCCAGTTAAGATGGATAGATGAAAAATAAGGTTTCCTGAATTTCCTTGGAATTTGTATTTCCTAGGCTGTTCCACCTTTATAAGACAATTAAGTGGTCCTAGTACTTACCACACAGTCTGAGAAAGCTCTTATCAAAATAAACTAACATATAAAAGGCATAAAAAAGACAAAGTAATAAACACATAAAGTCAAAGCGTATTTGCATATTGTATAATATACCTATATATGTACATATACACATAAATAAATATGTGTATATGTATATGTGTGTATATGCATATAACATGGTTAAATACTAGCTATTCTTTATGGAATAAAAGAAGAACTAGAATCATTAGAGACCTGTGTTACACTTCCATTCTTATGGTTTATTTAAATTATGGTCTGTAATGGTAATGTAATTTGAATTTGAAGATCCCTTTGTGTTGGTAAAGGTAGTAAGTACTTAGCACTTAGTAATTGATCAAACCTCTTTTGGAGAAACAGAAGGTATGAACTCCAGTCTCCTGTAACTAATGTAACAGGATGGGGTTGGCTGAAACAGGAAGTTAATGCTGGGTGTATATAAGGAAAGCCCCAAGGAGGGAGAGTCAGCTTTTCTTGGAGCAGGCTCCATGGACATGGACATTGAAGAGGAGTCAAGGGGGCTGAAGAGGAAAAGGCCCTCCCAGGTTTCAGAGAATGATTTTGATTTTGAAAACCTGGATGGAGTGGTTTTGATTTTGGGAACCAGCTGAAACTTCTGATGAGTCCAAGGATCAGCCTGAGTTGCTGAGGATTTCTGAGAGCCAGTCAGAGCTGAGAGCCAGCTGGAGCTGTTGAGACTTTTGAGGATTTCTGAGGGCCAATTGGAGTTGCTCAAGCTGTTAAGGATTTCTGAGGGCCAGACAGAGCTGCTGAAGACTGAGGAAGTACAACTGTGATGCTGATTCTTCTAGTGAACCTGTTGGTGGCTTTGTTAAACCTTGACTTCCCAGGAACAGAGACTGTGAAGGATTTGAGATGGACTGGACACTGTGAGCTCCAATATGAAACAGTAACTGTACAGAAAGCTGGACAAGGACCTAGGAGCTGTCTGCCTTGGAACCCAGGTGACAATTTGGTGAAACCAGGTAGGATCTGGGACTATGGAAGGGGATCCAGGGAATGTGAGAGACCACCATGAGTTAAGCTGAAAGAAGACTTTACTTGGAGTGTACTGACTGAGAAATTATAATTCACTAGCGACCTAGTTGTAGATGGTCTGTGTATTTCCTAATGATTGAATAGTGAATAATGAAGGATGTTTGACTGACTAAATGATTGTACTTAGTGACTTATGACTGAATAAGTAATTCATTTGTAACCGAGTATGCCCCATGAGTGGAAAACTTTGACTATTGTACTTTGTGATTGAATTAAGGATTTTGTGAATGCTTGATTTGCTAAATGATTGCTCTTTGTTTAAAACTTTGTGGCCACTGTAGTGGAAACTATGCGGCCATTATCCTTGATAAGTTATTGTGAATGCTATATTATGTGTAATAAGTTGTAATATTGTGAATGCTATACTTTGATTTATTGTGAATATTTTGTTTGAGTTGTTATGGAATAAATACTGTGTTCATTATACTGTGTAATCAGAATCTTGAAAGCTCTTCACAGTAGCATTTTTCTGGAAAACATGTTTCTGGAAAACATGGCAATATAGGGTCATATTATTGTATCTGCCATACTATTCTAGAACTTTTCTTCCAATTGTGATTATTCTGTGACATTTTTTAATAAATCATTAGTAATTTTTTTCCTTTATCAAATGCTTTATTATCTTTTAGTTTACAACATTCATTTCTGCAAGATTTTGAGTTACAAATTTTTTCCCTGTTTTCCCCTACCCAACACCCCAAAATAGCGATCCCACTGGATATCCGCATCTCCAATGTGCTGTCTCCCACATCTTACCCCATTCCTCCTCTGATTTTCCAGTAAGGCATGGTGGATCTCTATGCCCCAGTGCCTGAATATCTTATTTACCAGTTACATGTAAAGTGACATTAATAATAGTGTATATACATACATACATACATATATTATATATACATATATGTATACACACACACACATATATATTTTAAACATTTAATTTTAAAGCTTTGAATTCCAGATTCATTCCCTTCTTCCATTATCACCCACCCTTACTGGGAAGATAAGCAATTCAATATAGGTTGTACATGTGTAACTATGTAAAACATTTCCATAGTGGATATATTGTCCAAGACTGACTATATTTCCCTCCATCCTATCCCACCTTCTACTTGTTCTATAATCGGCTTTGATCCTGTTCCTTTTCAGAAGTGGCTACTTCTAAATTCTCTCCCCCACAGCTTGCCCTCCCTTCCATCAACCCCACTCTCATCCCGTTTGTTACTACTCTCCTGTAGGGTAAGATACCATATTTAGTATGTATGTCATCCCCTCCCTAAGCCAAATTCAATGAGAATAAGGTTGGCCCATTCCCTTTTCCCTTCCTGTTCTTCTCCTCCATTGTAACCATTTTCATGTGCCTCTTCTATATGAGATAATTTAGCCTGTTCTGTCTCTCTCTCTGTCTTCTCTCATTATATTCTTGTCTAACCTCTTGATTTCACCTTTTAAGTATCATCGCTTCCTATTAAATTTGTCCCTGTGCCCCCTATCTATGTATACCTGTACCCATATATACACACCCTCATGTATTTTTTCAGAGGCCCATATACCCTCCTATATGAACATATATCTATATGTATGTATGTATGTATGTATGATGTTTGTGTGTGTATATATAAATATATATATATATATATATACATATTCCCTTCAACTATTCTCATACTGAGAAAAGTTTTATAAGTTACAATTTTCATTTTTCCATGTAGGGATGTAAATAGTTCAAATTTGATAAGTTCCTTATGATTTCTTTTCCCTGTTTACATTCTCATGCTTCTCTTGCTTGTATCTGAATGTCAAATTTTCTATTCAACTCTGGTTTTTTGATCAAGAATGCTTGAAAGTACTCTATTACTTTGAAAGACCATATTTTGCCCTGAAACATGATTCTATATTTTGCTGGGTATGCGATTCTTGGTTTTAATCCCAGCTCCTTTGACCTTGGGAATATCATATTTCAAGCCCTTTGATCCCTCAGTGTAGAAGCTGCCAAATCCTGTGTTATCCTGATTGTGTTTCCACAATATTCAAATTGTTTCTTCCTTGCTGCTTCTAATATTTTCTCCTTGAACTGGGAACTTTGGAACCTGGCTATAATATTCCTAGGAGTTTTCTTTTGGGGATCTTTTTCAGGAGGTGAATGGTGCATTCTTTTGACCTCATTTTGCCCTCTGGTTCTGAAACATCAGGGCAATTTTCCTTGAGAATTTATTGAAGGATGACTTCTAGGTTCTTTCTTTGATAATGGCTTTCAGGTGGTCTAATAATTTTTAAATTATCTCTCCTGGATCTATTTTCCAGGTCAGTTGTTATGCCAATGAGATATTTCACATTGCCTTCTATTTTTTCATTTGTTTGGCTCTGTTTAATAGCATCTTGATTTCTAATAAAGTCACTAGCTACCATTTGCGCCAATATAATTCTGAAGGAATGATTCTCTTCAGTGAACTTTTGAGATTCTTTTTACCATCTGGAAAATTCAGCTTTTTAAGGCATTCTTCTCCTTATTGGCTTTTTGGGCCTCTTTTGCCATTGTAGTTAGTATATTTTTTAAGGTGTTATTTCTTCAGTCAGGTTGTTGACTCTCATTTCATAATTTTCTTCCATAGTTCTCATTTCACTTCCCCATTTTCCCTCCACTTCTGTTATTTGGTTTTCAAAATCCTTCTTAAGGTCCTCTATGGCCTGTAAGAAGCTCATATTTTTCTTGTAAGCTTTTGGTGCGGGAGTTCTAATTTCACTTTCTTTTTCCTGTCCCATGCTTTGATACTTTTTGTGCCCAAAATAGCTGTATAATATTGAATTGTTCTTCTAGCTTTGCTTTCTCATTTGCTTATGTTACCACTCAATTACTTGACTTTTGAGCTTTTTGCCACAGTAGAACTCTGCTACCATACAGGGGAGCTTTATCCCAAATGCAGAGGTTTTCTCAGCTGCTGGAGCTGTTATTAGGGAGCATTCTCTGAAGCCTAAACACACTCTGGCAAGCTGTTCTTGCACCCCAGGTCCTCCACCATAGAGCACAATCCAGATCCAAGCAGGTTAAAGCAAGAGATTACACCTCATTCTGGTTACTTGGTTCCCCTACAATTTGAAAGCCAGGAGCTGAAGGTGCCATGTGGCAGTGGGTTCTCTGCAGAGGCAATGGCTTCTCCCTCCAGGGGATAAAGGCCAGACCACACTCCTGAACTACTGAATCCTTAAGTCCACACTGCACTGACCTCTCACTTTGTCCTTAGCATCTTTGTGTTGATAATTCTGGAAACCACCACAGCTGCTGGTGATCTGAAGTCTCTCCAGCTGGTGGCTGTTCAGGCCACCTTGAGGCTAAAACCTCAGGCACATGTGGGGCTGTCCTTGGCTCCCAGAGTGCATGCTGGCCATTTCTTGCTGGCCTGCTGGGCTGTCTTCAGTGGGAGGTTAGCTTCTCTCTGTCATTTTGTGGGTTCTGTAGCTCCAAAGTTTGTTCAGAGTCACCTTTTACATCAATTGGAGGAGGTGAAACCTGTGGCCCTGAGGTAGTCCTATTTCTACTCTGCCATCTTGACTCCTCCCCTATTCTGGGACTTTTATCCACTTCTGAAAATAATGTTGCATCCCAAATGCTTAACATGTAGTAAGGGACTAATCAATGCATTTTTTCACTTACTCATTATCTCATTTATTCTTTCATGGGTTGCTATTTGCTTTTGGGTAATCATATTATTGTTCTAGAAGAGACCTTCAATATGATCAAATCCAAACTTTTCATTTTAGAGATGTGGAAAAAAATTGCCTAAGATCATGTAGTTAGTATCAGGGCTGAGGTTAGATTACAGGTCCCTTGACTCATACTCCAGAGTTCCTTCCACAAAATCAAAATCCTGTCAACACTGAAAAACCTAAACTGATCAGGAATGCAAGATAGTTTATGAATTTCAAAAGTAATTTGGACATTTTTTTCATCAATTTTATTTCACTACTGGGTTTTCATGTTTTATATTTACCATGGGATATAGTAGAAAGAGGACTACATTTGAAGTCAGGAGTAATTTGGTAACTATTGATATAGTCTTGTCACTAATTTGCCATATGACCCTAGGCAAGTCACATTTATCTCTCACAGCCTCAGTTTCTCTGTAAATAAATATAGTACTTGTAATATGTTCCTTAGAGGGTATTAAATTGAATTATAAAGGGATTTATTTAGATCTTACCAAATTTCAGGTACTGTGCTATGTGTTAGAGACACAAAGATAAAAATGAAGCAGTCACTTCTTCAAGAAGATTATGTTCTACTGTTAGGAATTTGTTGTGGAGGGGGGATGGAAATAGACTATATTTTTCTGGATACACATAAAGTAATCAAATGTATCATTAATCTATCTTCAATCATATGTATACAGATTCACATATGTAGATAAATATATAAATGAATATATACATACATGTATATTTATAGTTGATATAAAAAATTGAGAAGGGTACTGACTGCTGGGAAAATGGTAATTTAGGAAAATCATTGTGTAGAAGATAATATTTTAATTAAGTTGCAAAGGGAGTTAGGGATTCAAGGAGATAGATGCATGGAGTATCCTAAACATATGGGAAATCCTATATGAAAATCATAGAGGTGAGAGATTGATATCATAGATAGTGAGTATAAAAAGCATGTCAGTATTACTGGAACACAGAGTATGTCAGGGAATGATGAAAAATCAGTATGGAAAAAGTGGAATGGTACAGATTGTGAAATACTTTTTAGGTCAAATAGAAGTCTGCATTTTTATCCCCAAGGCAAAGGAAATCACTGACATTTCTAGACAATGACAGGACCAAGCTATTTTGTTAGGAATATGTTTGATAGCAGAGGGGGAAGAGTAGAGAAGGAAGTGAGAATAATTATGGAGCTATGGCAATAATCAAGGTAGAAGGGGAGTGTCAAATCTAGGGAATGGTTAGAAGGGAGAAAAAGAAAATATTACATGAGAAGTTGTGAAAAAGCACATTAGCAAGACTTGGCAATTGATGAGAAACGGGCTATGAGGGAGACTAAAAAGGGGAGAATGACACCAAAATTACAGACTGGGTGATGGGAATGAAGGTCTTAACAATGATAGAAATATGGAATTTAAGAAAAGTGGGGTTAGTGGGGGAAAAATAAAACAAGTCTCTTTTAGATGACATGTTTGATATTCTTTGGTATATACAGATATTCAATATTCAATAGGCTAGAGATGTGGTTTGGATATGTACATTTGGCAGCTATCTGAAATCTGTTGAAGTCACCAAGACTGTTACTAAAGTAGAGAAAATGTCTCAGAGTAGAGCCCTGCCCCATCCCTGGGGTGTCTGACATGGGATGATGATAGCAAAATATCCAGGACATGGTAAGCATATAAAAATTTTTCATTCATTCATATTGAGGGAATATGATACTTATAGTTGGGGAAAAGAGAGAGCTCACCAAGGATTGTCATGTTTTTTTTTTAAAGCAAAGTATGAAGTGGGGTTTTCTGCCAACAAAATAAAAAGGCAGGAGTAGTGTGGGTGACTTGAGAAAAATGTTTTAAACAACTTTAAATATCTCTATAAATTTGTATCAATAGGCTCAAATATACTTCTTATATTGACAATCAAGATATATTGCTTATGCATTAAAATGTCAGAGAAGTGAGAAGACAAAATAGTCAAAAACAGACAAAATACTGCCCTACAATGAATCCTGGATCTTTTTTCCTCTTGTTTTAAAAGTGAATCATAAAGGAGAACATTTTCCCCTTTGCTTAACCATGGTAAACCCAGACATTAAGATTGGGATTCTGGGAAGCTGGGGTGTTGAAATAGAGATGAATTCACAAGCTTTATACAATAGGAGCCTGGCAGTGAAATGACCAGATTAATAAGCATTGAGTGAGTTTTCCCAGAAAGAGAAGAAAGGAGAGACTTTTGGGAACCAATGTGTCAGAGTAAGAAATAAATAACTATTACTCTTCCTTACTGTCTTTTAAAAACCCAGAAAATTTCACACCAAGGAAAACCCAGGAACAGCTGAGCCATAAGAAAGATGGGGTGCAGCATTTTTGCAGCACCAGAAACCTGGGGGGGGATTAATGGGAAAGGTTCTTCTCACTCTGGTGGAAGGGATGCACTACAGGACAGGAGGAATCCCAGAATCCAGAGGCAAGCCCAATCTCAGCAAACCAAGAGGAGATCCTGAGCTCCAGGGTGGTGGTGTAGTAAGTGACCCTGAGTGTCTTGGCAAAGTCAGGAGAACCAATAGAATACAGCTTAGAAAATCACATGTGTGCTGGTGGGCAAGTGTCTTCCAGCAGCCAAACGTCCCAGTGCTTTAGCACAAGTCCAGGAAGCACAGCTCCAGGAGACACAACTTCAGGATGGTAGGCATACTCTAGCAGGCAAACCTTCCAGTGTTTCAAAGCATCCTGGTTGAATAGGTGTTCTACAGGGGCCAGATCTCCCACTGCCAACCCAAGAGTTTCAGTGTTGTTGACCCCAATTTAGCACCAGGTAAGCTGACAGGCCCCTACAACTTCCATCCAGGCACAAGGTACCTGGCCACCCTGGTAAAAGAAACTTAGAACAGTCCTCCTTGTGTTCCAGGAAGAGAGTTCAACTTTAAAAGCCAAGAAACAGGAAAATGCAAAAAGCAGAAATGGACAATGACCATAGATAATTTGTACAGGAATAGGAAAGATCAAAAAATAAATTCAGAAGAGGATCACACTGTAAATATACCCACCTTTGAAACCTCAAAAGATAATATGACCTGGTCTCAAGTCCATAAAGCCTTCTTGGAAGAGCTCAAGAAGGATTTTAAATGTGAAATAAGAGAGGTAGAAGAAAACTTGGGAAATATGAAAGAGATAATTCATAGCTTGGAAAAGGTAGGACAAAAGTTTATTGTAGAAACGAGTCCTTGAAAAATGCAATTGACAAAATGGGGGAAAAGTACACTTAAGAAAACAACTTTAAAAGTAGAATTGGTCAAATGAAAAGGCAGCACAAAAAC
Source organism: Petaurus breviceps papuanus (assembly GCF_028583685.1). Lineage (NCBI taxonomy): Eukaryota > Metazoa > Chordata > Mammalia > Diprotodontia > Petauridae > Petaurus > Petaurus breviceps. Next base: position 56,341,685 of record NW_027186304.1, read on the forward strand.
TCACTTAAGAGAATGCCTTGTAAAGTAAAAATGGCCATATAGAACAGAGGAACAAAATCTAATTGAAGTAAACAATTCATTAAAAATTAAAGTTGGAAAAGCAGAAGCTATTGACTCTATGAGACATTAGGAATACATCAAATAAAATAAAAAACATTGGAAAAAACAGGAGAAAACAAAATACCTCATTGGGGAAAAAAAACCCAAATGACATGGAAAATAGATCCAGGGGAGATAATTTAAAAATTATTGTTCTTCTTGAAAGTGAAAGCCATGATGAAAAAAAGAGCCTGGATAGCATCTTCAAAGAAATTGTCAAGAATAACTGTCCTGATTTTTTAGAACCAGTCAGTTAAATAGTCACTGAAAGTATCCAGCAGTGCAAGGATTGTTCAATTTTAGGAAAATCATCAGTATAATTTTCATATCAACTATAAAATAAGCATAAAACACATGATTATCTCAATAGATGCAGAAAAGGCTTTTGACAAAATATAGCATCCATTATTATTAAAAACACTTGAAAGTATAGGAATAAATGGAGTCTTCCTTAAAATAATAGGTAGCATCTATGTAAAGCCATCAGAAAGTATTACATGTAATGGGGATAAGCTAGAAGCATTTCCAATAAGATCAGGGGTGAAACAAGGGTGTCCAGTATCACCCCTCTTATTCAAATAGGTAGTAGAAATGTTAGCAACAGCAATTACAGAAGAAAAAGAAATCAAAGGAATCAAATTAGGCTAAGAAGAGATTAAGCTATCACTCTTTGCAGATGATATATTTAGGGAATCCTAGAGAATCAAGTAAAAAAAAAACTACTTGAGACAATAAATAAATTTGGCAAAGTTGCAGGATATGAAATAAACCCCACATAAATCCTCAGAATTCCTATATATTTCTAATGAAATTCAACAGCAAGAGGTAGAAAGAGAAATCCCATTTAATGTTACTGTAGACATTATAAAATATTTGGGAATCTACCTGCCAAAACAAACCCGGGACCTATATGAACACAACTACAAAACACTTTTTGACACAAAGTGAATCTTAGTGATTAGATAAAACATCAAATGCTTGTAGCTGGATCACACTAATATAATAAAAATTTACCTAAATTAAATTACATATTTAGTGCCATACCAATCAATCTACCCCAAAATTACTTTATAGAGCTAGAAAAAAAATAGTAATAAAATTCAGTTGGAAGAACAAAAAGTCCAGAATATCAAGGGAGTTAATGAAAAGAAATGCTAGGGAAGGTGGCCTAACCATACCAGATTTTAATCTGTATTATAAAGTAGCAGTCATCAAAACTACTTGGTACTGGCTTAGAAATAGGTTGGGTGGGGTGGCCAGGTGGCTCAGTGAGTAAGAGCATGGGCCCTAGAGTCAGGATGACCCAGGATAGAATCCAGGCTCTGATACTTAGCACCACACCCAGAAATAACTGGCTGTGTAACCTTGAGCAAGTTACTTAACCCCAATTGCTTAAAAAAAAAAAAGAAAGAAATAGGTTGGGTACATGAGACTCAGCAGTGTAGCAGCAAGTACCCCAATGTACCCAGGGTGGCTGCTAACACAGGTTCTTAGATATGCTTTTCTAAAGGAAAGCAATGCAAAATGGGTTAATAATTTTACTTTAATCAATCACATATATCATTTACCTAGTTCAGGGGAAAAGGTCAGCACCCCAAATTTCATAGAATACAGACAGATTACAAGCAGAAGTTTCAAGATAGAGAAACATTTCAAGCAGATAGGCCTCCAACTGTCCAACCATTACATCCATACCTACTCATTTACCAGAGAGGCAAGCAACAGCATCTGGGTTTTCAAAGCCAGGGGTCTTTTAAGACTTCCCAGAATCTTGTCAGGTCAAATCACACAACACTTCTCAAAGTGAGCTCCAAAGCTAAGCCTTCCATAAGGGCTTATATAGCCTTCTCCTGGGTCAGAGAATATAACAACCCTCTTGACCTCACTGACCAATCACAAAATATCTCCTGAAAAACTAGCCTTCCCCCACAGGCTTCAGGTGAACTTAAGCCTATCAAATGCCCTAGGGGCAAGGAAGATCTTAAATTTACATTTCTATTAACCAGTCAATGACTATAGTAACCTAATGTTTGATAAACCCAAGGACCTGAGATTTGGGATAAGAACTCACTATTTGACAAGGAAAGCTGCAATATAGTATGGCAGAAACTGGTCATAGACCATTACCTAACACCATACACCAAAATCAGATCTAAATGATTGCATGATCTAGGTATAAAGGCTGATACTGTAAGCAATCTGGGAAAGTAATGAATTGTTTACCTGTCATAATTGTGGAGAGTGGAAGACTTTATGACCAAACAAGAAATAGAGAGCATTATAAAATGCAAAATGGATAATTTTGATTGCAATAAATTGAAAAGTTTCTGTACAGACAAAGCCAATTTAACCAAGATTAGGAGGGAAGTGGAAAATTGGGAAAGAAGTTTTACAACCAATGTCCCTGATAAAGGCCTCATTTCTAATATATACAGAGAATTGAGTCAAATCTATAAGAATACAAGACATTCCCCAGTTGATAAATGGTGAAAGGATATGAATAGGCAATTTTCCAAGGAAGAAATTAAAGATATCTCTAAGGATGAGAAAAAAATGCTCTAAATCACTAATTATTAGAGAATAGCAAATTAAAATAAACTTGAGGTACCACATCTCACCAGTCAGATTGGCTAAGATGACAAAACAGGAAAAATGACAAGTACTGGTGAGGATGTGGACAAATTGGAACACTAATGCATTTTTTGTGGAATTGTGAACTGATTTAACCATTCTGGAGTGCAATCTGGAACTATGCCAAAAGGACTATGAATAATTTCATACCCTTTGTCCCAGCAATACCACTCCTTGGCTTGTATCCTAAAGAGATCATAGAAGTGAGAGGAAGACCCATGTGTACAAAAATATTTATAGTGGCTCTTTTTGTGGTGGCAAAGAATTGGAAATTAAGGGAATGTCCATCAATTGGGGAATGGCTAAACAAGTTATGGTATATGAATGTAATGGAATACTATTGTGATATAAGAAATGAGAAGCAGATGGGCTTCATATCTACCTGGAGAGGCTTATATGAACTGATGCTGAGTGAGAAGAGCAGATCCAGGAGAAATTGTACACAATTACAGACCCAACGGATGTGTGACGACCAACTTTGATAGACTGGACTCTTCTCAGCAAAGCAGGGTTGTAAGACAACTCCAAAAGACTCATGATGGAGAGAGATGCCTACATCCAGAGAAAGAACAAGAAAAAAGTGAGTTTGAATCCATATTGAAGCAAACTACCTGATCTTTTTCTTTTTCTTGTTTGGTTTTGTTTCCTCTTTCCCATTGTTCATTCCATCTGTTACAATCCTTCTTTATAACCCGACTAACGTCTAATGTATTTGCAGATCCAATACTTGATTGCATGACACCTTGGTGGAGGGGAGGAGAGGGAGGAGGTGAAAATGTGAAACTCAAGGGATTGTGTTACGGAATCTTGTAAACTAAAAGTAAACAAACAAATTAATGAAAACAAAAAAATTTTAGCTGCAAAAAAAAAAAAGAATTGTGAACTGATCCAACCATGCTGGAGAGAAATTTGAACTATTTCCATAGGCCTATATAAAATTGTACATACCCTTTGACCCAGCAATACCATTTCTAGACTTGTTTCCCAAAGAGAGTATAAAAAAATGAGAAAGTGACTCACATGTACACAAAATATTTTTTCTAGCTCTTTTGTGCTAACCAATAATAGGAAATTTGGGGGATGCTCATCAATTGGGGAATGGCTGACCAAGTTTGGTATATGAATGTAATTGAGTACTATTGGGCTTTAAGAAATGATGAGCAGGTGGATTTCAGAAAAAAATCTGCAAAGACTTATCTGAACTGATGCTTAGTGAAATGAGGACAACCAGAAAAACATTGTACATAGTAACAGCCTCTTTGTGTGATGACTAACTTTCATAGACTTGACTCTTCCCAACAATGCAAAGTTCTAAGACAACTCCAGAAGTCTCATGATGAAAAATGCTGTCCGCATCCAGACAAAGAACTATGGAGTCTTCATATAGATTGAAGCATAGTATTTGATTTCTTTTTTCTTTTGTTGTTTTCTTTTGTTTCTTCTTTCTCGTAGTTCCTCTCACTGGTTCTAATACTTCTTTATAGCATGACAAAAGTTAAAACTTATTTTAAACAAAGAGACAAAAAAACTAAGTAGGAAGTACAAGATGGTTAATGTGAAGAAGTATGAGGAATACTTTGCAGAATTCTTCACATATAGGGATGAACTTCTATTGTGTTGACACCTGCTCCCTTTTATATTTTTATTATATTGTTACATTTATATTGATTACAAGAGGAAAGATAAGGTTGTATTTATTTTTTAAAACAAATATAATTTCTTTTATTAAAATGTTAATGAAAATTATTCACTTGAAATGTTCCAACTTATCTCTCTTAAAACAGCAAGAGCATATATTGGTATTAACAGTAACCTCAGATGTGAATTTTCTTTTCCATATGACTTCTATTTTCTCCTTTGGAAAAGAATTAAAGGTGGTTTTGGGAAAAGAATGAGGGAAAAAATACACACACATATACACTCAAAATTTTCTGACAAGACTCTTTCAGTCTGCAGGCAAAATATTGTACTTAATAGTCTTGTCACATAGTGTTGTTACAAGTAGGCACCCTTGCTTTTTCTGCTAAAAATAAGCCATTCACAAAATTAACCAGGAAAAAAAAATGGTTGAGCCACCTGTGAAGGCCAAGAGCCAAGCCTATTCACTATTGGAAATTATTATAAAAAATCTAAATGAATGCTCTGGGCCAAACAGTTTTATTAATTAAAATTCTTAAGTTCTGAATACACATCTGCATTTTTTGAAAAGAAAATCTGCTTGTGTCCTGTTTTTCCACGGATTAAATAGCTACATTCCAAAGGGGTTTATCTCATTAGTGGTGTTTCATTTTCTCCCATTGGCAAATTATATTTTAACACCAGAAAGACAAAGAATATCCATTAAGGCTTCATACAACAACAAAGTTTTCTTATTGATCAAAGTGAGAGAAAAGAATGGGAATGTAATTCGTGACCTGGGAGAACTTATTTAGTCTTCTTTTCTTCTGCTGTTTGTTACCTCAAAGAAATGAAACATGGGGATTATTCAACTCAGGCTTCCATGAAGTTGTATTGGAATAGTGAAAAACTGAATTAATGCCATCATGGGGAGGGGGTGGGGGGGGAGATAACAGTTCAAAAGTCAAGCAAGCATCAGAAGGTATACATATACACACATGCACACATACACACACACACACATTCCCAAATCCATACAGTGTTTATGGTGGTTCTCTATTTCCCCTTCCCTGTACCTTTCCCCCAAATTTTCATTATATCATTTCTTGAACCAAAATCCTCCTGCAAATTCATAATTATAATGGTATGTAGATAGATGACCTTGTCGTTTGAAAACTTTACCAGGGGGTAGCAAGTTCATCTAGATTTTGATAAGATTTTCAGACTTAACCTATAGATCTAGTGATGAAGTAGGCATTTATTTTCCAAGAAATAATTAAATAATGACTTGTCACCAGAATTTGAGTAACTGATGATATATTTCAGACATACCAATTCACAAAACAGAAGACCTTTTATTTAAAATGGTAAGCAAGGGGAGGCCAGGTGGCTCAGCAAGTAATAGCATCAGCTCCAGTGTCGGGATGACCTGGGGATCAAATCCGGGCTCAGATACACAGCACCACACCCAGAAATAACTGGCCATATAACCTTGAGAAAATTACTCAACACATATTGCTTTAAAAAAATAAAATGGTAAGCAAAATTCCCACCCTGTTATAATTATTAAATTTATGATAACAGAAAATATTTTCTTCCTATCAAGTAAGATAATATTAACACTTCACTTAGAACAGTACCTGACATACAGTGAATACTTAATAAATGCTTGCTTCTTTCTCCCTTATTTTATTCATCCTTTAAAAAAATAATTAAGATATCTACACTGTTTTAAATGACTCTACTGATATTAGGACTGAAATAATCATACACATATTCATATGACTGAGTTACTATTCCTTCATGGATTGATAGTATGTTAGAATTTGAGTTGTTTTTGTTCAGTCATTTCAATTATGTCTGATTCTTTATGAGCCCATTTGGGGTTTTCTTGGCAAAGATACTGGAGAGGCTTGCTATTTTCTTCTCCAGCTCAATTTACAGATGAGAAAAGTGAGGCAAACAGGATGCATGACATGCCCAGGGTCACACAGTTAGTGTCTGAGGCCATATTTTAACTCAAGAAGATGGGTATTCCTGATTACATGACTCTTCATACACTGCACCACATAACTACCCAGAGTTTGGGTAGGCATTAGCTATTATCTAGTAGAACCTCCTCATTTCCCAGATTACTAAATTTTGTCATAGTAAGAGAATGATAACCAGGGAATTTTGGAACTAGGGTGAAACTGAATTGAGGTTTAGGAGAACATTATGTTGTGATACCCCATACTTGGGGATGCCAAGAAATATCGTTAACTCTATCACTTGAATGAACATGGTATCATGAATCTTATTCTCTATAACTTCCATTCCCTAAATTCTGTGAAATACAATTTCCTTGTTCAGAGAGATGAAAATTTTGATGTATGGGCAAAGACCACTGAAGGATCATATCAGTGAGAAATTGTCCCCCTCTTTAGTGAAATTGTGGTTGAATCACTGTTTCTCAACCTTTTTGCTGAAGGTCACATGTTATTTGAAGAAGAAATAACTCTTTGGTGTATTCTAGTAACACCTACACCATATTCCAGTACCAACATGTAAAGGACCTAGAATCTGGCTTTCTTGTCCTTCCCTGGTCAAAAGAGTAACACAGGTGAACAGTACTAATTCCTTCCATCACACTCAGGGGAGGCAGAACCTGATATAAAAACACCAACTGTGTCAGTATATTTAAGGATATTTAAGGATGAGGAGAATGAGTGGGAAGGCCCAGGCCTCCTAACTATAACCTGTGACTGGCTCATGAATTTTAAATGGTGTTTCAGTGGGTCTTGAAAAAAAATTAACCACTCATACTTCTCAGGGTGCTGTTTCAAACATGTCTCACAATTCTCTGTAAATGATAATCCTATAGAAAATCATCTTCAATAAAACAAAACAAGAGGTTGAAAAAGCGAGAAGTGTAGAAAAAAGTGTGCTTGGATGGGAGCATGGTGGTTAAATATTGAAAATCAGGAATCAGTTCAATGGGTTTCCCCCACCCCCTACCTCCAAAGAAAGGTTCTAAGAAGAGCTCACTAATAGGAAATGGGTCCTTGAAGAGTGGAATGAAGGGGCAGCTGTAGAGTGGTGGCTAAATTTAATTTGGGAAATAGGTAAATTGTTTCTTTGGTGTCTCTCTGTTCTTCTGTTGAACTCTCTTACTTTCTATCCCTTAGCCATCACTTTCCTTAGAATCATAGATACTGAGCTTAGAAGGGGTTATTGAAATAATAAAATACCAATACCTCAATATATATGGGAAAACTGAGATCGAAAAAGGCCAAACAACATAGACTAGATAAGAGAGAAGAATCCATATTATAATCCAGGTCTTCTAATTCCAAATTTAACATTCTTTGTTCTACACACCATTGGATCTTATTCTGATCTGGGATGGTAGTGTCTTAATTATGGTTCCCTTCTGAGTCAGTGCCCAATGCTTTCCTGAAGTTCTTCCTATTAATCACCACAGATTGTCTCTGGTGTTCTAGTCCTTCTTTCTTTCTTTTTCTTTCTGGGCCTTGTTATATGATTGCCTGACCAATTTGATAAAATAATTGAAGATAAATTTATGAGCAGTTATAGTTTAATATATTACTGTTCCCATATACCATATAAAATGCTTGTATTTTAACAAGGTCCTGGAATGCTTCTACTCAAATTATTGACAAAAGTGGGAATTATATCATGAGAAACCAGGAATAAAGGATTATGAGTTACATATGATGAATATAATCTTTGATACTTCATTTTGGTTTGCAAATTATGGATGTATGTTGAATTTTAACTTTAAAATATTTTATTTGAGTTAAAAATAAAGACAATAGTAATTCTTATAAGAAAAACACCAAAACACTTTAAATTCACACTTATTTTTCTGACATTTTGTATTCTCTTTTACAAAATAAGTTATTCATTTTTCCATGTGGCTATGGTCTCATTCAATAAACACTTATAGCATGTGTTCTGCGTGAAGAGATTTTTTGAAGAATACATAATAGCATTTTAGGAATCTTCTGCATATAAGGAGATGTATCTTTAGCAATATAAGCCTGGTCTTTGTAGTTTATCTTTTAGAGCAGGATAAAATGGATACATATCCATTCATCTTGTGATGTTGATCATCCTTTGTTGATGATTCAAAGATGAAGAATAAATGGAAAAGATTTAGAAATTATCACAGATACAGGGACTATAAGTACTGTATTGGTCTCCATCATAAGGTTGCAAGTAATTTTCTCAAAACAGTGAAAATGATTACTTTTAGTTCTGCTTATTTCAATTTCTTTTGAGTAGCATATAACACCCCAAGTTTTTAATTTTCTTGAGAAAATTTTGAAAAAAATACTATAAATACCTCCTTTTGACAAAAGCAAATGAAACATTAGTGGTTTTTTCATAAATTGATGGGAAAAATGAATTTTGAGATAATTATTTGGAGTATACCTACAGAATAACCTCATTGAATGAAAATAAAAGAATAATGAAAGGAGATGACATGTGTTCCTTCCAAAGATTTCCAAATATTCCTACAGTTATCTAATGAATTCAGGATATGATATTATTTACATTTGCCTGGTGAATATATGATGTTCGAAATTGTGCTATTTGTGAGACAATATGTCCTTTGCTAGATTTTTTTAAAGCAACTGGAGTTAAGTAACTTGCTCAAGGTTACACTGCCAGTTATTTTTGTGTGAATACCAAGTATCTGAGGTTGGAACCAATCCCAGGTCTCCTGACACTGGGGCCAGCACTCTTACTCAATGCTCCACCTGGCCGCCCCTCTTTGCTAGATTAAAAAAAATTGCTTTTTTTTTAGAGGGCAATTGGGGTTAAGTGACTTGCCCAGGGTCACACAGCTAGTTTTTATGTTAAATATCTGAGGCTGGATTTGAACTCAGGTCCTCCTTACTCCAGGACCAGTGCTCTATTCACTGCACCACCTAGCTGCTCCCTTTGCTAGATATTTAGGCTTCATGGAGGAAAGATCAATTTCTTATATATCCTTCAATATCTTTGAGCACCTAACAGTGGACTTTCAACATAATTACTTACTATATTGGTGTTCTGAAATTTGCTTTTTTATATACTACATATATAAAATTATAGCACCCTAATACTGAGCTTTTGAATATTTAATGCTTTTTATTTCAAGGGCTTATTATTTCATTTTTTTAGATAATGCTTCCAAATACCCCAAGGTGCCTTACAAAGTAGTTTTTTTGTATTACTGTGGTTGAAAATAAAACATTTTATGGTCAACCTTCTGATGAAGCCTTCATTTAGACCTGTTCATCAGATAAAGATTCCTGTGCTGGACCAAGTCTCTATTAAACACTTCTCACCTGTTGACTACTAGTTATAATGACAGCTTAATTACCATACACATGGATATGCTCTTCCATTAACATTTCAAATTATTTGTCATGGAATAATGACATTTTGGAGCTAGAAAGGGAATAAAGTTTCTCTAGAATATAAAAAATCAACTGTATTTATTTCATTCCCCACTATTAGGTGTTATCATAGTGCAAGATCACCATTACGAGTAGAGATGGAAATTTAATTTTAAAAGAAAACAATTGCTAATAAGTTTTGTGATTAAAATGTTCCTAAAATCTTTTGACTTTGCATAATTACTTTTATCTACATTTCTCTTATTTTAGACAAATATGAAAGCTCAAATATATAATAGGAAAAGAAAAAAGGAACAAATTTAAATATTAAACTTAATTATGAAAGAAAAAAAGAAAAAAAACTCATGTGCATAGCAGAACATAGGAGAGGATTCAGAATATATAGCAATAACATCATTTGAAGAAAGCGTATATATCAAATACTATGCAGTATGTTGAAATGTGACCATCTTTACTACCTTTTATATTTTTTTTTGTTCTCTGCTCTAAACATTTTACTGTTTTTTTTTTCTCCCTACCTCTCCTCTATCCACAACCCCAAGGCTACAATTGAGCATGGATATATTTACGTATAGGTATTGATATATATATATATATATGCACATATACATATGTACACAGACATATATAAACATATATTTCCCTAAAAGTTTCTACTTCTATTCTTTCTATGTTTCCACATATCTCTTTTTTTCCTATCTCTCCTAAATCCTCTACTTTACTTCTACCTGCTACCTTGCCCTCTAATTACTTAATCTACCCCTATTCTAGCAATCCCTCCCTTATTTTCCCATTCCCCTAAATCTAAACATCCTTTTATATACCCTCTTAACCTACTCCATCCTGTTCCCTTCTAAACTCCCTCCCTTATCCTCCTATTCTCCTATAGCTAAAGACTTTCTATACACCCCCTTTTAACCTATTCCCTTACCCTCCCCTCTAGAGATCCCTCCTCTTTCCCCTTCTCACTTCCCCCTCCCTATCCCCTTAGAATTTTATTTCTTTCTAAATTTGGAAGACTTTTATATTCTTTTAGATACATATGTATTTTAACCTCTTAAACTCATTTCCAATGAAAGTAGATTTCCAGAGCTAACAGTTGCCCTCGCTGATCTAATTCCTCTGCATTGGTTCTTCCTTTTGCACTTCATTTGCTTAAGATAATTTCTCTTTTATCTGTTCTTGAATGGTTTTACATTTTGAGTCATATCATACTCAGGTCTACTTCAATGCTTCTTATAAGTTACCTAATTACTAGTAACAATCTTAGACATAGGTTTTACCTTTTCCATACATAAATACATATCATTATTTAGTCCTTTGCAATTGGTCATTGCTAAATAACTTATATTTCTCTTGGCTCTTGTATGTCAAATCTTCCATTGAGTTTAGAGTTGTGTTTTTTTTTAACAGAATTCTGAAAGTCTAAAAGTTGACCAAATGTCCATTTTTTTGAAATCCAGAATTATACTTAGTTTAGCTTTCCAGGGTATGATATTTTTGGCCAGAGGCCCAGTTCTATTGATTTTCCATATATAGTGTTCCAAGACCTGGAAGCTTAAGGTAGCCAATGCTAAGTCTTGGGCAATTCTAATAGTGGTACTGGCATATATAAATTTTTTTTTCTTGTTGATCATTGTTTATTTTTGATATGGGGATTTTGGAATTTAACTATAACATTTCTGTGAGTTTTCCTTGTAGGATCTCTTTTAGGGAGTGTTCAGTGGATTTTTTTTCCTATTTCTACTTTCTCCTGTTATTTTAATGTTTCTGGACAATTTTCTTTAATTTTTTTGAATTATTGAATCAAAATTGTTTTTTGATCAGAACTTTCAGGTGTTCCAATTATTCTTATTTTTCTCTTCTTGATATTTTCAGACACACACACATATGCACACACACACACACACACACAGATTCTTCGTCTTTTATAACTTTGCTGACTTCCCTTTGCCCAATTCTGATTTTCAAAGTCATTTTCTTCCTTAAGATTCTGGATCTCATTTCTAATTGGATGACTTTCTTGACAAAATGCTCTTTTTTTATTATTTCTATTTCAATTTTTTCCTCTCTCTCATTTGACTTTTAAAGTCCTTTTTAAGTTCTTCAATGAATTCTTTTTGGGCAGTTGACCTTACTTTTTGGAGTAGAAAATGGTTTATTTGCTTCAATATCCTCTGAAGACCAACCTCAATCTTTTCTACTCCAATAGTAGCTCTCTTTGTTTGGATTCTTTCTCCCTTGACTGTGCATTTTTTTTTTGGTAATAATTTCATTTTTATACTCACCTCTAGTCCTGGGGTATGGGGGATACTGCCTCTGGCCTCTGATCCTCTTCAGTTCTCCCCTCTGACCTTGAACACACACCAAGACCTCCAGCCTCCTTTAAGTTCCCTTAGTCAGCCCTGCCCCACTGCTTTCTGGCCTCACTGAGCATATGCTGCTTCCTTCTCAACCCCTGTGCTCTCTGCAGCACATCTGGGTCTGACACATACCTCATTAGCAGACGTTCCTACAATCTTCCCCAGTTCACATGCCCAACTCCCCTTACTGTCCTGGGGATAAAACTTTCTAAGGCTGGTGCTGAGAAAGCCTCTCAAACCAAGTAAACCCAGGACTTGCTGCTTTTTGTTTAAATAGCCCCTATCCTAGAGGTGTTTACTCTTCACAGGGAGGAAATCCTGGGATTTTTCTTCAGGTCTTCTCCAATTGTCCAAAGAAAACCCCTGTTCCACCTCTACTTTTATTTGTTTTCACAGCTCTATGTAAATCCAGAGCCAGAGGTGCTGTTTTATCTCTTTTGTCGAGGAAAATCTCGAGAGCTTGAAATTGATGACCTACTCCATTATCTCCCCAGAATTCTCTCCTCCATGTTGTTTAGTATCCAAAGATTATCTAAAACAGCCACTCACTAAACCATCTATGCTCATTGTATTTTTAGAACTTCAAAATGGGTCTTTAATTGGGGTGTTTTAATTTATTCTTTTAGTTTTTATCTTATTTGCATGTCCAATTTATTGATATGATTTTTATCTGTTTTATTGATGTAAGAATTTAAGGAAATAATTTTTCCTTTAAGTACTACTTCAGTTGTATCAAATAAATTTTGTGAAGGATTTATTTTCAAAGCCAAAAGTATACTATTTCTGTTGTTGCTGACATTGCTAATAAACAATAATTCTTTAATTATATTATTAGTATTAATAAATTAATAAAATAATAACATATTAATAATAATCATTAAACATGATAGTGAGAAGGCTAAATCATCCATCTCTTAGTTGGCTTTTGTTCTCTCTCTCAAAACAAGTAATATATGTAATGGAATGATTAAACCACAGTGATTACATGTGGGAGGAAGTGAATTTCAAGCACCTTTATTTGAAATGAAGTTGTTTTTTTTTTTTTTACTTCTTCATATCCCAAGTCTTTAGCTGGTTCCTGGCACATAGTAGGCACTTAATGAATGTTACTAGTTTGATAAAATAAAAGAGAAGTGCTACAAGATTACTATACTATACCTTATTTTTCTACCTATTATAAACTGTGATAGCACTGTCATTTTCTCCAATGGTGCCTGCCATATCTACTTCAAGAAGAGTGCCCTTGTTGATAAAAATAAAAACCAAAATAGAAAATTCTCTTCTAACTTCTTTTTCCTTTTTAAAGATGAAATTGCTGTCAAGGTTTATCAAGCATTAACTATTTCTCTGTGTTCATCAAAGTAGCAAGTGAAACATACCTTGATAGTTATCACTGTCTAGAATTATAAAACTCTACCTTTGCACCACCTTTGTGATGTTTCCTGAAAATCTCATTTTTGTTTTAAGTAATGATACCATTACCCCATAACTATCCTTTTGTAATTCTTCCTCTTTCCATTCAAGAAGCATAAGTCACCATGCTGGGTCACATCCTAGAAATTCCAATTATGATAGCCAAAAATACAAAGTAAAGGAACTTTAAAAGGAAATGGAGAGAATCATGGTGTATGTGAGCAGGCAACAATATCTTCAAAGGAAACAACTACATGTTATGTAGGTTTTGAAAACTTTTATCAGAAACTAATTTTTTTAAGAAAAAGATTCCTTGATGTAAACAAAAAACTATAATTCGTAAGAAAAATATTTTGGATAACTTTGTAATCTATTAGGAAATGTCTCTTTGTTTGATATTTAAGCACCTATCTTCTATGATTCTATTCTCAGTCAATAGGATGACCATGAGGGCACAGTTTTTGTAAATATTACCTTTGGGAGTCTGATTTCCTTTAATGTTTTTATCAAGGATACCTATTACAAGTTCACTGTTAGGTCTCAATTAGTATGCATAATGTTACCCATAGCTGTTCATATTTTTTCAAATTTGCAGTGCATATTTTGATTGAGCCTGAATAACTTACCATACTCTATATAATTATAACACTGAATAATGTGAATTAAAATGTGGACAACAACATTACCAAGTGTTTTCTAAATATTTATACTTTGTCATTCAATTTTTTAGGCATTGGAAATAAAAAGAAAACTGATCTTCAGTGGTTTATATTCTATCTTGGAGACAACATATATGCATATGTACACACATAAGACTACATATTAATATATTTGTAAGTATAGCATAGTTTTAGTTGAGTCATTTCAGACATGTTTGACTCTTGGTGAGCCCATTTGTGGTTTTCTTGGCAAAGATATGGTACTAGTTTGCTGTCTCCTCCAGTTCATTTTAGATATGAGGGACAGAGGCAAACAGGGTCATAAAGCTAGTAAGTGTCTGAGGATGGATTTGAACTCAGGTCCTCCTGACTCCAGGGCCAGTGCTCTATCCACTTACAACTCTAGAGAGAGAGAGAGAGAGAGATGTAATTTCCCAGGTATAATATATGAATGTAGATATATTCGTGTGTGTGTATGCGTCTATGTGTAGGCACCTATTTGTATATATGGAGAGGGGTGCAGGGGAAAGAAAATGAGTTAGCAATATAGGCTATTAAAAGATAAGGAATCAGGAAAGGTGTCTTGTGATATCTGAACTGAGCTTTGAAGGGACTTTGAATTTTCCTAAGACCTGAATGAAACTGACCTGGTTCCAAGGTAATAAATTGCTTGGGGTTGATCTCATAGTGTTGCTTCCAGCCTGTGAATATTTTATACATCTTCCAAACTCTCCCCTCCAGAGATTCCTAAGCTTTCTCTCAAGACTTTTGCTTGTTATACAAATTACCTAGTGAAACTGTAAAATGCTTAAGCATTTCCACTTGCAGCCTAGTCCTTTTCTCTACCTTAGTACCCTATATAAACCTTATTCCCAGTCCCCTGGTGGTGTACCCCAGCACTTGCTGTGTGACATCCCAAGTTGCAGTTAACTTGCCCTGATTAAAAACCTGACTTTCATCATACTGACTGTTTTCATTTAAATTAAGTTTGACAGAAGGAAACCATGAGAAGGTGAGCTATTTGGAGATAAGAGTACAGAATTATTAGATTTTTAGATGTAAATGTTCCCATTTTCATTTCAGGGTGATCTGGTTTATTTATGTCTTATGATTTAAGTAGGATTATTTTACCATCCAACTATTTTTGGATTTTTGAGGTAATTCTGTAAACCTTTCATCCCACTATTTAGTCAAATTTCCATTTAAACCTGTATTCTAAACCACTGTTTGTGTGATATTTCTAGCCACTTGTTGAAAACAAGAATTTGTTTGGTGAAGCAGTTTCTTAACTCTTTTGGATATTTTATTGTCACAGTTGAATTATATTTATTATTTTTTTTTGAAAAGATGGCAAAAGCTAATTTCATTTGTAAAATAAATTGAAGTGGAAATTTTGTGAAACTGATATATTTTGAAAATGGGTGAAATACATTTTTTCAAAACAAGACCTGATAATTTTTATAATGCTTCTGTATGGAAAATAAATTCATTAAGAGATTGTGAGAGACTGTATATTTTTATTTAAAGTCTTAGGAGGTTGAAATTCTTGATTCCATTCAAAAACAAAATGTTTTTTTCTCTCATGCTAATAAAATATTCAGGTTGAAAAATAAATGTAATTTGAAACTTTCGACGAGAAGTGATGAAAGAAAATCAGCATGAATTACAATAGAAAGCATTATGACTACATCTTACTAAAAGGACTTATTTTTTTCATGGAGTGAAAATAATTATATTGGAGTCACTAGAGGTAATTAGATCCATAACAATAACCAAACCCCTCATTTCTGTACTTTTATTCTTTAAAATATCTCTGTTATGGAGGTGGAGCTGAGATGGTGGAGTAAAGATAGGAAGTTATCTGAACTTTCCCCCCAAACTCTCAAAATGCCTTTAAAAATTACTCTAAACAAATTCTAGAATGCATAAAAAATAGAGCGAAACAAATTCTCAGATCAAGACAAATTAGAAAGTTGGCAGGAAATGTCTGTCCCACAAGAGTAAGAATGGAGCCCAGTGCAATGCAGGCTATACCAGCACAGCTCTGGACACAGCAAACCAGGAGCAGGCCTTGGGAGAGACTGAATAAGCAGCAGCAACTACTTCTGGAGCTCTTATCCCATATAAAAAACTTGTCAGAAGGAGATTTCAGGGATCTTCATGCTAACACTGAAGCAGACCTCTGTTGCTTTGCCCATACTTGGATCCAGAATGAATTCCTTGGTAGCAGTCACAGGGTGAGGAGTAGCAAAAGTAGAGCAGAGCTTGTGGCCACAGTGGAGCAGGCACCCTCCTCATAGTTCCAGGGAAGAAGAGAGAGATTGTGGTTGGTCAAAGAGTAGACACAGGGCAAGAAAGTAGTAAATACCTCTCCTTAGATCCTAACAACATGGAAGAACTGAAAATTTGCAGGCCCCTAGAAATATCTCTGAAAATATTTGCACAAAACCCCTGAAGCTTCTGTCAATGTGCCCTCCACCCTGGAGAAAGAACCCTGCTTTAACAATGAGTTCAAAGCAAGTAATATGCTGAGGAAATTAGCAATCATTGGGAGGGATAAAACTCTGACTATAGAAAGTTAGTATGGTGACAAGGAAGATCAAAACAAATACTCAGAAGAATACAAATTCAAAGCCCCTACAACTAAAGTCTCAAAGAAAAAAATATGAATTGCTTTCAGGACATGGAAGAGCTCAAAAAGGATTTTGAAAATCAAGTAAGAGAGGTAGAGGAAAAATCTGGAAGAGAAATTAGAATGATGTAAGTAAACCATGAAAAATGACCAACAACTTAGTAAAGGAGACACACACACACACACAGAGTGAAGAAAATGACACCTTCAAAATAGACTAGGCCAAATGATAAAAAAAAAAGTTTGAAAAAACCCATGAGGAGAAGAATGACTTAAAAAGCAGAATTGCCAAATGGAAATGGAGGTCCAAGAGCTCACTGAAGAAAATTATTCCATAAAAATTACTGTGAAACAAATGGAAGCCAATGCCTTTAGGAGAAATCAATAAACAGTAAAATGAAAAAATAATGATAAATAGAAGACAATGTGAAATTTCTTATTGCAGGAAAAGTGACATGGAAAATGGAACTAGGAGAGATAGTTTAAAAATTATTGGACTTCTGAAAGCCATGGTAAAAAAAAAAAAAGCCTAGACATTTATCAAAGAAAGCTGCCCTGATATTCTAGAACTAGAGGGTAAAATAGAAATCAAAACATTCAATCAATCACCTCTTAAAATAGATCCCCAAAAGAAAATGGCCAGGAATATTATAACCAGATTCCAGAGTACTCAGGTCAAGGAGAAAATATTGCAAGCAGTCAGAAAGAAACAATCCAAGTATTGTGGAGCCACAGTCAGAATAACCCAAAATTTAGCTTGTTCTATGTTATGATGTTCTAAGAGTCAAAGGGCTTAGGATATCATGTTCTAAGAGGCAAATAAGCATTAATCACAACCAAAAATCACCTATCAAGCAAAATTGAATATAATACTTCAAGGGAAAAAATTGAGATACAGGACTTTCAAGCATTCTTGATGAAAAGACCAGAACTGAATAGAAAATCAAGTACAAGACTCAAGGGAAGTCTGAAAAGGTAAACAGAAAAGAGAAATCATGAGGAATTTAATAATGTTAAACTGTTATGTACTTACATGGGAAGATGAAATTTGCAACTCATAATGCTTTTCTCATTATTAAGGTAGTAAAATGGAGTTAAATATGAAGGAATAATATCAAAAAATTAAGTTAAGGAATGAGAAGAATGTAATGATAAAAAGAGAAAAAGGAGAGGTAGAATGGGGTAAATTATCTGACATAGGTCAAGCAAAAGATTTTTCAATGGAGGGGAAGAACGGGGCTGAAAGAGAGACTAATATACACACAATTGGGAATAGAAATATATCTTACCCTATGGTAAAGTAGGTGAGGAAGGATATAAGAGAAAGGTGGGAAGATGAAGGAGTGGGTAGTCAGAAGCAAAACACTTTTGAGGAGGGAAAGGGTGAAAGGAGAGAAAGAATAGAATAAACAGAGGAGAAATAAGAAGGAATGAATTACAATGAACAATAGTAACTGTGAAAAAATTGAAGCAAGTTGCTCTAATAAAGCCCTCATTTCTCAAACATATAGAGAATTAAGTCAGCATTATAAAAAATGAGTCATTACCCAAGTGATAAATGATAAATATATGAGTTTTCAGATGAAGTAATACAATCAATCTATAGCCATATAAAAATACACTTACTATTAATTAATGAAATGCAAATTAAAACCATTCTGTGGTACTATTTCATAACCTTTATATTAGTTAATAAGGAAGAAAAGGAAACTGACAAATGTCAGAGGGGATGTGGAAAAATGAGACATTAATGCATTGTTAGTAGAGTTGTGTACTCATTCAACCATTCTGCAGAGCAATTTTGAACTCTCCTCAAAGGCCTAGAAAACAATGCATACCCTTTGACCTAGCAATACCACTACAAATACTGCATTTCAGAAGAGATTAGAAACAAAAAGGAAAAGGACCTATATGTACAGAAATATTTATAGCAGCTCTTTTCTGGGACCAAAGATTTAGAAATTGAGGGAATGTCCATCAAATGGGGAATGGTTAAAAAAATGTGGTACATGATTATGATGTAATGCTATTTATTTATAAGAAATGATGAGTAGGTTGCTCTCAGAAAATAACCTGGAATGACTTGCATGAGCTGATGTAAAACAATGTACTATATACAAAGTAATAGCAATACTGTACAATATTATAAGATAAGGTGTGTATGGCAGAGCTATTCTCAACAATACAATGTTCCAAGACAACTCTGAAGGACTTATGATGAAATATGGTATCCACCCCAGGGAAAGAACTGATGATGTCTGAATAAAGATTGAAATATATTTTTATCTTAATTTTTCTTTATTTTTTGTCTATGTTTTCTTTGACAACGTGACTATTATAGATATGTTTTGCATGATTAAAAATATTAACCTATACAGAATTGCTTGTGTTCTCAATAAAGAGTTGTGTGGGGAGGGAGGAAGGCATAGAATTTGGAACTCAAAGTTTTAAAACAATTGTTTAAAAATTGCTTTCATTTGTAACTGGGGAAAAACAAAATACTAAATAAAAAATAGTAAAATGTCTCTGTTACTAGGCAATGAGCAAACTGAGTGCAAGGGTCACACATGATTTTTTAATCTCTGTCTTCCCATGTCCAATATGTTGCTTGGCACAAATGATGTGCTTATAAATATTGTTGAATAAGAAGCTTTAATAAGCAATCATTCTATAATGTAGGAAGCAAAAATGTTGAAACCTACATTTTTATGTGAAAGATATTTGGGTTTTTGAAGAGTATGGTTACAAAGTTAATAAGTGTCAGAGTAAAGAGTCAAGTCTAACTATTCTGAGTCTCAGTATGGTACTTTATCTTTCTACATATTTTTAGTAGCTTTGTATATTAACATTTAAAGATATCTCAGATGGATTGCCATGTAAGTGAGATCACAATAATAAATTTAAAGAAAGATCCTTTCTCTCTCTTTCTTCATTTATATACATAACAATAGATAGATGATAGATAGATAGATAATTGATGTAATCCTAATAAAGCTGCCCCTAACCCCAACATTCTAACTTCTTTATGGGCCCCACTGAACAAAAGGCATGTCCTGATTTAATCACACAATCTGTCTTTAACCACACATCAGGGCCCTAGATTCAATATAGCCATTGCCTCTAGCAAGCTACTGGCCCTACCTAGCCACTGTCCCCCAGAACTAATTCACATATATGAACAGGTGTGTTCTTATACTCCACCACAATTACATCATTCATTTAGCCAAAGACAGGACCACAATACCTAATTATCTATCTTGACCAGACAAGACCACAATAGCTAAAAAGCAGAGCAGCCAAGATGTTTGACCAGAGAACCATAGAAGGAACCCCTCCCCCACTACCTACTACCTTAAGAAATCCTTCCTACTTACGTTGTGTAATCAGCATCATAACAATATGAATTAGTCTGGGTGCCCTACTAAGTTTCTTGTTCCTCTTGGAACTTAGTCCTGCTGCTGAGGGGCATCACTTCTCAATAAAAACCTGTATTTCAATTAAAGGTGGTCTGTCTCTGAATTCTTTGAGATGGTGCTGCCACAAGACACCATGGAACTGCAACAGTTTTTTGCATCCCTTGATGGGCAGAGTTCCATCTTTTATCTCATGGTACTAAACAACAACATAATCTCACAACATATTAATCTCCAATCACTCCCTTTTTTATGGACTGCTTCTGTACTCTCTACAATCACACTACATCTTCTCTATCTTAAAAAAGTAGTTTTTGCTTTATCTGACTGTCTCTTTTCACTATCTTCCTATATCTATCTTTCTTTCCATGACAAATTCCACTTCTCCTACAACATTCTTTTAAATCCTCTGTATTCCAGATTCAAATTTTATCATTCAACTGAAACCAGTCCTTCTAGTTACCAATAATTTCTTAATTGACAACTTTAAATATCTTTTCTCAGTACTCATATGTTTTGACTACTCTGTAGGTTTAACACTCTGGATTAACTTCTTTCCCTGGAAATATTTTCCTCTCTGATTTTTTATGATATTATTTCCTCCTGCTTCTCCTCTGCGATGAACAACTCAATGAGCTCCTTTTGTAGATATTCATGGAATGAGGCAATAAAAGAACAATGTGACACATTCTTCCAACCCAAGACAACTTAGGAGATCAGAAAGAGAGATCTGTGAGATAGGGCTAGAGGCTGACACAGAGTTCATGTGGTTGCACTATGTAAACTCTACATTTTGAAATGGGAAGGGAATAGGCAACTAATCAGTGAGCTAGCATTATACACAGGACAAGTCCGCTATTTGACAATCCCATTGCCTAAACCCAACCTGTGGGCCGTAACTCAAAGGATGAGAGGACCACTTTTGGTCAATAGGAAGAAGACCTGAACACCTGTTTAGGCACTCCATTTTTTAAACCATTTCCAGTTCATTATTCAAGGTATGAGAGGTGCATTTTTCATTAAAAGGGGGAGGAAGTGCTGATGGGCAACTTTTTGGCAACTCCATTGTCTAAACACATTTCTGAGAATTAGTTCAAGAGGATAGAGGAAACCTTTTAGTCAATACAAAGTGGAAGCACTTAGGATCAATGTCACTTTTGTTCAGATGGGGTACAAGACCCTGAGAAACAGCACAGATTACAATCCCATGGAAATCAGTGGCTTTTTCAGGGTAAAGATCATAGTGCAGATAAGAAGAGCAGTGAACATATTTCTCCCCAGGTCACGTGATCATGGAAGCAATAAAAATGTCCAAATCCCCAGAAAAAGCTGCAAATGAGAAGTATAAAAATGTCTGAAGCTTTAGAGTACCATTTATCGCCACCACTCACCACCCAAAAACATCATGGTCTATCTATAATATGAAGCTCAAAATCAACAAAATAAGGTGGAAAAATGAGCATACAGCAGAAGAAAAAAACTGCACCATAAAAAGCTATCATCGTGATAGAGATGTTCAAGACACAAACTCAGAAAAACACAATGAAGTCAAAATAGCTGTAAGCAAAATCTGAAAGAAAAATATCTATTAGACAATAATCCAGTAAGACTTCATGAAAGAGCTGAAATAATTTTCCAAATGAAATAAGAGTATTAGCGGAAGAATTAAATAAATAAATGAGCAAAGGTAGAAATTATGATAAAAACAAGAATTTCATAATAGAGGGACAAAAATATTGAAAAAATAAAACTTTAAAACACTGAATTGTTTAAACGGATAAAGAGATACAAAATTCACTTATAAAAATAATTCCTTAAAAACAGAATTAGCAAAATGTAAAAGGATGTACAAAAGCTCATTGAAGAAAATAATTACCTAAAAATTAGAATTGGATAAGTTAAAGCTAATGATTCCATGAGATATCAAGAAATCATAAAACAAAATTAAAAAAAAGAAAATGTGAAATATCTCATTGGAAAAATAAATGACCTGGAAAAGATCAAGAAGAGATAATTTATAATGTTTGGACTATGTAAAAGTCATGATCAAGGAAAGAACCTAGACATCATATTTCAGGAACTTATCAAAAAAAAAAAAACTGACTATATAGCTTAGAACCAGAGGGTAAAATAGAAAGTGAAAGAATTCACTTACCACCCCTTGAAGATCACAATAGGAAAACTCCCTGGAATATTATATCCAATTCAAGAGTTCCCAGGTAAAGTAGAAAACATTACAAAACACCAGAAGAAAATATTCAAATACCATAGGATAAAAGTGAAGATCACACAAGATTTAGCAGCTACCACTATAAAGGTGTAGAAGACTTGGAATATGATATTCTGTAATGTAAAAGACCTGGAAATACTACCAAGAATAACCTATGTAGCAAAACTGAAAATAATTCAAAAATGAAAAACCTAATAGTTAATGAACTAAAGGATTTTCAAGCATTCCTGATGAAAAGACCAAAGCAGAATAGAAAATGTGACTTTCTAATGCACGATTCAAGAGAAATATATGATGGCAAACAATAAAGAGGAATAATGAGAGACTCAAGATAGTTAAACCCTTTATTATTTAATACAGAAAGATTACCCATATAATATCAAACAAATTATCATTATTAGTATAGATTGAAAGATTCTACAGAGAAAAAGGGTGTGGGAGTGAGTCAATTATATTGGAATGATGTACAATAATGTATAGGTAAGAAGGAAAGATGTGCTCCTACTTCTGGGAGCCAAGACAATGAAGTAAGCAGTAAATTATTGGAACTCTCCCATATTCAACTTCAAAGAATAATAAAATGGCATGATAAAACAAATTCAGAAGGGCAGAAATAGCAAAATCATGAGATGTAACAATCTTTTAGTCCAAGAAACTTTGGTCAAAGAAGAGCATATCCAGGACAGGAATCATCCCAGCAAGCCCCACCTCAGCAAACAAGCAGGAGATCCTGACCTCCAGTGTGGTGAAATAGACAGATACCAAGACCAGGACTCCCTATGTATATTATCATAGCCAGAGAACCAGCAGAATCCACTATAGTGTATGCTTTTGTGGCTCTGGGCAAAAGGGCATCCTTTAGCATGACTAGGAAGTAGCCCAGATCTCCATGTGCTACAGCACAGCTCCAGCAAACAGGCATCTTCCAGGAGCCAAACCCTCATATGCTTCAGTGTGGCCATGGGAAAGTTGTAAATACCCCACTGGGCCTCAGCACATACTAGACACCACCACTAGAACCCTAGCTTAGCAACAGGTAAGCTGTCAGACACCCATGACTGCCAGCATCATCATCCATCCCAACCTCTAGTACCTCAGCACAGCACCAGAAATAGCAAAAGATCAAGATAAAAACTTAAAATAGGACAATAATGTCAAAACACCTATGAGCAAAACCCCAAAGCAAAATGAGAAGTGGTCTTGAGCCCAGAACGAACTCATGAAAGGACCTTAAAATTTATATGAGAGGTAGAAGAAAAAATTGGAAATGAAATGATTTATGCAAGAGCATTATGAAAAAAGACTCAGCAGCTTGAAAATGGCTTAAAAATAGAATTGGCCAAATGGAAAAGGAGAAACAAAAGTCCACTGAAGAAAACAACTCTTAAAGAGTAAAATTGACCAAACGGAAAATAAAATAAAAAAGCTAATTGAGAAAAGAAGGCAGAATATCCTGCAAGAAAAGGGAAGAAAGAGGAAAGGGTATCTGCCATAAAAGAGGTACACAAAGATCTTTTATAGTGGAAAATGTTGGGGTTTGAGCAGTACTCTAACCTCACATCAAAATTTATTCAAAGTGGAAAATACACACATGCATGCACGATCAATATTAGAAACATTTTTTATTGAATAGGGAAGATGAAGGAAAAGAAGATAAAGGAAAAGGTGTAGGTAAAAATGGTAGGCAGATAAAAGCAGGCAATGATTAGAAGTAAAACATTTTTCCCTTTAGAGAAGGGACATGAAAAAGAGAATGAGAGAAGGGTAAACAGAAATAAATAGGATAGAGTGAAATGCATAGTTAGTAATCATAGCTGTGAATGTGAATGGACTGAACTCACCCATAACATGGAAGCAAATAGCAGAAAGAATTAGGAACAAGAACCCAAAAATGTCTGGTTTACAAGGAAAACATTCAAAACACACACACACACACACACACACACACACAGATTTAAAAGAAGAGGCTGGAGAAGAATCAGAGAGGGGTAGTGAAACAAAAGCAAAAATAGACCTAATTAAAAGAATTATGCTAAACTACACATTACTAAAAACAACCATAGAGAATGAAATAATATCAATACTAAGTATGTATGCATCAATGCCAGAGCTTCTGAATTTTTTTTTTAATAAAAAAAAATTTTTTTAAGCAATTGGGGTTAAGTAACTTGCTCAGGGTTACACGGCCAGTAATTTCTGGGTGTGGTGCTGAGTGTCTGAGCCCGGGATTCGATCTCCAGGTCATCCCAACACTGGAGCCGGTTCTCTTACTCACTGAGCCACCTGGCCGCCCCCATGGATTTGGGGTTAAGTAACTTGCTCAAGGTTACATGGCCAGGTGTTTCTGGATGGGTGCTATGTGTCTGAGCCTGGGATTCTTTCTCCAGGTCATCCTGACACTGGAGCCAGTGCTCTTACTTGCTGTGCTACCTGGCCACCCCTAGAGCTTCTGAATTCTTAAAGGAAAAGTTAAATGAATTTTAGAGGAGGGAAAAGTAAAACTATATTAATAGGAGGACTCAACTTTTACCTCTCAGAACTGGATGAATCTAAACATAAAATAAATAGGAAAAAACTCTAGGATATTAATAGAATTTCAGAAATATTAGTTATGATAGTCCTTTGGAGAAAACTTAATAAAAATAGAAAGAAGTATAATTTTTCTCAGCTACACATGACATTTTCACCAAAGATTCACAATCAAATCCAGAAACACAAAAATATTAAGTGCATCATTTTCTTTTCTTTTCTTTTGTCTTTATTAATTCATTTACTTTTAGTTTACAAGGTTCATTACCACAATTCCTTGAGTTTCAAATATTCTTTCCCTCCCCCCATGGTGGCATACACTCAAGTATAGTATCTGCAAATACTTTCACATTAGGCATTAGTCAGGTTATAAAGAAGGATAGTAAGAGATGGAATGAAGAATGGGAAAGAGGAAACAAAACCAAACAAGAAAATGAAAAAGGGCAGGTAGTTTGCTTCAATCTGGGTTCAACTGCAGTTCTTTCTCTGGAAGTAAACATCTCTCTCCATTATGAGTCTTTTGGGTTTGACTTATGTCTCTGGATTGCTGAGAAGAGTCCAGTTTATCAAAGTTGTTCGTCACACATACGTTGTGTCTGTAATTGTGTACAAATTGCTCCTGGTTCTACTCTTCTCATTCAGCATCAGTCCATATAAGCCTCTCCAGGTAAATAAGTCCATCTGCTCCTCATTTCTAATTGCAGAATAGTATTACATAACATGCATATACACAACTTGTTAAGTCATTCCCTAATTGATGGGCACCCCCTTAATTTCCATTTCTTTGCTACCACAAAAAAGAGCTGCTATAAATATTTTTGTACATATGGTCTTTTTCCCAGTTCTATGATCTCTTTGGGATACAATTCTAGAAGTGGTATTGCTGGGTCAAAGGGCATGAAATTATTTATAGCCTTTTCGGAATAATTCCTGATTGATTTCCAGAATGTTTCACAACTCCACCAGCAATGCATTAGTGTTCCAATTTGTCCGCATCCTCTCCAGAATTCGTCATTTCCTGATTTGTCATCTTAGCCAATTTGACTGGTGAGATGTGGTACTTCAGAGTTGTTTGGATTTGCATTTCTATAATAAATAGTGATTTAGAGCATTTTTTCTTATGCTTATAGATATCTTTAATTTCTTTCTCTGAAAACTGCCTGTTCATATCCTTTGATCATTTATTAATTTGGGGAATGACTTGTATTCTTATAGATTTGACTCAATTCTCTGTATATTTTAGAAATGAGTTCTTTATCAGAGACAGAGTTTGTAAAAATTCTTTCCCAATTTCCCACCTCCCTCTTAATCTTGGTTACATTGGCTTTGTTTGTACAGAAGCTTTTCAATTTAATGCAATCAAAATTATCCATTTTGCATTTTATAAGGCTCTCTAATTCTTGTTTAGTCATAAAGTCTTTCCCTCTCCACAAATCTGACAGGTAAACTATTCCTTGTTTTCCCAATGTTGTTTACAGTATCAACTTTTATACCTAGATCATGCACCCATTTAGACTAGATTTTGGTATATGGTGTTAGGTTATGGTGCCAGTTTCTGGCATACTATATTCCAGTTTTCCCATCAGTTTTTGTCAAATAGTGAATTCTTATCCCCAAAATTGGGGTCTTAGGGTTTATCAAACAATAGATTACTATAGTCATTGACTGCTGAATCTTGTGTGCCTACTCTATTCCATGGATCAACTATTCTATTCCTCAGCCCGTACCAAGTAGTTTTGATGACTACTGCTTCATAATACAGATTGAAATCTGGTACAGCTAGTCCACCTTCCCTAGAATTTCTTTTCATTAATTCCTTTGATATTCTGGACCATTTATTCTTCCAAATGAATTTTGTTCCTATTTTTTCTAGCTCTATAAAGTAGATTTTTGCTAAATTGATTGGTATGAAACTAAATATATAATTTAATTTAGGTAAAATTCTCATTTTTATTATATTAGCTCGACCCAGCCACAAACAATTGTTATTTTTCCAATGAGTTAAACCTGACTTCATTTGTGTGAAGAGTGTTTTGTAATTTTGATCATATAGGTCCTGAGTTTGTTTTGGCAGGTAGATTCCCAAATATTTAATAATGTCTACAGTAACTTTAAATGGGATTTCTCTTTCTATCTCTTGCTGTTGAATTTCATTGGAAATATATAGCAATGTGGAGGATTTATGTGGGTTTATTTTATATACTGCAACTTTGCCAAATTTATTTATTGTCTCAAGGAGTTTTTTACTTGATTCCCTAGGATTCTCTAAGTATATCATCATATTATCTGCAAAGAGTGATAGCTTGGTCTCTTCTTTGCCTAATTTGATTCCTTTGGTTTATTTTCTTCTCTAATTGCTACTGCTAATATTTCTAGTACCAGATTGAATAAGAGGGGTTATAGTGGAAACTGTTGTTTCACCCCTGATCTTATTGGAAATGCTTCTAGCTTCTCCCCATTACATATAATATTTGCTGATGGTTTTAAATAGATGCTACCTATCATTTTAAGGAAGGCTACATTTATTCCTATGCTTTCTAATGTTTTTAATAGGAATGGATGTTGTATTTTGTCAAAAGCCTTTTCTGCATCTAGTAAGATGATCATGTAGTTTCTACTAGTTTTATTGTTGATATGTTCAATTATACTGATGGTTTTCCTAATATTAAACCATCCTTGCATTCCTGGAATAAATCCTACCTGATCAAAGTGTATTATTCTTGAGATAATTTGCTGTAGTGTTTTTGCTAATATTTTATTTAAAATTTTTGCATCTCTATTAATGAGTGAGATTAGTCTATAATTTTCTTTCGCTGTTTTATCTCTTCATTATTTATATATCAGTACCAAATTTGTGTCATAAAACTCATTTGATAGGAGTACTTCTTCATTAATTTTCCTAAATAGTTTGTAGAGTATTGGAATAAATTGTTCTTTAAATGTTTGACAGAATTCACTAGTAAATCCATCTGGCCCTGGAGATTTTTTCCTAGGGAGTGGACTGATGACATTCATTTTTTTTTCTGAAATAGGGTTATTTAAGTAATTTACTTCCACTTCAGTTTCATCTGGGCAACTTGAATTTTTGTAAATATTCATCCATTTCCCTAAGTTTGTCAAATTTATGTGCATACAATTGAGAAAAATATTTCCTAATTATTGTTTTGATTTCCTCTTCATTGAAGGTGGATTCACCTTTTTCATTTTTGATACTCATAGTTTTCTTCTCTTCTTTCTTTTTTTATCATATTAACTGTCTATCAATTTTATTGTTTTTTCATAAATCACCTCTTAGTTTTATTTATTAATTCAATTGTTTTCTTAATTTCAATTTTTTAAATATCTCCTTTGGTTTTCTATATTTCTAATTTAGTATTTAATTGGGGATTTTGAATTTGTTCTTTTTCTGCAATTGCATGCCCAATTTATTGACCTCCCTTTTCTCTAATTTAATCATGTATTCACTCAGGGATATAAAACTTCCCCTAAGAACAGCCTTTAAAGCATCCCAAAAATTTTGATATGTAGTCTCATTATTATGATTCTCTTGAATGAAATTACTATTTGTTTCTATAATTTCTTGTTTGACCCACTCATTCTTTAGGGTTAAATTGCTTAATTTCCAATTGGTTTTTAGTCTCTCTTTCCATGGCCCTATATTGTATATAATTTTTATTGCATCATGATCTGAGAAGGATGCATTTAATATTTCTGCCTTACTGCACAGAATTGTGAGGTTTTTATGCTCTAGAATATGGTCGATTTTTGAGTATGTGCCATGAACCACTGAGAAGAAACTATATTCCTTTTTATCCCCATTCAGTTTTCTCCAGAGATCTATCATATATATATACCCTCTCTTAAATTCTATTCACCTCCTTAACTTCTTTCTTGTATATTTTGAGGTTGGATTTATGAAGTTCAGAGAGGGAGAGATTAAGGCCTCCCACCAGTACAGTTTTGCTATCTATTTCTTCCTCTAATCCCATTACCTTCTTCTCTAGGAATTTGGATGCCAACCACTTGGTGCATATATGTTAAGTAATGATATTTCTTCATTCTCGATGGTACCTTTTAGCAGCATATAGTTTCCTTCCTTACCTCTTTTAATTACATCAATTTTTGCTTTTGCTTTATCTGAGATAAGGATTGCTACCCCTGCTTTTTTTTTTTACTTTAGCTGAGGCATGATATATTTTACTCCAGCCTTTTGCCTTTACCCTGTGTGTATCCCTCTCTTTCAGATGTGTTTCTTGTAAACAGCATATTGTAGGATTGTGATTTTTAATCCATTTTGCTATCTGCCTCCATTTTATGGTAGAGTTCATTCCATACACATTTATAGTTATGATTATTATCTGTTTCTTTCCCTCCATCCTATTCCCTCCCCTGTTAATGCTTATATTTTTTCTCCTCTTCTCCCTTCCCCTCCTTAATAGTTTTCCTTTTGACCACCGCCTCTCTCAGTATTCCCTTATAAGCTCCCCTCCCTTTTCCTCTCCTTCACCCTTACTTCTTTCCTCCCTACTAACCAGCACCCCCCCTTTCATAACCCTTTCCTCCTCCTACTGCCTGTGTGATATGTTTATACTTAATGAAGTATGCTATTTCTTCTTCACACCACAAGTGACAGGAACAAATCTCATGTGAAGCTCCTCACCCTCTTCTCTTTCCCTCTAATATGATACGTTTTGCATCTCTTCTCCATAGAGTCCTATGATTAACTGGTTGTTATTCCCTCCTTGCATTGGAACCAATGAGGGAAAAGTGCATATAATACTCATCTCTCTCCCTTTTCCTCTGCTACATTGCTTTTATGCCTCTTTGTGTGCCATGATTTACCCTTTTCCACTTCATTCATTCCTCTTCTTCTATTGCAGTACCTTTGTAATCCTTAATAAGATTTTTTAAATCATCATTTTGTGTATTTTATTCTCATGCCCTCTACTTGTCTATATACAGTTTGCTCTTATTAAATAACAGGGTGTGTGTATGTGTGTTTTCCTTGTTTACCTTTCTACATCACTCTTGCTTCTCATAATTGGAGGTGGAATTTTCCATTTAGCTCTGGCTTTTTCATCAAGAAGGTCTGGAACTCTGTTATATCATTGAATGACCACCTCTTTGCCTGGAAAAATATGCTCACTTTTGCTGGGTAGGTGATCCTTAGTTATAACCTGAGCCATTTTGCCTTCCAGAAAATTGTATTCCACTGCCTCCAATCTTTCAGTGTAGAGGCTGCCAAATCCTGTGCGATCCTCACTGTGGTTCCTTGATATTTGAATTGTTTCTTTCTGGCCACTTGAAGTAGTTTCTCTTTTACCTGGTGGTTCTTGAGTTTGGCCACATCATTTTAAGGAATTTTCAGTTTAGGATCTCTTTCAGGAGGTGTCTGGTGGATTCTCTCAATTTCTATTTTACCCTCAGGTTCTAGTATCTCAGGGCAATTTTCCCTAATGAGCTCTTGTATAATGTTGTCCAGGATCACTTTTTCTTCATGATTTTCTTGTAGGCCTATTATTCTCAGGTTATCTCTCCTAGATCTGTTTTCCAGGTCAGTTATTTTTTTCATGGAGTAATTTTACCTCTTTTTCTAATTTTTCATTCTTGTTGTTTTGTTTGACTAATTCTCATTTCCTCATAGAGTTAGTTGTTTCAACTTTGTTGATTCTAGTTTTTAGCAAATCATTTTCCCTGGTTAGTTTTTGGAGCTCCTTTTACATATCATACACTTTAATTTTTAAGGAGCTGTTTTCTTCATTATTATGTTTTTCTAATTTTGCAATTTTGATTTTAAAAGAATTATTCATTTTGTCTTCTATCTCTCTCATTTGGTTTTCAAAATTCCTTTTGAGCTCATCTAGGAGAGATTTCTGTGCTTGGGATCAGTTTCCTGTTGATGTTTCAGCTTTGGGTATGGAGTCCACATTGTCTCCCTCTGAGTTTGGTTTCTCCCTCTGAGGATAGTAGGACTCCAGAGTCTTTGTAGTCTGCTTTCTACCCATTTTGAGGCAGGGTCCTAGCCACGCCCTTCCTCTAGGGTTCCCAAGCCTTTACTGTTGAGGGTTTTGCCCTGGGGCAATAGTTATTATGTTTTCAGGGTCAGGGATGAGGGTGGGGGTGTGGTGGGTGGAGCAGGCTGGGTTCACTCTGCCATCCTGGTCCTTGGAGGTCCTGATAGGGCCTTTAAAAATAAATTTCTGGGCTATGGAGTGTTAGTCCCAGGAGTATTTGCTGTCCTGGGCAGGGGCCCTGCATTTGGTTCTTACTTTTCTCTTTTCAGTCCCAGCCCTTTGTTGATAGACCTGGCAGCAGCCCTTGTGGTTGGTAGGATGCCTTACCCCCTTCCCACTCCCCACTCCCAGTTGATCAGGTCTCCTCCTGGGCCTGCCTCTGCATGGCCACTGCCTTCCAGGCCTGCCACTAAATGCATCATTTTCAAATCTCAATGCAACAAATATTACATTTTTAAAGAAAAGTCATGCAAACATATGTTAAAAAGTAATTAAGAAGATGCTGGATTAGGGGAAGCCAATTGGCTGAGTTCTCCTTAAATCCCCCTACAACCAACTTTAAAATAATTACTCAAATCAAAATTTGAAGTGTCAGAGACTTTTTAGGTCAGGATGAGATATTTTTTCCTGCATAAGAAAACTTAAAAGAGAGTAAAAGAAGAGTGTGATACATGGATGGAAACTGGTTTGAAGCCAGTGAATGAGGCTGGGGCAAAAGCAATTACAGTAGCAGCAGAAGTTTCAGGAGTTCTCAGGCTAGAGGGTGTCTGGCACCTGGTCAGGAAAAGATTACAGGAGACCCATTGCTGGTACTGTGTACAAATGGCAATGATCAGAAACTCTGCATTGCAATTACAATTCAGGGTCACAGTACCAGGGTTGCAAGGAAGGTTAGTGGCTGATCACAAGGAATCAGGAGCCCTGGTTACATTTCTAAGCCAAATAGAATTGTTAGGGGATAGAATAAAGGGGACCAATATTATATTAAATTGAAAAAAAACAATGAAGCCAAAATCAGGAGGAAATCAGCAATCTTGAAAACAGATTTTTATGGCAAGTTTCTCTGATAATAGCCTCATTTAAAAAAATAGAAAACCAATTAAAATTCATAAGAATATGAATCATTCTCCAATTGATAAGTGGTCAAAGGATATAAACAGGCAATTCTCAGATGAAGAAATCTAAGCTATCTATAGCCATATGAAAAATGCTCTAAATGACTATTGATTAAAGAAATGAAAACTAAAATAAGTCTGAGGTACCACTTCACCCCCATCAGATTGGAAAACATGGCAGAAAAGGAAGATGACAAATATTGGAGGGGGTATGGGAAAGTTGGGATACTAATGCACTGGTGGTGGAGTTGTGAAAAATAATCCAACCATTCTGGAGAACAACTAGAAACTACCTAAAGAGCTATAAAATTGTGCATAACCTTTGGCCTAGCAATAACACTACCAGGTCTACATACCAAAGATATTTTTAAAACTTAGCAAGGATCTATTGATCTGCCTATTTTTATCTATCTATCTATCTATCTACCTACCTATCTATCTATCTATTGATCTATCTCTTGACTTTTTTGTGGCATCAATGAAATCGAGGGTATGAGTAACAATTGGGAAAGAGTTGTGCAAGCTCTGGTTTATGATTGCTTTGGAATACTGTTATGCTATAAGAAAATATAAGCAAAGCAGTATTCTTTCAGAAAACTATGGAAAAAATTTATCTGAACTGAAGTGAAGTAAAGCGAGCAGAACCAGAAAAATTTGCATCAATATTGTAAGATAATCAACTGTGAATGACTTAAATGTTTTCAGTAATATATTGGTCCAGGACAATTCCAAAGGACTCATGATGAAAAATTCTATCCACCACAAGAGAAACACCTCATAGAGAATGAATGCAAATTAAAACATAATATTTTCACTTTTTCATTTTTTTCATAACATAATTTGGGGAATGCTTTTCATAATCTCACATGTATAACCTATGTGAATTTGCCTACCTTCTTCAGGAGGAGCTATGGAAGGGAAAGAGGGAGAAAATTTGGATCTCAAAATTGTAACACTTGAATGTTTAAAATTTTTCATGTATTTTCAAATATATATATAAATTCAATGACCTAAAGAAAAACAAGTACACAACCCCCCACAAATAAAATAAAGACTTATTGGACTTCATGAAAGCCAAGATGAAAGAATGAGTTTAGACATCATATTTTGAGAAATTATTAAGTAAAAGTTCCCTGATAACCTAACTGGAGAGGAAAATAAAAATGGGATGAATCTATTAATAACCTCCTGAAAGACATCCCCAAATCAAAACTCCAGTAATATTGTTTTCAAACTCCAGACCTCAAAGTTCAAAAAGAAAATACTTCAAGTAGCAAGAAAGAAACAATTTCAATATCAGAGTCAGGTTCATCAAAGATTTTTGTGGCTTCTATCTTAAAAGAATAGAGGCATATAATATTATGGAAAGCAAAGGAAATAAGATTACAACCAGAAATTACCTGTTTGGAAAAACTGAGCATAATCCTTAAAGGGGGAAAAGATATTTAAAACAAGAAGCATTTTCAAGCATTCCTGATGAGAAAACAATAGTGGAAAAAAAATGACAAATACAAGATTCAAGAATAGCATTAAAAGATAAATATAAAAGAAATACATATGGAACTCAATAAAGTTAAATGGTTTATATTCCCATATGGCAAGATGATGCATGTAAATGTAAATGACTTTATCACTTTTAGGGCAGTATACAGTAGTTTACAAAGATATAAGGAATGGGTGTACCCTAATTATGTTGGACTGATCTAAAAAATGAAAGTATGAGAAAGGGATACACTGGGAGAAGGGGGTAGGGTGAGGTAGAATGAAGTTTTTTTTTTTTCACATAAAAGAGGGAGATAATTAAGATCTTTTCCAACAGAGGGGCAAAAAGGGGTTGTGAATAATGCTTAATCTCACTTTAACAGAATTGGTTCAGAGAGGGGTGAACATATATACACACTCAGTTGTGTGTTAAAATATTACTTGCCTAATAGGAAAATAAGAGGGAAAGGGAATAATTAGGGGGGTGGGGTTGATGATAAAAGAAAGACAGATTAAAGGAGGCAATAGAAGCAAAAGAGACTTTTGAAGAAAGACAGGATTAAAAAAGAGAAAAAAAAGCAAGAAAATGAGATAGAGGGAAAAACAATCATCATAATGGTGAATAGGAATGGGATGAGCTCACCCATAAAATGGAAGCAAATAACAGAACCCAACAATATGTTGTTTATAAGAGAAAGTCTTAGAATAGAATCATACACAGAGAGTTAAAGTGACAGAAAAGAATCAAATACGTTTCAGCTGAAATAAAAAAAATATGCCTGCAATAGCAATCATGATTTCAGAGAAAGCAAAAGTAAAATTATACCTGATTAGAAGAGATAATGAGGGAAATTACAATATACTAAAAATGACCATAAACATACCTGAACAACTTGGACCTACCCTGGGGCTAAAGATAAAATAGAATAAACTTCTTCAGGTTGCAAACAGGTTAAACTAGAGACCTACTTATGTGACAAACAGGAGAGTGAATGTTGGCAACCCTACATTTTTCATGGGCTGCCTAAAATCCTTTGGTAGACCTCAAACAGTCACTGGGCCATATGTTATGCAGGCCTACCAAAGATAATGAAGTAATATCAGATGTCTCACATCAAGTTTCTCTGATAAAGGCCATTTTTCAAATATGTACTAACTATAGAACTGAGTGAATTTCATAAAAATAAAAGCCATTCCCCAGTTGATAAATGGACAAAAAATATAAAAAGGTTGTTTTCCAAAGAAGAAATTTAAGGTATCTATAGTCATATAATAAAATACTTTAAATCACTATTGATTAGAAAAAAAAACAAAATAAAACAATTCTGAGGTACCTCTTCATACTTTTCAGAGATAAAAGGGGATGAAAAATATAGGTACAGTAATAAACAGTTTGTGGAGTTGTGAACTAGTCTCACTCTTTAAGGAAAAAAAAATTAGAACTATTCCCAAAGGGCTATAAAACTGCATATCCTTTGACTCAACAATGATGATACCAGGTCTATCCCTCAAAGAGATAAAAGTAAAAAAGGAATGACTTATATGTCCAGAAAATATTTATAGCATCTCTTTTAGTGGTGGCCAATAATTGGAAATTGAGATTAAACTCATCAATTGAGGAATGGTTGAATATATAATTTTGATGTAATACTGTTGTGCTATAAAAATTGTAAGGGGATTGTTTCAGAAAAAAAAAAAACACATGGGAATACCTATGTGAACTGATACAAAGTGAATTGAGAAGACCTGGGAGCTCATTTAACATAGTAATAACAATATTGTAATGCTGATAAACTGTTAAATACTTAGCTACTCAGGTTAATATAATAACCCAAGATGATTCCAAAGAGCTTATGATAAAAAATGCTATTCATGAGAGGGAACTGATGAACTCTGAATGAGAATTGAAGTATCATCTTCTCACTTTCCTCATATTTTTTGGCCTTTTTTGTTATATGGGCTAACATGGAAATATGTTTTACATGGTTTCAAATGTGTAATCATTTTACCCTCCTTTTCTGTGGGAAAAGGAATGGTTGTAGGGTGGGAAATAATTTGAAACTTAAAATTTAAAAATAAAATAACATTTAAATAAATAATATTTGTTAAAAAACTTTTTAAAATTTATTTCATGTGATTGGGAAATATTTGATCAGAAAATCAAAAAAGTATTTTATAACATATAATACAATATTATATAATACATAATAATACAAATAAAATCTATAAGTTGTAAATGACCAAGAAGAAGACAGAAAATATTTTTTCTATATTTTTTAAGGCTTGGGTTTAGATAAAAGGCTCTTTCTTTCTGAAAATCAGTTTAGTTATTTACTCTTGGCTAGTTGACAAATAACTTAGGAAGGTAACTAGATAAATGAGATTTGACCTTACTTCTGGTCCATTTTCAGCTTACAGGATTCAGTGATATCCATGGGCATATGTCTCTGCATTGGTTAAATGCCAGGCACAAGTGCCAGTGTTTGACACAATTTCAAACTAAAAATTATTGTTGTCATATTGTGTTATCATCCAATATGAAAAAATAAACTAGGTTGGAATTTTGAAATCAATGTAATAAATGGTAAAATTCATTTTCAAAGAAAATCCCAAGCTTATTGACTTAGAAGACCTCAGAAAAATGAACCTAAATTTTATAGATGCCTATAAAAAGCTATTGAACACCTAAAAAATTACAAAGATGAGACTTAAATAATATTCTTGAAGTTCTGGCTTTTAATGGGTCATAATTTCTCTGCTAACCCAATTCAGCCTGACTATAAGTTTTAAAACAATGTTCTAAATTCCTATGATTGAATTATTAGTTCTAATTCTTCTGTCTTATTGAACTTTTCTCTCAACTTTCCTAGAAACCTTCCCTTTTTTATCTATGATTTTACTCACCTGGAAGCCACATCCTGTGAATCAAAATGAGTAATGTGTAAATCAGGTTCATATTTGATTTAATTACTTTAGATAACATAAGTGTTACTCCAGTTTGAAGGAGATCACTTTTGTTTTTAATTTAAGGGTTCAAGGATGTTAGTTCAAGGATCAACACAATATTTCTTTTGTTTTAGTTATAGTTCTTTTTTTCATTAAGTTTGGGTACATGAGTTCTTGCTGCTACAAGTCTAGTTGAAAAGTAGAATAATTAAATCAATGGGTAGTTTTAATCTGATGGCCTAAACAAAAAAAAATTCAATTTCCCTTAGTGTCCTCATATATCATCATCAGACAAGGGAGTGTTCCATAAAGTCTATAGTTTCTGAAGGACTATTCTATCTTAGATCAGGCCAGCACAACATATAGCCCATGGGATGCTTGTAGTCCATCAAAAGATTTCAATGGTTTGTAAAAAATGCAGATGCAAAGAAAGTAAAGATGTAAAGAGTGCTTTATCCATGTACCACTTAACCCACCATCTGGTAGTCAGTATTATGCCCATCCTATAATTTGGTAGGTGTGTTGCTACTGTGCACTCTCTCCTGTTTGTCACATGACCTATGCCAACCAACCATCGTCAGTCTGTCTTTAGTCTCAAAGGAGCGAGAGTCATATCTTTTCCCTGTGTTTAGGTTATTACTGCAGTTAAACAGGGACAAAGTGAGTACAGCCACACACCAATGCAGGTGAAGATCACTATGCAATGATTAGCAATAACATAAGGGCTTCTTCCCCAACCTTTCTGGGCAGGTTCTGTCCAAGTTACATGAGTGTCTGGTGCTCTCTCCAAGGTTTCATTCAGTTGGGCATTTCTTTGTATGTGAGCAGGTGCTGCAGAGATTTTTTGGTTTTTACATTAAAGTGTTTGGGGTAACTTTGTAAAATGGGTGATAAAAAGAAATGAAAGATCAAATAAGAATATAGAGCATTTAATCTAGAGTGGACAAATAGATACTTGTTTACTTACACAAGAGACAAAAAATTGTGCCATGTTTCCCTAGAAATAATAGCCTTTCTTAAGGAATACAATCTTCATCACCATTTCAGACCAAAACATCCTGACTTAAGCAAATTGGACACTAATGAAAAACGAATTAAAGCATCCAAATTGTTGAAAAATCTCAGTGGGGAACAATGGTACTTTTTAGAAAGTAAACTTGGAAAATGAGGTGACTAGTAAGGATAACTTTCAGATTTCTAAAGAAATCTATTTCAAACATGATTCTGGAGTACAATAAGCTGGTTGATGACAAGAAGTATAATACGTCCCATTAACTAAATGTACGCAGTAAGAAAACCTGAAAACAGTACTAAAACTTGTATAATTTAGAAAATAATTTTAACAATGTGATTTCATGATAAATACAAACCTGAGTAATAAGTGTAATTAATTTATATTATTTGAACTTTACCTTTTTAATAACATTTTTAGCAAAATAGTGAAGTCATTAATTATACCTTTATTGAATAATGAGCCACTAAAAATTTTATCTGTGACATGAAGAAATTTAGCTTAATCTTATTTTGGCCCTTACCTCCTGCCAAGTTTTGCAGGTCTACCTTAGATCAAATGAGTCACTTCTCTTGGTTTCCCATCCCATATATTTGTATCCACTCCTTTCCTTACCCCTACAATAATAATTGACTTGTTCAGTAATTCAGTAGGGTCTGACTCTTTGTGACTCTGTGGCAAATCATTAATATAAATCCATTTTTTAATTTAGTAAAGTGGATTAAGACAAATAGAGTTAAGTGATATGCTTAGGTTTGCATAGATAGCAAGGGTCTCCTGTCAGATTTGTATGCAAGTGTTCTAGGCTCAAAGCCCAGCACTCTATCCACTGAATCATTTAGCTGCCTCCTTAATTGTTCACTTAACACCTTTCAAATCATTTTCATTCTATAAACCACCAGTTCAATACAAACAAAAACATTTATTGAGCATTTACTGTATATAAAACACTATTAGGTGCTAGAAATATAATAACAAAAATATAAACAACTCCTGCCTTCAAGAAGCTTACATTGTATTGGGGAAAACAACATTTGAACAGATATACAAATGATTATTTGTGGAGGACATCAGTAACAATTGGAGGATAGGATAAAGCTCAGCATTTGAAAGGGCACATAAACTGTATCTTGAAGCAAGTTAACATTTTGAAGGCTTAAAAATGAGTAAGGGCACATTAGATAGTCTGAGCAAACTCATAGACATAGGCAATGAAAAGCTGAATTCAAAGATTAGCAAATATGTGTGATATTTAAACAGTTTGAGAGGCAGAATTTATAGGTAATTAGTTATTTTACTAATAATACCAATATTTTAATAAAAAGAGCTCTGTGGCACTCTTGAATGACAAAGACTATCATGACAAAAGGCTCATGGCTGGAAGAGAGGTGTTCCATAAAGTGGCAATAAATCCTGATAGGTTAACAATTAATGAGGGAATGAGTATTACTGTGAGAGTCTGAACTTAATCTAATGACCTTCATGTCATTTACTTTTAAGTTACCCCAAACCTTGGGCAATCTATTCAAAGGATTTATCCCCCACCCAAGCCAGAGCAGAAGAGAGTTTCACCTTTGATTACAGGTCTTATTTATTTGGGCAAAGTAGTAATACCCATAATGAGCAGAATGTAAATCTTATATTCCATAGACCCTGTCCTTAAAAGGTTGGACAAGGATACAGGATGGGGGGATGAACTTGGGTCTCCTCAATTTTAATAATTAGCTATTAATTAGAGAGAGAAATAATCACTTCTCTCCTAGGGAAGTTTCATGAGAGTAAAGACTGAATGAAAATTTGGGAGTCAAAAGGCAAAGAAATACAATAGAGCTGGTAAATGTTGAGGCTTGCAATATTAAGTCTACTTTGACCAAAAATAAAACATTTAACTGTATCTCCTATTCCCTCTCTTTCTTTCTTTTTTTTTTTTAAAGCAATCGGGGTTAAGTAACTTGCTCAAGGTTACACGGCCAGTTATTTCTGGGTGTGGTGCCGAGTATCGGAGCCCGGATTTGATCCAGGTCATGCCGACACTGGAGCCGGTGCTCTTACTCACTGAGCCACCTGGCCGCCCCTATGTATCTCCTATTCCCTAATTTGTAAGCATCAATGTCTTGGCACTCTGATAGACATATCTTGCTGTGGTATCCCTGAACTAAAGATATTTCCTTGATGTTATTCTTAACCTCTCATAATTATTGGGTTCTATCAGAGAAATAGTCTCCCACACATGGACAACAGCAAATTTCAAGTTCCCTGGATAACACGGTCAAGTTCGGGATACAAGAAGTGTCAAGGACCTCCTCCTTGATTTGGTTGCTCATGAAAGTAAAGTTCTGAACAGAAGCAAAAAGCTCAGTGGAGGAGTTTTTCAGTGGAGGATCTGATAATAAATTTTTCTCTTACAAATATTCAGCCACTGTCCCAAATACATGAAAATGGATGGTGATTCAATATCAGATATTACCTTTTAGCATAAGAATGTTACAAAAATCATTTATTAAATGACACAGATCTGAAGATCATGTCTTCATCAGTCAGCTTTTTACAACAACCTCTATAATATGGCTTTTGATTGTCAAAATAATCATGGTTCATTGTGTTTATTTTAAAATTTTGTTTGTATTTATAATATGCAAATCTAGGTATT
The DNA here is from genome assembly GCF_028583685.1 of Petaurus breviceps papuanus. Lineage (NCBI taxonomy): Eukaryota > Metazoa > Chordata > Mammalia > Diprotodontia > Petauridae > Petaurus > Petaurus breviceps. Next base: position 56,381,901 of record NW_027186304.1, read on the forward strand.
TATAAAAGGTGAAATGTGATCAGCTCTCTTCACTGTGTCCAGAACCTCTTGAAATTACATTTCATTCCTTTGTGGATATTTTAGTTTTGAATAATATGAAAACAGACTACAAAGTTTATAATAAATACAAAGCAATTAAAAAATAAGATTATTTTATAAAAAAGTTTTCATTTTCTCTTGGGAGCAGTGAGGAGGCCCTTTTGGTTCTTGAGAAGAAGAATGGCATGGTACATATTACAGGATTCTTTTTGTAACTATGTGAAAGATAAGTGGAGAAGAAGAGAAACTGGAAGGTAGAAGTCCAATTAGAAGGTAAAGAGGGCTTCAAATAGGAGGGTGAAGAGGGAAGCAAATGTAAAAAGTATTGTGGTGGTAGGACACATGAATCTTTGCAACTAATTGAATAAGAATGGTAGAAAAACAAAAAGAACCCAAAATAACTCAGGTTGCAAATGGGAGTATCTGGGAAGAAGATTTTAAACAAAAGAAAATAGGGATATTTGGGAAAGGAGGTAGGAGAAAGCATTGAGTTGTATTTTGATATGTAGTTTTTGAGATGTCAATTGCTTCCAGTAAACATTTGGAGAGCAAAGGCTATGTCTCTCTCTCT
>NW_027186304.1:56382610-56503588 GCF_028583685.1 Petaurus breviceps papuanus
CTCTCTCTGTCTCTGTCTCTCTCTCTCTCTCTCTCTCTGTCTCTCTGTCTCTGTCTCTCTGTCTCTCTCTCTGTCTCTCTCTCTGTCTCTCTCTCTCTCTTTCTCTCTCTCTCTCTCTCTGTCTCTCTCTCTCTCTCTCAATATATCTATATCTATATATTTAGGAAATGTTTGTAAGGCACAGATATCATATAGTATTTCTGAATGATAATCTAAAAAGACTTGTAGACAACAAGTATGGTACAAACCAGATACTTAAATATTTTCCATCACATGGTATATAGCAGCACCTTTGGTAATTGGAATACTTATTATAAAGCACACAAGGTCACTTACCTTGTGCTATTTACAATCTAAGAGAACATTATTTGGTGTGCTCATGTGTCTTTTCTCTAATTTCATGACTTACAGGTCAATGTCTTCCATATTTTTCACACAACTTCAACAATCCTGAAGTTAGGTGACACAATAGTTATTGTTGTATTTGGAATAATAAAGATCTATGTTCAATTCTAGCCATGTGATTTGCAAACCCATATCAGTATTAACACTAGTAATATTACTAATTACAAAGAAGATGCTGCATTTACAGGATGAAAAGTTTTGATGACCACACTCAGGAAGGCAATCCAGTCAATTATTCATTTGCTTAACAAGAATGATCTAATAAGCTAATTCTAAGAGGGGTCCTTTGAGTTAATGTTAGTCACGGCCATACTAAGTTTAGAACCTTGTGTATAGTAAGCATTTCACATATGCTTTTTGTCTACCAGTGTCCTGACCCTTTCAAGTCCTCCTGGTATCCAATCTTGGCAGTCAATTACCCATCATATAAGAAGAATAAAGTAAGGGTCAACATGCAATGCATAAATTAAAAACTAATCAGACATAGCTGCTTAAGGAAATAACCCATTCAATATTAACAAATTATCATAGAAATGATCATGTATTTGTAATGTAGAAATGAATTCATTTGCTCTTTTAAATTGCACTCCCAAGAGTTTATGAGGGAATGAAGGCAATGACAATGTTCTGAGAGGATTAAATACATTTTAAAAAGATAAAACCACAACTGTCAATAAGCACTTATTGAAGAGCCACAAGAACTCTGAGCAAACAATCTTAACTCCATTCTCTTAGTGACCCTTTCATAATTCCTATAGAAACATTTCAATCTTTGGAGCTTCTCAGTAGCTTTAAGTAATTCTTTTCAAATTCTAAAATTCTCTGGAATGAGCACTTTGAATGTAAGTTGAAACCAGTCAATGAATGGTATGTAGAACTGCCTAAGTGTTGGGGATACTAAATCATTATGTGGGGGGGGGGGGATGTAAAGGCCAATTCAAATAACCAAATGGATATTATTCACTCATTTACTCAACTAGAGGCTTTTATTTTATAGATAGATGCATATATATATATATGTATGTATGCATGTGCATAAGCATATATAAGTGTTTTTAAAGATAAAAAAGAATATTACAATTTATATTTAGGAAGCTTTAGAACAGCAGAACTACCTGTTTCATTGTCTGAGAAAGGAAGATAATTAAATGAAATTAAGTCAAAATAGATTGCAATTAAGTTCAAATATTTTGCAGAGAAGTGATTGATCTTTTATTCTTCCCAAAATACCATAATTTGCTTAAGACATATTTTTATTAGTGGATTGCTTATCCAGCACCTCAATACACAGTATATTTTGTCATGAAATCATTATGACACTGGTCTGGCATAATTACATATTACTGTATTCTCTGCTACTGGGGAAGATGAGGTTGGTGGGTTACTAGAGTTCAGGAGTTCTGAATGGAAGTAAAGATGTTTTTTCTTTTTCTTCTTTCTTTTTAAATATATGTACATATCTTTTTATCTATGGAGAGAGAGAGCGACAGAGAGACAGAGAGAGGCAGACACAGAAAGACAGAGACAGAGACAGACAGACAGAGACAGAGACAGAGAGTAAGACAAAGAGAGACACAGAGAGACAGAGAGACAGAGACAGAGAAAGACAGACAGACAGAGAGACAGAGAGAGAGACAGAGAGTCAGAAAGATACAACTAGTGTGTAGACTTGAATAGCTTCATTGATGGTAAATGAATGAATGATTAAATGAGATATATATATGCATATATATAGCTATGTATTATTTCTATCAATTGATAGGTACATATAGTTTTGAATAGCTATAATGATGAAAGTTGTTATATTTGAATGCTTGAAGGTAATTTATATAAATAATTCATATACTATATTATTTATGGATATTTATATAATTAAAGTAATTATTAAATATAATGTATGTACATAATATAATGTATATACATAACACAGGAAGAATATAATACCAACAAATTACCTTTATTCATTCAAAATATGTAGTTCTCATCAATGCAAGTATTCAAATATTCTTCAGTCCATTTGTATTGTCAGTTTGTATGTCACCTTTGGTAAACTCATTTTATATATTTATTGATAGATGTTTTTTTTCCATGTTCCTCTTAACCACATAAGGATGCAGTAATGAAGGGGGAGCAATTAGAGTAAAAATTATTCCTGAATAATATAGGAGATATAGGGAAGGATACCTGAAAATACTTGCATACTTCAGTATTTTAATGGATCTGTCATCCCATTAATCTGAGTACTCCTTTCCAATGGTTCAATATTCCATACCCACCTGAGAGAATCTACCATTAATCAATAGAGTTTGCCAATGTGCTGGATCCTATCTTGGAGATATTTTGCACTGGTTTGTCCTCTTGTCAGTACAGCACATGGGTATTTTCATTCTTTGTCCTCACTCTAGATTTATGACTAACTTCGTTTTTAGCTATACATTTCTTTGATTGCAATAAGAGTTATTATTCCACACTGTGTTGTTAGTATACTTACATACAGAATATCTCTCCATTATTTTTTGTTTGAACTACAGGTATAATTCATCAGAGAATGTTAGACTTTATGATCCATGGCTAAACAATGTCAATAGAAAAATAGTGGTGTTGAAATAATGGGATTTAGTTTGAAGAAGTTTCAAATTGTTGAAAGCAACATAATCAACCTCTCTCATTTTCTTATTAAATTTTAAGCCGTTATCATATTTAATTTGCAATGTATGTTTTTTTTTATGAAACACAGTAGTGATGGACAAGATTCATGAGATGCCTCAACCCATTCAACTGCATATAGCACTCTGGACAATGATCTTTCTGAATTCACTTGTTTTTCTTGGCAGGGGTAGAAAAAATCTAAGCCAACTACAAATCTCCTTTAGTAGGTTTGACAGTGCTCTGTAATTTAATTTAATTAGCAATATGTAATCTACCAAAAGAACCTTCATGAGGACCTCACCATCTTTCTTCCCTCTAGTTTCATTTATAGTAAAGAAGAATATCAAGATTGTTATGATTCAGTTCCTTTTAGAATGTATATTTTCATTGAAATTTACTTAACCAGCACTTAAATAAATGCTTAAAGATGGCCTATAAAAAGTGATTTGTCTCTGTTACCATAATTACAAAAGTGAAAGAGAACTTTAAGGTTTTTAGGTCTCTGTTATATAGTCAATTCCTAGCACAATCTTCATCATCTTTCAGCCATGGTAGAACTTGACCATGCCCTACTGGAACATAATTTTCAGAAAGGCCTGGGAATATAAATGGGAAAAACAAGAATTAGGATAGAAGGGGAAATGATGGATTTAAGAGAGCTATTTTCTCCAGTGTTTTACTTTATAAAGGTTAAAAAAAATTCCACTCAAAAATGAAGTGGGGGAAGGGTAAATAGATTTTATTGAATTTCACTTCTCTCATTGAAGAGAAGAAGTAACACTATTAAAAAAATGCAGATGGAGGCACAAGACTGGCCTGGAAGAGATCTTGATTCTAGTAACAACTCTGCCACTAATAAACTATTTGCCCTTTTGCTTTCAATCTAGATTAGAAAATAAAATATATTGACAAATTGAAGGAATTTAAGCTAGAAGGTAAAAAGTATTACAAAAAAACATCAATATGTTATGATAAATTAGGAGAAAAATAGGGAAGATTAGAGAAAGTAAATATTTTTTGAAAGGTGTGACATTTGAGAACAAGTGAAATTTTGGCAAAAAGGTTTCTAAAGAGAAGGAAAATCCTTTTTATTTAACCTTTCATAAAGTTTTTGTTGAAGGCATTAATATTATTGTCACTAGAGGGTTAGGAAAAATGTTTTCCTGTGAATAAAAATGATGACTCGGAGATAGGAAAAATAGAAATGAGATAAATAAATGATTGCTACTCTTTAACAAGGACAGTTTGATTCAGCTTAAGAAATACTTATTAAGTATTTGCAATGGACAAGTCAGTATGTAAACAGCAATATTATAGTGATATTAGTATCAGACAATGATTTGGAAGACTTTCAATATTTTTTTAAATTTTTTAAAAGTTTATTTATTTTGAGTTTTCAAAATTCACTTTCATAAGTTTTAAATTTTCTCCCTCTCCATCCTCTCCCCCCTTCCCAAGACAGCACACAATCTGATATAGGCTCTACATATAGGTTCCTATTGAATATGTTTTTAAATGAGTCATGTTGTATAGAAAAATTAGAATTAATGGGAGGAACCATGGGAAAGAAAAAAAAAAGGAAAATAGTCTACTTAGCTCTGCATTCAGTCTTCATAGTTCTTTCTCTGGATGTTGATGGCATTTTCAATCACAAGGCCTTTGGAACTGTAAAACTATAAAAACATTGCTGAGAAGGGCCAAGTCTGTCAAAGTTAGGTATCATAAACTATGGCTATTACTGTATACAGAGTTCTCCTGGTTCTGCTCCCTTCACTCAGCATCAGTTCACATAAGTCTTTTCAGATTTTTCTGGTCTGCCTGTTAATCATTTCTTATAGCACAATTGTATTCCATTATATTCATATGTAACAACTTGTTCAGCCATTACCCAATTGATGGTCATCCCCTCAATTTCTAGACCTTGACCACCATAAAAAGAGCTGCTATAGATATTTTTGTATGTGTGGGTCTTTTCCGCATTCTCAAGATCTCTTTGGGATATAGACCTAGAAGTGGTATTGCTCAATCAAAGAGTATACACTTTTTTTATGGGCCTCTGGGCATAATTCTAAATTGATCTCCAGAATTTCTGGATCACTTCACAACTCCACCAACAATGCATTAGTGTTCCAGTTTTACAACATCTTCTCCAACATTTATCATTTTCCTGTTTTATTATGTTAGCCAATCTGATAGGTGTGATGTGGTACCTCAGAGTTGTTTAGCTAATCAATAGCTATTTAGAGCATTTTTTCATATGACTATAGAGAGTTTTAATTTCTTCCCCTAAAAACTCTGTTCATATCATTTGACCATTTATCAATTGGGGAGTGACTTGTGTTCTTATAAATTTGACTCACTTCTCTATATTTTAGAAATGAGGGCTTTATTAGAGACACTGGCTATAATTCCTTTACAGTTTTCTGCTTCCCTCCTAATCTTGGTTGAATTGCCTTTGTTTGTGCAAAAACTTTTCAATTTATTATAGTCATAATAATCCATTTTGTATTTCATAATGTTCTCTATCTCTTGTTTGTTAATAAACTCCTCCATTCTCTATAAATATAATAGATAAATTATTCCTTCCTCCACTAATTTGTTGATAGTATGAGCCTTTATATCTAATACAGACATTTGGACTTTATTTTCATATATGGCATTAGACATTGGTCTGTGCCCAATTTCTGACATACTATTTTCCAGTTTTCTGAGCAGTTTTTCTCAAATAGTGAGTTCTTTACCCAGAAGCTGAAGTCTTTGGGTTTATCAAACACTAGACTGCTATAATCACTGACTATTGTATCTTGTGTACCTAAACTATTCCACTGATCTACCCCTCTATTTCTTAGCCAGTACCAAGTAATTTTCATGATGGTTTCTTTATAATAAAATTGAAGATCTAGTATGACAAAGTCACCTTCCCTAGCATTGCTTTTCATTAATTACCTTGATATTTTCATCCTTTAGTTCTTCCAGATGAACTTTTTTATGATTTTTTCTAGCTCTATGAAATATTTTTGGTAATCTGACTTCTTTTTATGTGTAGCAGCAAGCACCCTAGCTAGCACAGGTTCTCTGATCTGCTTTTCTAAAGGAAAGCAACTCAAAATCGGTTAACAATCTTACTTTAATCAAGCATACATCATGTACCTAGTTCAGAGGAAAAAGTTAAAATCCTAAACTTCATAGGATACAAACAGAAATTACAGGCAGAAAATAACAATCCAGGAAACAAATCAGCAAACAGGGCTTCCAGCTCTCTGACCATTACATCCATACCTAGTTAATTACCAGAGAGGGAAGCATCAACATCTGTGTTTTCAAAGCCAGGGGGCTCATCAGCCTCCCAGAGTCTCATCTGGCCAAATCACACAACTCTTTCCAAAGTGAGCCCCAAAGCAAAACCTCACATCAGGGTATATATAGCCTTCTCCTGGGTCCGAGAATGTCACAACCCTCTTGACCCACTGCCCAATCACAAAGTAACAAGGTATGGGCATTCCTGAAAAGCAAGCCTCCTACCACAGACTCCATGTGACCACATTCAGCCTATTAGGAGGCAGAGTATATTCTTAAATCAGGGAAGGTTCTCAGAGTCACTTAAACCTATAAAAGGGCCAAGGGGCAGGGAAGATCTTTAGATTCCCATTCCCAAAACAGTATGACACTGAATAAGTAAATTAATTTAGGTGGAATTTAATTTTTATTATGTTAACCTTGTTAACATATAATATATATGTTATATAATAATAACTATTATGTTAACTCCTCTAACCTTGAGGAACTGATGTTTTACTAATTATTTACATCTGACTTTGTTTGAAAAGTGTTTTGTAATTGTGTTCATATAGCTCCTGGGTTGGTTTTGGCAGGTAGAATCCCAAATATTTTATAACATCTTCAGTAATTTTAAGTGGAATATCTTTTTTTATCTCTTGCTGTTGGGCTTTGTTAGTAATATATGAAATACCAATGATTTGTGTGGGCTTATTTTATATTCTGAAACTTTGCTAAAGTTGTTTGTTATCTAAAATAGCTTTTTACTTAATTCTCTAGGATCCTATAAGTATATCATCATATTGTCTGCAAAGAGTGATAACTTAGTTTATTCTTTGCCTATTCTAATTTCTTAAATTTCTTTTTCTTCTCTTATTGCTACAGCTAATTTTTCTAATACCATATGTAGTAGCAGTAGTGATAATGGACATCCTTGTTTCACCCCCATTCTTATTGGAAATGCATCATGTTTCATGCTTGCTCTTGGTTTTAGGTAGATGCTACTTATTATTTTAAGGGAGGCACAATTGATTCCTGTTATCTCTAGTGTTTTTAAAAGGAATGGGTGTTGTATTTTGTCAAAATCATGTGGTTTCTATTAGTTTTGTTGATGATATGATCAATTATATTGATGGTTTTCCTAATATTGACCCAACATTGCATTTCTGCTATAAATCCTACCTTATCAAAATGAATTATTCTCTAATTAATTGCTGCAATCTTTTCGCAAATATTTCATTTTAAAATGTTGCATCTATATTCATGAGGGAACTTGGTCTATAATTTTATTTCTCTCTTTTGATTCTTCCAAGTTTAGTACCATTCAATGCTTATTTTTAAAAGGAACAGAAAAGGAAAGATCAAACTTTGAATTTTACAGTTTACATAGGTGGTGAAATAGAAAACTAGTAGAGATGAAATCAGGATTATAGGTGTTCTTTAGCAGATGAATGAAAGGTACATTTTAGCATGGCTTAAAAGAAAATGTAATCTAAGTTAATTATGCTCATCAGGCATGAACATGGTATTTTGGCTTTCATTTACTAAATAGGAAGAAAACTCTGGACAAATTCTTATACTTCTATCTATTAGCCACAGTTTCCTCTTCTTCTGTCTAGTGATAAAAAAATATCCATAATGTTTACCTCACTAGGTTGCTTTAAATTAGATAGCATATAAAATTAGAAACCATGTGCAAAACACTTCTCAAGACTTTAAGCACCATATAAATGCCAACTTTTATTAATTCCTTAAATAACTTTGGCAAAGTCCATGAATGTCTCTAGGCTTCAGTTTTCACTGTATCTGAGATAAGGAATTTGGATTAGATGAGCTCTAAGACTTCTAACAACTTTGATATATGATTCCATTACATTAATGCAGTCAGATATGATGATGATGATGATGGTGATTGTGGTAATGGAGGTCACAATTATATATCCCAATGTATTGCTAAGGGGGAATGGGACAACTAAATATTAGATATTCTGAAAAAGGCTTTGAAAACAAAAAAAAAAACCTTCCTTTCAGAAATCACATTGTTTAACCTTTTAAAATACAAATGCAAATAAGAAATGTAAGCTCTCAACAAGCAGATGGGGAAAAAAAACACCTCTCTAAATCTCTGATGAAAAGAGAAAATGAAATTTTGCCCATCAGATTTTTAAACATGACAAAATAGGAAAATGCTAATTGTTAAAGGGGCTATGGGAAGACATAGAAATGCATTGCATGAAAACTATGAACTGGCCAAGCAGTCTGGAAAGCAATTTGCTAGCATATTCTGAAAGACATCACACTGGACATGCCCATTTATACAGCAATATCTGACATAACTCAAATAGCTTTTATTCTTTTTCAAAAAGAAGAAATTGTCTCATTATCTATCTATCTTCATCATCATCATCATCAATTATCTATCTCTGTCTTTTTCTCTATAAAGGAATGGAAAAAGGGGTTTGTCAACAAATGTAGGATACTTGGAGAAATCATAGTATACAAATATAGGAAAGTATTTGTTCTATAAATTTTTATTAAAGAGATTGAGATAAAAGTTGAAAACACTTGTATAAATTGATGCACAGTGAAGTGATCATTGCAATTTATGTAATGACAACAATAGCACTAAGGAAAATAACTTGAAAAAAAAACTTAAGTATTATGATAGATGAAATGATTTTTAGAAGTTTCATAATGAAACATGCTCTCCAGAAATATAGGAGAAGATAGAAATTTTCTGATATAGTCAACATATAAATTTGTTTTGCTTGAATACAAATATTTGTTCTGAAGGAGGTCTTTTTTGGGGGTGTTAGAGAGTTATAGAGTTGAGGGGAAATGACCGAGTGTATGCATATGCACATATATTTACATGCAACATGTGTTTGTGTGTCTCTCTCTATTTTTATATATACACATTTATACACAAAATATGTGCACTCATAAAAATATGCATGCATGCACATATATACTTTCACAAGTACATTTATAAATATATGGAAATCCTAAGATGAAAACTCCTTCTTCAAATTGTTTTTAATAGCTTCCTGGTGAACAGAGAAGTTAGCTGTTTCTCTCTGCCCCAAAGAGCACATAACTAGAAGGGGTCAGATTTGAGACCTCATATCTCCAGTATGGCCTCTGTCACTCTGCCATACACCTTGCTGTTTTGTATTTCATATAATATTAATGATTGGAGTGTCATTAATGTTATATAAGTTGTAACTTTTTGAGGAAAATGGTAATATTTTTAACATATTCATGAAGTGATTTCTTGAGGAAGAACCTTAATTAAGTCCTTTGTTCTGCTAAGTCAGATTATTGCTAAAAGCCAATAAACAACAATAAGCATAGTACATATATGATTTACATACTTTAAATATGTATGAATGTATATGCATAGTTGTATATGTAATATATACAGTTATAATATAACAACGTAACATAAAAAACATAAGTATAGTGGTATGAGGTGATGTGACAAGATGTTGCATATCATTTAATGTAGCATAACATCATTTTTGTGTATAACCAGTTAGTTATGTAGTTTCTAAAACAGCCAAACAGTATACACACTGTATACATATATGTGTGTATGTATATATACATATATATATGAATACATGCATGTATGCATATGGATATGTATGTCTTAGAAATGCACTGATATTGGGCAATTATCTTGTCCAGATTTGAACAGAATTGTGAGAATAGATTGAATTGTTTTGAGAAAATAAGCATTTATTTTAATGATAAACATCCTGAAAAAGAGGTCCATCTTTTAATTTTTTTTTTTTTTGCTTTTTGTAGGGCAATTGAATTAAGTGACTTGCCCAAGATCACATGGCTGACTTTTGTGTTAAACGTCTGAGACCAAATTTGTACTCAGGTCGTTGTGACTCCAGGGCTGGTGCTTTGTACACTGTGCCACCTAGCTGCCCCTGAATTCCATCTTTTTCATAATAAAAGTGTGCCCATGATGCTTCATGGATGTAACTCACAGACTATTTCAGTCTACAAATAACTGAAATTGAACATTTCAGAAATATCAACGGAGAGATGCATGAATATGACTCTGATGCATGCATGAGTAGCCTGGAACAAGGATTTGAAAGGAGATGTGGAATAAAGAATTTTAGTAGAGAGATTTAGGATTTTGATTAGATGGTCTAATAATCTTTTGAAAGTAATAACCAATGGTAGACATCCACATTTCATTGCTTTCCATGTCATTTTGAGAATTCTAGAGGAAGTTCCATTTACCTTCAATGTTCTCACTATGGACAATTATTGCATAGAACTATAAAGTGTTGGAAACTCTATCACTACAGAGAATATTCAGATATATTGAATAATTAAGATTTTCTATTGTTAAGTATGTATCTTGATGAACCCACATTCAGGATATAAATATTTTGAAATATTTAAGTAACATACAGGAAAAATCACAAAATCACATCTATCTATCTATCTATCTATCTATCTATCCATGCACATACTCTCCCACACAAATTGTATATGTAGACATGTGTGTACATGTATATATACTGATATGCATGTATACAAAACAGTTATACACATATAAAGGCAGTTAAATGGTGGCATAGTAGATAGAATAGTAGACCTGGAATAAAAATATGATTTCAAATTCTTTCACAAACACTTACTAGCTGTGTGACCCTGAACAATACACTCTGCCTCTGTTACCTGATCTGAAAAATGGGTATACTAATAACATCTATCTCTTATCTCTCAGGATTGTTTTGAAGATAAAATAACATTTGTAAAGATCTTTGCAAATTTTAAAGCCTTATGTAAGTGTGTGTGCGTATGTGTGTCTGAGTATGTGTGTGTGTACACAATGTCATGATGGCCTTAGGTTCTATTATGGCTTAATTGTGGAATCTAGAATTTTTCTGTCTAACACAATACCTCTAGCATTTAACAAAGATCCTGGTATTTTATAAACACTTAATAAATGTTTATTAAATTCTCAATTGGCTATGTTCTGAGCATATAATAGGAAGGCATTTAGAAAAAACAATATTGATTCAGGGAGTCATTTTTCTTCCATGCCTGCTTCTAGTCCCTTAGTTTCTATGATTTTCTAAAGTTGATGTCATTTGCATGAAGTATACAATGGCATAGCAGTTGGTCCAACGATTTCACTACTACTAAGTAGAAGGTATGGTATTTATAGTAAGGCTGTGCTTCATTACTTTTAGGTGAAAATTTCATAGTTCTTTAAATTTTGAATTTGTTATCTATGAGCTTAGTTAATATTAATATGCTTTCATTAGAATTTATAGGATACCATCACTAACACATTAGAATTGTTTTCAACTCAACATTCTGGATTAAGCTGCATATCAAACACATTTTATGTTGTTCATTCTGTTTTTAATTCGGTTTGTTGCATACTGACTTCAGGAAATGTTGAGAATTGGGAGGAAAGTTTCTGTTTTTATGACTCAGGGTATCAGAAGTGAGAAGGTGGCTTTGATGTGTGTCTGTTTACTCCTATATTTCAAGATGCTATTGTCCAGTACTTTATTGTAATCAATGTACTTGCTTACTTCATTATGATAACCTTCTTTTCTTTTTTTCTCCCAGTCACTTGTCTATAATTCAATATATAATTGTAGAACGTAAGTAACAGGGATGAAATGCACTGCCTGCTCAAGCACTTTGAAACATAAATTAGGACAGTGGATGTCAAAAGGGAAAAAGGAAGTGCTAGTATACATATGCAAGATCCCTTAGTACACTCTCCCTCTTAGACTTTCTTTGTATTATTTTGTATTCACTTATGATCAAACTCTTTCCTTTCCAATAAATGAAAACTCTTAGAAAATTGGGATTGTCTCATTTTTGTCTTTGTATCGTCAGTGCCTATCACAGTGCCTTACAGATAATAGGTAAATAATAAGCCTATATTGTATTAATTGAATTGAATCTCAAATGTCTATTATTATCCATTATTTTTATTTTATTTTATTTTTTTTAAGCAATCAGGGGTAAGTAACTTGCTCAAGGTTACACGGCCAGTTATTTCTGGATGTGGTGCTGAGTGTCTGAGCCCAGGATTCGATCTCCAGGTCGTCCCAACACTGGAGCCGGTACTCTTACTTGCTGAGCCACCTGGCCGCCCCTATCCATTATTTTTAACAAAAAAAAAGTCATTCTTCTATTTTTGGCAATTTGAGGGAATAATGTATTCCACAGGTAGACAGTTTCTAGTTTGAACTGAAAAACAGCTCTTTAAATGTGGAAACTTCAATCAAATATTTATTTTATATTTTAATTAACATGAGATTATTTTCTTTCCCTTCCAATTCACCCCTTAACAAAGGACAAAGAAAATCCTTTGGCAAGTATTCAATATAATGAAAAAAAAGTGTCTCATTAATCATGTCCAAAAATGTGTTTCTTATTTTACATTTTTTGGAGGGTTCCGCTTTGTTTCATTCCGTATCAGTTTATGCTAATTTTTCCAAGTTTTTCGGAAGCTATTCTTTTCCTCATTTTGTATAACACAGTAATATTCTGTTACATGAATATACCATAAAATTGATGCAGTTATTCATCAATTAATTAGATTCTTTAATTTTCCAGTTCTTAGTCACTACAAATAAAGCTTTTATAAATATTTTTTATGCAATAGCCCTCCTTTTCTCTCTTGCTATGTATAGGCCAACTAGTGCTATCAATGGCTAAAAAAGTGTCATTCGATGTTTTTTTCTTGCTCCTCTAACACAGTTATTTAACCTTTCAAATGTGGAATATATCCATTTGGAGCTTATCATGTTATATTGCCAAGGAAGTTGTCTAAATCTATTTAATGTTAGACTATTTTCTATTTTCCTATGACATTTTTTGACAAATAACAAGTTTTTCATCCAGAACTAAGTTGTGTTTGTTTTTATATTAAGCTACTGGCTTCATTATCTCTGATATGTATTGTATCCAATCTCTTCCACTTATTTATCATCCTCTCTATTTTTTAAAGTAATAATATATCACTCTAATGAATATGGCTTCATATTTGTTTGAATACAAATACTTATTTGTTTCCTACTTCCCACTTTTTGTCATTATTTCTCTTGAGATCCTTGACAATTTATTTTGCAACTACCTTTTGTTATTTTTCTTTCTCGATATTAATGTAATCCTCTAGTAGACTGATATGGCACTGACTAAATGCATCTATTTAGGTATATTTTTTTCATTTTTAATGAATTAACTCAGTTTTTTTCTATAAATAATGAATATTGCTCTAATTATTTGGATTGATCTTTCCATAAAGTCTTTTGTAGTCATTTTCATACAATAACTTTGTGAATCTTGGTAAGCAAAATCACAAATATTTTATACATTTTGTAGTTATTTAAATGCAAATTTCTTTATTTCTTTTTGCTGAGGTTTGTTGGTGATATAGAGAAATGCTAATGATTTATGCAGTTTATATCTTTCAAGTTTACTAAATGTTTTATTTAAATTAAATTATTTTTAGTTAATAATTTGGATTCACTAAGCATACCATTATATAATCTTCAAAAATTATTTTAATCTATATTATATATTTCTTTTTTGTTGATGCTTATTCTTATAATTTATTTTTCTTTTCTCTTTTCATTATTATAGATTAGCATATTTAGTATAATATCATGTAATAATGCTGATAATGTGCATCCTTGCTTTAACTTTGACTGACTCTTATGCTTTTGAGTTAAAAAAAGACAACATAAGTAGGTGTTAAATTTTGTCACAAGCTACTCTGAAATGTATTGATATAATAACACAATCCATGCACACAGGAAGAGATTAATATCCATTGCCAAAAAATATAAAGTACTTCCTCTGCTACAGATAAACAATTTGATACATAATGGAAGTAGGAAAAAATTCTGCATACACACACACACATACGCATATGTGTGTTATAAAGAGCTAAAATGAGAAATTAATTAATCATCTGGCACAATAGAAGTATGATTTTAGAAACCATATGATTTTTTTTCCTCTCTCATCAAGGCTATCTCTGACTTGAAAAGAAAACAGAGAGGATTTTGAAACTCTTAGAGTTGGACTTAAGTAAGACCCTCAACTCTGTTGCTCCTAGTTCCATTCTGATTAGACAATGAAACACATGGATGAATGAATGAATTGATGGGACAAGTTTTCATAATGCAGAAATAGCCAATTTTATTATCTTGGTACATGTCTGGTTTAAAGAAAAGTACTATTATATCAAGACCAAATTTTTTTTAGCTGTCCTCTAAAATTGATAGCTCTTATAAAGGCTAAGAAGGTAAGTAGTGAGGAGGGAAACAGTTTTGTGTGGTGCAAGTATTTCTGAACTGAACAATACTTTGAAACTAGAGTTTTAATTTGCCCCAAGTACATGTTTTCTTCTCTCATTTGCTTCCACACCAGGTTTCTATTAACATGTGACCATTCTTTAACATAGCTATTGAGTGCTTTGTTGTAAGAATATGATCTGGGTGTATATATATTTATTTTGATATAGTTTGCTATTTTTACATTTGCTTTAGTATTTCAGCATCTATAACAGTAATATTCCTTTTGCCTTACTGTTAAGTAAATAGTGTTGCTTGAAATATTTTATTATTGTGGTTATTATTTTTGTTTTAATAACATGTATTATTATACATAATACATTAAATATAATAAATTATATGATTATTATTTTTATTTATTATTATTGTGAGTGGCTAGCAGTAGAGACAAATTGATATATAACTTGGGGCCTTTCTTTATAATTGAGGGATACTGATTACAAGTTGACCTGGAATGCAAAAATTACTTCTCCTAGAAGGACAGCATTGAAGGTAAAAGAGATCTAATTCTAGCCTTGCACTCCTACTCTATGAAGAGAGAAGAGCAGCCGTAATCTGAGTCTACCATCCAGTTTTGCCTCCTGGCAAGAATCAAGGTCTTTGTTGGAGAAGGATCAGAGGAGAAGATGTTAGAAACATCTACGTTTGCCTCTTTGTAAGTTGTATCTAGATGTAGTCACTTATTTTGCTTGAATGTATTACTTATGTGTTATAAGAGAGTGATTCTATTTGTTGTGTGGTGAGCTGATAAAAAGATCGATTTGTAAGGAAGGAAAGAAAATAAGGCAGGAAGATGAGAAAGAAAAGAAAGAAGTCATCATAAATAAAACATTTTTTAAAAATTATATGAAAAGAAACATAAAAATTCCAAAACTGTATAAAGAAAATTTCTAAATCTATATTTATCAGATCATAGGTCCTTAGGTTTTATATAATGCTTCTTGCTCTTTGTACCCTAAACTCTTCGTATTTGTCATATGTTGACGGCTAACTGTGAGTTAGATTTAATACACACACCTATATATGTACCTATATGCACACATATAGGTACATATATGTGTATGCACATGCATATAACATATAAATGTACATATGTGATAAAATTTGATGTATATACAAATGTACACAATTATATGCTTATCTAGGCACATATTTATACAGTAATAATATCTATATGCATATGTCTGCACAGCTGTATGCATACATGTATATATGTATATGTGATTTAAATTGGATTCAAAAGATCTGGCTCCTGGGCTCTCCCACTTGCTATTTCTTCGATGTCAGTTAAGGAACTTTCCTTATCTTTAGCTTCAGTCTCTTCAGGTATAAAGTGCATATTGGTTTGAACAATGAAGTGACACCATGTATATGAAAGCCTAATCAATGTATGATTTACATTCTTGGACTCAAATATTGTCTTTTTTATTTATTCACTATAGAAAACCACTTTTATACCCTTATTCCATACAATTCCTCATCTATGCATAGAATTTCTCTTATTGTATCTTTAATAAACACTTTCCTCGTAGAAGGAACTATTGTTCCTAAATGGCAGAACTAACCCAGCTAGAGGCAATGTAACAGACATTTCTTTTCCAGTAATGTCAACCTTTTATTTACTAAATTGATAGCAGTGCCTCTGGCATTTGCTCAACATCAGGTTGCCTTGGGCAGGAAAAATCAATTCTACAACTAGAATATTTTAGCAAGTGAATTATGCTGCTAACAATTTTAATGGCTTTACCTGAGAATACTCCCATTCCCCTCACTCAACCTTACTTCTTCTACATTCATCAAATGAAAACATCTTCATCTGAAATTGATGGGGGTCTGGTCAGAATAACAGTATAATTATTATTTCTATGAATAACTAGTCCACATCGAAGAGAAATATTTATATATGGTGTTGATTAGGGACAGTTAACAGGCCTGCAATGAAGAAACATTGTTAGAGAAGGTAAGGATTAAGGAAATGGTTATAGCAGCTTTCAAAAAGGTAAACAGAATCCTGCATAGATATCAAGCCCATGAAATAATAAATAAAATAAATGGTCCAAAAAGCTAGGAAGGTGTCCCTGAAGTGTATTTTGGATAAATTCATTCAAAGAGAGAGGAGATCAGAGAAGAGAGGGACTAGAAAAGCATTTGCACACACACACACACAAACACACTTTGAAATATTGTCCTTTATGCTTTGATGACTCATCATGACTCAAGGACGTGACTTGATGTTATAACAGTTATTAGATCTCTAATTCTATGTACATTTCCATTTTGCTTTACTTATTTTCTCTTACCTGTAATTCTTCTAGGTAATATTTTAGCAGTCATAGTTTCTCCAGTATAGGGTCTCATGTACAGTCAATTTTTTAAGTTCGCAATCAATGCGGTTGACTTATAATCAGTGAGTATATTCAAGTTTTTAGCGAACACAGTGCACTTGAAACAGGTGGAACATGGAATGGATAGATAACAATGTCCAATATGTTATTGTTTCTGTGAGACTAGAACTCAAGAGTGAAATTAGGGTTAGTTATTTAGTTCTGGAAATAAGCTTCATTGAGATTGTAACTGAACCAATGGGATATGATAAGGTACTAAATTTTTTTTTTCTAAAGTACAAGGAAAAGAGAGAGGAGAGGGAAGGGAAGAGAAGAGGAAAGGAGAAGAGTAGTGCCTTCTGGGAACATCCACAATTAGTGGTCACAGTATGAATGAAATAACCATTGAAAGAGACTGAGGAGTGGTGAGACAAGTTGGAGAAAAACCAAGAGAATAGTATCACTAAAACCTAGATAGGGAAGAGCTACCAAGAAAAGGTGAAGAATAGAAACAAATGCTACAGAAATGTCAAGGTGAAGAGTGAGAAAAAATTAGATTTACCAACTATACTGTTAATTTTTTTTTTGAAGGGGGAAGGTAGAACAGTTGGGGTTAAGTGACTTGCCCAAGGTCACATGACTAGTTTTGTGTTAAGTTTCTGAGGTCAAATTTGAATTCAGGCCCTCCTGACTCCAGGGTCAGCGCTCTATTCATTGTCACCACCTAGTGATTAATTTTAATCTACGTCATTCATTTCCACAAGATTTTGAATTCCAAATTTTCTCCCCATCTCTATCCCAATATGGTATGCATTCAGATTACCCCTTCCTCCCAAGCTCCCCCCCATAACTCCACAACCACTTCTATATCTCTCCCCCTCACTTGCTTATAGGGTATGATAGATTTCTATACCCCTTTGCCTGTACTTCTTATTTCTCAGTTGCATGTAAAAACAATTTTGTTTTTAAAATTTTGAGTTTCAAAATCTCTCCCTTCTTCTCTACCTACCTATCCGCACTGAGAAGGTAAGCAATTAAAAATACATTATACATGTGTAGCTATGCAAAACACTTCCATAATAGTCATGTTGTGAAAGATAAATTATATTTCCCTCCATTTTATCCCACCCTACTCCATTTATTCTTTTCACTCCTTTGACCCCATCCCTTTTCAAAAGGGTTTGCTTATGACTACCCCCTTCCCCAGTCTGCCCACCCTTCTATTATCCCCCCACCCCCTTATTCACTTCCTCCTACTTTCCTGTAGGGTAAAATAGTTAATTGAGTGTTTATGTTATTCCCTCCTTAAGCCAAATCTGATGAGAATAAGGTTCCTTCATTCCCTCTAACATCCCCCCTTTTCCCCTACGTAGTAAAAGTTTTTTTCTTTCTCTTTTATGTGAGATAATTTGCTCCATTCTAACTCTCCCTTTCTTATTCTCCCAATATATTCCTCTCTCACCTCTTAATTTTATTTTTTAGAAATCAAACTTTCATGTTCAACTCACCCTGTGCCCTCTTCCTATATAGATATATAAGTAATAAAAATATATGAATATGTATATGCATATGATCCAACTACCTTAATATTGAGAAAGGGCTCATGAGTTACAAATATCATATTTCCAGGAATGTAAAACAGTTCAAATTTAGTAAGTCCCTTATTATTTCTCTTTCCTGTTTACCTTTTCACTCTTCTCTTGATTCTTGTATTTAAAAGTCAAATTTTCTATTCAACTCTGGTCTTTTCTTCAAGAATGCATGGAAGTACTGTGTTTCTTTGAATAACCATTTTCCTCCCTGAAGTGTTATGCTCAGTTTTTCGTGTGTGTGGGGGGGTGATTCTTGGTTTTAATACTAACTCCTTTGACCTCTGGGCTCTCAAATTCCAGGCCCTCAGATCCCTTTATGTAGAAGTTGCTTAGATCTTGTGTTACCTTGATTGTGTTTTTACAATATTATAATTGTTTCTTTTTGGTTGCTTGCAATATTTTCTTCTTGACCTGGAAACTCTGGAACTTGACTATAATATTCCTAAGATTTTTCCTTTTGAAATCCCTTTCAAGAAGTGATTGATGGGTGTATTGGCCAGAAAAGAAGTAGTTAACACCTTGTTTCAGCTATTGTATTCAGCTATTTAGTTGACACCTTGTTTCAGTTTTTGCTCATGATTGTATCAAGTTGTTGATTGTTGAGGAGCAGAGCTTGTGAACCCCACAACTTGTGAACCCTAGAACTGGTGAATATATGTTGTTGATGCAACAGGAAGGGAAGGAGCTAATGACCATATATAAGGAGAGGCCCAGGCTGGAGAAAGCAAGATTGAGAACTGAACAGAAATGAGAGGAACTGAGAAGACAACTCTTGTGACAGTAGAGTCAAGAAGGGGAAAACTTGTGGTATCCTGGCACTCTATGTTTGTTCTGTCTGTGTTGATGTTTGTTTGTGATACTTTACAGAGAAGCCCTGGGACCTTACTGGAAGCCCTGAAATAGGTTTTTATCATTGTGTGTTTACAAAAGTCCTGGAGGAGGGTTTGGGAGGTCCTGGGACTTTACTGATGGCCTCTTGGACTTTGTTTGTAGTTCTGTGTTAATTTCTATACTGTTGATTTGTGTTGAGTTCTCAGACCTTGTTGGTGGGACTGTGTTGATTTCACAGGCAGATAATAAATTGATGATGGTGCTAGAAATGTGTATGAATATTACTGTGGCTCTGTTAAATTTTGTCTTCCCAGAAACTGTGAAGGACTTGAGGTGGACTGGACACTGTGAGCTTCAATATGGAACAGGAACTGGATGAGGAACTAGATGAGGAAATGGACAAGGAGCTGAGACATGCCTGCCTTTGAATCAGATGACAGTTTGGTAGATTTGGGCAGGAGCTGGGACCATGGAAGAGGAACCATGGAAGCTGAGAGCCAGCCTCGAGTCGAGATTAAAAGACCTCTTCTTGACTACTTAATGCTGACTGAGAAGATTATGATTTACTGTGACCTAGAGCTGGAGATCTTTGACCTTTTGTACTCTGTGTCCCTTAAGGAGGCTTACTCCTTAAGGATCATTGAGTTAAGTTCTTCCTGAATGATATATTTTGCTTAAAACTATGTGGCCACTTTAGTGATAAGTTGCTGCATTACAATATTGTGAATGCTGTACTTTGGTTTCTGTCAGTGTTTTGTCTTAGTTTATTACTGAATAAATAGATAGATTGCTATACTATGTAATGAGAACTTAGAATCTGTTCACAGCAGTAGTTGTCTGGAAATCTGCTCATCCTTGGTTTTACAATGGGTTCTTTCAATTTCTATTTTACCTTCTTGTTCTAGAATATTAGTGCAGGTTTCTTTCACAATGTCTTGAAAGGTGATGTCCATGTTTTGTTTTGTTTTGTTTTGTGTTTTGATTGTGGTTTTCAGGTAGTCCAACAATTTTTTTAAAATTGTCTCTCCAGAATCTATTTTTCTAAGTCAGTGGTTCTTTCACTGATATATTCTATGTTGTCTTCTATTTTTGTCCATTCTTTTGGTTCTGTTTTATATTTTTTTGATATTTTATAGAGTCATTAGCTACCATTTGCTCCATTCTAATTTTTAAGGAATTATTTTCTTCAGTGAGCTTTTGGAAGTCCTTATGCATTTGGCCAATCCTACTTTTTAAGGCATTCTTTTCCTTATTGGCTTTTTGTACCTCTTTTTCCATTTGGGTTAGTCTATTTTTAAGGTACTATTTTCTTAAGTATGTTTTTGGGTCTCCTTTAACAAGCTGATTATGATCTTTCATAATTTTCTTGCATTGCTCTCATTTTTTCCCTAAGTTTTCCTCTATTTCTCTTACTTGATTTTTGAAATCTTTGTTGAGCTCTTCCATGGTCTGTATCCAATTTATATTCCAAGTCTGGAAACCACTACAGCTGCCAATCCCCTGAAGCCTACTCTGGCCCTGCCTATGTTGGCAGGGCCCATACTGAACTGTGCTTCATTCCTAAACCAGTGTGATGCACTATTCTTGCCAACCTTTCTGGCTCTCTTGGGATGGAGATTTTTTTTTCTCTGTTATTTTGTGGATTCTACAGCTCTAGAATTTGTTTAGAGTAATTTTCTATAGCTATTCGGAGGGGTTTGGGGGAGAGTTCAAACAAGTCCCTTCTTTTATTCTGTCATCTTGGCTCTACCTATACTGTTAAATTTTAAGAAAGAATTTTCACTAGATTGAGGTTAGAAACCATATTCCAGAGGATTTATTAGTTGGTTGAAAAGAGTAGAGACACCTCATCTGTAGTGTTGAAAAAAATCATTTAAAAAGAATCAACAGATTGATAAAGGGGCCCCCCAAAAATCCTGAAGGATATATTACCTTAAAAAGCAAAATAGGCAAAATAGTAAAATTACAAAAATCCACCGAAGAGACAAAATACTTAAAAAGCAGAATTGACCAAAGGGAAAAGGAGGTCCCAAAAGCTCAGTGAAGAAAGTAACTCCTTAAAAATTAGAATTGAGCAATTAGGAGTTAATAACTTTGAGATATCCAGAAACAGTTAAAAATTAAAAAAAATGGAAGCAGTATGAAATATATTCATAGGAATATATATACTCCTATTATATATAATAGGAAAAAATACTACTTACCTAGAAAATAGATTCAAGAAACATAATTTAAAGTTATTATACTAGTTGAAAGCCATGAAAAAAATTTCAGATGATATCATTCAAGAAATTGTCATGAAAAGGTACCCTGATGTTGTAGAAGCAGAAAGTAAAATAGAAATTCAAAGATCCCTCTGATCACTTCCTGAAGAGAATCCCAAAATGAAAACTCCCAGGAATATTATAGCCAAATATTAGACATCCCAGGTCAAGGAGAAAATATTACAAGGAGCCAGATAGAAAAAAAAAAAATCAAGCATCATGGAGGCAATAAGGAGAGCCCAAGATTTAGCAGCTTCTTCCTAAAGGCTATCAGGACTTGGAATATGATATTTCAGAGAGCAAAGGAGATAGGATTACAATCAAGAATCACCTACCCAGAAAAAAAAAAGACTGAGTATAATTCCTTGGGGGAAAAGTGGACATTTACTAAAATAGAGGACTTTTGAGTATTCCTCATGAAAAGACCAGAGGTGAAGAGAAGATCTGACTCTCAAATATAATATTCAATAGAAGCATACAAAGGCAAGCAGGAAAGAGAATTCATAAGGAACTTAAAAGAATAAACTGTTGGTATTCCTACATGGAAAGGTGATACTTGTGATTCATAAGAACTTTCTTATTATTAGGGAAATTAGGGGTATATATAAATGGATAGTAAGGGTGTGAATTGAATATGATGGAATTATATCTAAAAAAATAAAATTAATGGGCAAGATGAAAGAAAGAACTGGGAGAAGTGGAAGAGGAGAGGTAAAATTAGGTAAATTATCTGACATGAAAGAGACAAGAGAGAACTTTTCACAGTGAATGAGAAAGTTGGAGGAGTTGTCAGGGAATGTTTGAAGTTTGCTTTCATCACAATTGGCTCAAAGAGGGAATAACAAATATGCTCAATTACATATAGAAATTTGATTTTTTCCTACAGCAAGAGTAGGAAGGGAAGGGAATAAGAGAAGGGTCTGCTGATATAAGAAAGAATGGACTGGGTGAGGTAGTAGTCAGAAGCAAACACTTTTGAGAAGAGACAGGGTGAAAGAAGAGAGAGAATGAAATAAACAGTAGAAAGAAGGAGGAAAATAGCATAACTTTGAAAAAATAAGCAAGTTTCTCTGAAAAAAAGCCTCTTTTCTCAAATACATAAAGAACTGAATCAAATCTGTAAAAAAAAATGAGCCATTTCTCAATTGATAAATGATCAGAAAGTATGAATAGTCAGTTTTCAAATGAAGTAAACAAAGCTATCTACTACTGTTTGAAAAAGTACTCTAAACCACTATTGGTTGTAGAAATGCAAATTCAAAGAATTCCAAGTTAACAGCACACACCTATCATTTTGTCTAATGTAACAGAAAGAAAATGTCAAATATTGGAGGGAATGTCTGAAAGTTGAAACACTAATGCACTGTTGGTGGAGTTGTGAACGAATTCAACCATTCTGTAAAGAAATTTGGAACTATGCCCAAAGCATTATAAAACCATGTACACATTTTGACTTTGCAATGCCACAACTAGCTGTGTGTCCCAAAAGAGATAAACAAAAAACAGAAAAAGACTTATATGTACAAAAAACCTTATAATACTTCTTTTCTGGTGTGAAAAATTTGGAAATTGAGGGGATGCCCATCAATTGGGGAATGCTGAACAAGTAGTGGTATGTGATTGTGAGGGAATATTTGTGATATAAGAAATGGTGAGCAAGATGCTCTCAGAAATAAAGACTTACATGAACTTATGCAAAAGTGAAATGAGTAGAAGGAAGAGAACACTTTACATAGTAACAGCAATAATGCCAGATGATCAACTGTGAATAACTTAACTATTCCCTGCAATACAATGATGCAAGACAATTCTAAAAGACTTACAATGAAAAAATGTTATCCATACACAAAGAACTGACAGATTATGAATACAAATACACTAACATAATACATGAATTACTTTTTTTTTATTTTGGGGGTCTTTTTTGTTTTTATGTTTTACAACATGACTAACAGAAATATGTTTTGCATGACATGTATAACCCATATGAACTAGTCTTCAGAATGAGGGTGAGGGGAGAGAGAGAGAATTTGAGGCACAAAATTTTAAAAAGTAACTTTAAATTTTTTTACATATAATTAAGGAAAATAAAATGCTACATAAACATATATACATATGTATATGTATATGGGCATATCTCTATCTATCTATCTATCTATCTATCTATCTATCTTTCTTTCTTTCTATCTATCTATCTATCTATCTATCTATCTATCTATCTATCTATCTATCTATCTATCTATCTATCTATCTATCTAAACAGTCCCTGCTCTCAAAAAAAACCAAAACAAAACACCTTACTTTCTTTGAGGAGAGGAAATATACTTCCAACATCTCACCATTTCCTCTTGTAATTCTTGATTTCATTCATGGCTGGGCTCAAGTGTCATATTTTACATGAAGTCTTTTCAGATAACCTCAGCTGTCAGAGCCATCTCCCCCAAAAACATATTTTTATGCTATATATATATTTTTTCTATATAACTACTCTCTATATATGTATGTGTTCCTTTCTCACCAGACCATAAAGTCACTGATAACATGGAGTAGCTCCCTTGGATCTTTGTGTTCCTAAAACCTAGTATAACTCCTGCAACTGGATAGGTCCTTATATTTTTTTTAAATTAACCAATTTGTGAAATATGAAATATTGATCTATATTTAACTTCTATGGCACTTCTGTAGTTCTCCATGATTTTTCAAAGATAATTGTTAATGGATCATTATTTTTATCGATTAGCTCCTAATATCCTATTGTACAAATCATCTCAGCCTGGTGACAAAGTCATTGAGGGGAGCTGCAAGCTTTCTTATGATTTCATCTCTTATATTAAAACAATTTCCTTCTATTCACCCAAGTATGGAGATCATCTTCTTGTTATAAAAAGATAATGCACTTAAGAACTGAATAGCCCTAATTATTGCTCCATATTATCACATCTAATTTAGCCCTAGTAATTAACTTTTCATGTCTTTAATATTGTTCTTTTTTCAAAGCAAGGAAAGCTTTTTAGCAGACATTTCATATCACTTGTGCTTCTTACTCTCAGAACTCACTATTGTGACTCAGCTACCTGCTTAACATAGAACTTTCCTTAGTACCTAGAACCTTCCTGTGGAATATCCCTTTTCTATGCTAATATCATTTTCTTGACAATTTCCTTCTGGAGACTTCTATTTTAGAGATAAACCTAAGTTGGCCATATTTCATTGCACTCCAATTATATTTTCTAGCTGTCTGAACTCTGTCACAATATTCCACATGGTGGTAACTTCCTACCCTTCTTTACACCTTTTCAACTCCCTTTTCATATGTTCTCTTCCCTCATTAGAATATTTAATAGCAGTGAGTATGGGGTTGTTTGTTCATTTTTGCTTGTACAATTACCCTTGTCACTTAAGATAATACCTGGAAAATAGTAAGTGATTAATAAATTCTTGCTGTCTACTTTCCTGTCATCATCATTGTACCCACTATTTTAATAACTCCATGCTATAATTAAAAAAATCACAGTTACCTCTTCTCAATCCCATATTGTACATAATAAAAAATTTTAAATTGTTCAATGTACTTCCTGATTCCATGTTATCTTCAATATCAAAATAATTGTTTGTGTTTTCAGAATTGTAGCACAATAGTGTCCTTTTGCATTTATATACCACAACTTGTTCAGCCATTCTCCAGTTGATGGGCAGCTCCTCAATTTCAAATTATTTGCCACCACAAAAAGAGCTGCAATAAATATTATTGTACATGGGGTTCCTTCTCCATTTTTTTTAGCATCTCTTTGGGATACAAACCTAGCAGTGGTCTTGTTGGATCAAAGGGTATGTATGCATGCTTTTATAGCTCTTTCTCAATAGTTCCAAATTACTCTACAGCAATTCATTAGTGTTCCAATTTTCCCTACATCTTCTCCAGCATTTATCATTTTCTTTTTTGATATATTAAACAATCTTACAAATGGATTTCTCTGAGAAAATGGTGGAATTACTGATTTTTTGCACATGTCCCACTATCACTTATGAGAAGAGCATAAGAACGAATGATGAGAACAATTTATTTTCTTATAGAGGCATAGTATGTAAAAGAATGCGGTTCTTAACTTCTCTTCTTTGGATTTTAAAGGTCAAAAGATTTTGCTTCGCTAACTAGCTATGACAACTAATCATTCATTATTTGTGAGTCATAAGATAGAGAGCCAATGCTTTATTCTTTAAGGTTGCACACTCATGATTTCAGTCTCAACCTTCAACACTTCATACTTTGATTATTGCCCTGGCCTCTTAAATAGGCCCTTTGCTTCCATAGCCATTTCTTGCTAAGACATTTTCATATACAGGATTTAATTAAAAAATCTCCTTGGCATTTGATGCTTTTTAAAATTACCCATCTCCTTTTGCAACTTTGTCTCCAAGCACCCTTCATAAATAATTCGTTTAGTACAATTAGAATTTTACTTTTATCATTTTAATGTACTATGATAAGTACTTCTAGTGATGTCTTTTTTCACTTCTATAAAACAATACAACTACTATTCTTCTTTCAAGGCCTATTATATGTCCCATTTTCTTCATCTCCTAACTCTAGGAATTTTCACTCCCTGTTCTCCAGGAATAGAATTATCTCCTTCTTTATCTCTGCCTAGTGGTTTCTTTAGCATCCTTTAAGTCCTAGCAAAATTCTAGCTCCTATAGCAAACGTTCCTGATCACCCTGAAATTTTGTATCTTCTCTGTGTTAATTTTCTTCAATTTATCTTGTATATACTATATATATATATATATATATATATATATTTAAATATTTTCTTTCTGGTTAAGATGGCAGAGTAGAAACAGGACTTCCATGGGGCTGCTGCTCCCACCTCCTTCAATTCATGGAAAAAAATGACTCTAAACAAACTTTGGAGCTACAGAACCCACAAAATGACAGAGAGAAGCTAACCTCCCACTGAGGACAGCCTGGCAGGCTGGCAGGAAGTGGACAGCTTAGCACATTAGGAGCCGAGGCCAGCCCATGCAAGCCTGAAGTTTTAGCCTCAGTGTGGCCACAACCAGCCTCCAGCTGGAGGGACTTCAGATCACCAGCAGGCGTGGCAGTTTCCAGAATTATCAACACATAGATGCTAAGGACAAAGTGAGAGGTCAGTGTAGTGCAGATTTTGGGACCTGGGAATTCAGGATTGAGGTCTGGCCTTTGCCCCCAGGGCAAGAAGCAGGTGAGGTGTGGCAAACATACAGCCACTGCCACATGGATACTTCAGAGCTCCTGGACTGCAGATTGCAGGGTGACCAAGAAACCAGTCTGATAGGTAATTGCTCTTGTTTTAACCTGTTTGGATCTCAATCACTGTCCAGGATGGAGGTCCTGGGGTGCTTGAGCAGTGTGCCAGAGCGTGTGGAGGTTTCTGAGAGGATAGCCAACTAAGACTCCAGCAGATGAGAAGACCCCAGTGATTGGGACAAAGCTCCCCCGCTCTGGTAGCAGAATTCTACTGTGGCAAAAAGATCAAAAGTCAAATAATTGAGTAGCAACGTGAGCAAGCAAGGGAAGCTAGGCAAGCACAGCAGTCTGACTTTGGATTCCTTCTTGGGAGACATAAACAATTGGGGCATCATCATCATAGGAAGACAGCAAAGTTTGAGCTCCAGCACCAAATGCTTCCAAGAAAAGAATAAGCTGCTTAAAGATCATAGAGGAGCTTAAGTAGGATTTTGAAATAAGAGAAAGAAGAGGAAAAATTGGGAAGAGAAATGAGAATGATGCAAGAATAGTGTAAAATGAGAGTCAACAACCTCACTGAAGAAAATAACACTTAAAAAATAAAACATGGCAATAAAGGCTCAAAAATCCAATAAGGAGAAGAATGCCTTAAAAAGTCAAATTTGCCAGATGGAAAAAGAATCTCAAAAGCTCACTGAAGAGAATCATTCCTTCAGAATTAGATTGGAGCAAATGGAAGCTAGTGACTTTATGAGAAATTAAGATACTATTAAACAGATCCAAACAAATGAAGAAATAGAAGGCAATGTTCAATATCTCATTAGGAAACAACTGAACTGGAATATAGAACCAGAGGAGAAATTTTAAAAAATACTTTGCTGCCTGAAAGCTATGATCAAGAAAGAACCTTGAAATCATCCTTCAGGAAATTCTCAAGGAAAATTGCCCTGATGTTTTAAGACCAGAAGGCAAAATAGAGGTTGAAGGAATACGCCGAAACACCTTCTGAAAAAGATCCCAAAAAGAAAACTCCTAGGAATATTATAGCCAGATTCCAGAGTTCCTAGATAAAGGAGGAAATATTACAAGCACCCAGGAAGAAACAATTTGAATATTGTGGGAACACAATCAGGATAACACAGGATCTGGCAGCTTCTACACTGAGGGATCAAAGGGCTTGGAATATGATATTCGTGAGGTCAAATGAGCTGGGATTAAAACCAAGAATCATCTACTCAGAGAAACTGAGTATCATATTTCAGGGGACAATATGGTCATTCAATGGAATAGAGGACTTTCAAGCACTCATGAAGAAAATACCAGAGTTAAATAGAAAATTTGACATTCAGATACAAGAAGCAAGAGAAGAATGAGAAGGTAAACAGGGAAAAGAAATCATAAGGAACTTAGCAAAGCTGAACTATTTAAGATAATTGTATCTTCAGTGGGAGATTTGTTTCTCTCTGTTACTTTGTGGGTTCTGCAGCTCTAAAATTTTTTGAGTCATATTTTGTAGGTATTTGAGGTGGTTATGGGGGAAGCTCACAGAATTTTCCTGTTTCGAAACTGTCATCTTGGCTCTGCCCCCAGGAATTTTGTCTGTATACATTTATAGCTATAGAAGAAACATATCTAAACTTTGCTATGACCTTCTGGGGGCTCTTGGGGGTAAGAGAAAGAGAACAAAGTAAAAAAAAAAGTGCACAGCAGAGAAAACAAAACTTGCAAGGAAGCAAAGAAAAGATGGACAATTCTCAACACAATGAGTACTATTTATCATATAGGCTTTCTTGAAATGAAAATCTATTGTTACATATTTTGAATCCTCTCTTATGTTCTGCTCTGTACATCATTTTCTTTTATTTCTTTCTAACTTTGTATTTAAATTCAAATATTTAAGTTTATGATGTTTTTGATTCTTTTTTCTATTCCCTATCTGTGTTCTGGCATTTGATTCTAAAATAAAGATGTTGGGAAAATTAAAATTAAAGGTTATGGGGGTAGCTTTTAATCACTCTATGCTGTTTATGGAGAAATTTGCATATATTCTGGTACTGATTGACTTGGGGGATCACAGTAGCCCTTGTGCACCTGCTAGTGTGGCAACACTAAGACCTGGATAGTTTAATTATTTTCCTGAGGGCAAAGATGGGGAAGAAAAGAATAGTTTAGTGATTTGCTCAGACATTTTGTTGTTTACAAGCCCTCTGTAATCACACTTTGCTCCCTAAGGAGAAGTGTCACCATCTTGAAGACCATCAATATAGTTCAACCGTCTTATTTGTAGAGTAGACTTAGCCAAGGTCACCAAGATAGTAAATGACAGAATGTAAAGTTGAATACATGTCTTTTGACTTTCTATCCAGTGTTATTTCTATTGTACCAATCCACCTTCATAGTGTCTTAATAGAGAAACACAGACAAAATTATTTGCTTTTTATGAATCAATGATGGCACAAAATATAGGAAATATGATTATTTGTGACACTTTATACTGATAAGTTTAATTCTTTCATGTTCAGTTTATAGAGAGACATGGGTTCTGGTTTTTTTTTTTTTGGTCATTAAAGTCACTCCAAGTGTTTCCCATAAGTTCCTTTCTATTTATTGCCCTCTGATGAAAATGTGTACCTATGAAGAGAAGACCCTTAGGGATTTCTAAAACAGAAACAATTTCTATTTGTACTCATATCAAGTCATCACAATCCAAACAATGACCCACAGAGGCTAAGACTGGGAATTATTTTAGGAACTAAAAGAGAGAAAGAATGATTTGAGTTTAAGGCTTGTTCAGTTTATTTTTCTATGATAGTACTATTTAAGAATACTATTTCCTCCTTTTAATCTTGGAAATCTATATTTTTGTAAATGTTTATTCATTTTACTTAGATTGTTAGATTTATTGGCATACAAAATGGGCAAAATTGCTTCTAATGGTTATTTTATGTTCATTTTCATTAGTGATCAATTAATCTTTTGTGGGTTTTTTGTTTTGCTTTTTGGAGGGCAATTTGGGTTAAGTAACTTGCCCAAGGTTACATTGTTAGTTTTTTTTCATGTGGGTATTGTGTCTGAGGTCGGAATTGAACTCAGGTCCTCCTGACTTTTACTCACTGCGCCACTGAATTAACAATAGTCCATAGTCAATAAGATTGTGAATTCACTCTGTCCTTTGTGTGACTTGAACTTGTATCACCTGACTTAGGAGCATACCCCAGGAACTAGCCCCTCCTGGAATAGACAGTACTGTGAGAACTGGCTATTCTCTCAAGGACTGTTACTTGATAACACCTATGAAAAACACATGCTGCTCATCCCGGTTGCACAAACACCCGAAAGAATTAAGCAATAACTGGCAAGGAACCAATGATCTTGGTCAAGCCTTCTTTGTTCTTCTCCCATAAAAATCCTCAATCCCCTGAGCCTCTTCGGAATCTCACCCATGGAGAGGACACTCTGCCTGGGAGCCTCCCATTCGGGACTCAAAGGCGATGCTCTGGGATTCCCCAGCCATGTTGATCGAGAGTTGGTGCTCCCCCGAATTGGTGATGTTTTCTTTCTCACCTCTTACTATTTCTATTTTTTTAATTTTAGTTATGCTTGCTTTAATTGTGCTAGGGATATTGTATTGCTGGTGCTGATTTAAGCTTCCTTGTTTCTGTGTTCAATAAAACTCCTTTCCCTCTTAAGACTGTGTTGTTTGTGGGAGCGAATCCAAACCAAAACCAAAATCACCATAACAGCCACCTAGCTGTCCCCAACCTTTTGTGTTTTTCATACTGGTGATTTGGTTTTCTTCTTTTTTCTTTTTTTTTTTAAAGCAATTGGGGTTAAGTAACTTGCTCAAGGTTACACAGCCAGGTGTTTCTGGGTGGATGCTAAGTGTCTGAACCCAGATTTGATCTCCAGGTCATCCTGACACTGGGGCCAGTGCTCTTACTCACTGTTCTACCTGCCCACTCTGGTTTTCTTCTTTTTCAAATCAAATTGACTAGACCAATAGTTTATCCATTTCATTGTTCTTTTAGCTTATAATCTCCTACTATTATTTATTATTTCAGTGATTTACTTACTTCCAATTTTATTAATCTCTGCTGTGAAAATCAGGATTTCCAAATTATGGTTCAACTGGCTGATTTATTAGGTATTTTTTTAGGTGCATGTCCAATTTATTGGCTTATTCTATCTAAAAACATGTTTCAAAATAATATTTTCCCCTAAGTATTATTAGCTTGACTACATCTTATAAATTTTGGTATTTTTGTCATTATCTTTAATTAAATATCATTGATTGTTTCTATGGCATTCTTTGACCCACTCATTGTTTAGTATTATATTATTTAGTTTTCAATTAATTTTAATCTATGATTCCCCAACTCTTCATTTAATGTAAGTATAACATATTATTATCTAAACAGAATGAATTCAGGTGGGCCAGGTAGCACAGTGAGTAAGAGCACTGGCCCAGGAGTCCAGAGCCCTGGGTTCAGTTCCGGCCTCAGATACTTAACACCCACACAAAATAACTGGCCCTGTAACCTTGAGCAAGTTACTTAACCCCGATTGTTTAAAAAAACTAAACAGAAAGAATTCAATATTTCAGATTTTCTGCATATATGAGGTTTTTATATGCTTACACATGATCAATTTTTTTAGGAGGTGTCATATAACAATGACAAAAAGGTGTATTTTTTTTCTATTCCCATTCAATATTCTGTAAAATTCTGTCATATTTACCTTTTCCAAAACTATTTTCATTTAATTAACTTATTTCTTGGTCATTTTGTGATAAGATTTATCTAGTTCTAAGAGGGATAAAATAAAATCTCCCATTCCTATCTTTCTACCTTCTAGTTTGAGTAACTCATTTTCCTTTTCCTTTAAAAATGTGAAGGTGCCTTTAGGTGCATACATATTTAGTATTCATATTACCATGTTTCCCTGATAATAAGACACTGTCTTATTAAAATTTTTGGACAGAAAAACACCAGAGGGCTTATTTTCAGGGGAGGGCTTATTTTAATGAACATTGACAGCAATTTTAATAAACAGGTAAATGTGAACAAAAAAATGTACCTTTATTCAATAAGCAAATCACTGGGGAAGAACAGGATGACGCGCTCACTGCTGCAGCTCTGATTGGATGCAGCTTGGAGCGCAGCATGCGTTTCACGGGGGGGGGGGGGGCGGTGCATACGGGGGGTACCGTAATGGAGTGTGTAGCGGAGGGGATCACCTTCACTACAGTAGCAATCTCAATAGGGCTTATTTTCGGGGGAGGGCTTATTTTAGAGGAATCTTACACAGTAAGGGGAGGGTTATTTTCGGGATAGGTCTTATTATCGGGGAAACACGGTACATGATTGCATATGGTACATTTTTGAAAAAAGTATACTTTGTTTATTTGTTTCATTAGATCTATTTTTGATTTTGCTTTGTCCGAGTTCATGATTTCTATCTCTGCCTTTAAAAAAAAATAATTAAACCATAGCAAATTGTTCTCCAACCCTTTATCTTTATTAAATGTGTTTCTCACTGATTCAAGTTCTTTTCTTATAACATATTGTGAAATCCTGGTTTTTAATCTACTCTGCTATCTATTTTGGGTTTCCTCAGTGATTTCATCCCATTCATATTTATGGTATGATTAGTAACTATTAATTTCCCACTTTTCTGCTTTCCACCTGTCTCTTCTTATCTCTCTCCTTTAACCTTGTCCTTCTTCAAAAGTGTTTTACTTCTGACTACCACTTCCCTCAATCTGAAAACTTTTTTTATCACCCTCCTCACTTTGATTGTCCTTTTCCCTTTCTATTTTCCTTTGGGATGATATAGATTTCTAAATGCAATTGATTGCATATGTTATTCATTTTTAGTTTGAGCCAATTCCAATTAGAGTACACCTCCCATCTTCTCCACTGCAAAAGTTCTTTCACACCCCTTTTATATGAGATAATTTATACCATTGCACCTTTCCCTCCTCCTTTTTTTCTACAATATCCCTTTTTCTCATGTCTTAATTTTATTTATTTTGGCTACAATGCCATCACAGTCAAACTACTCTCCATGTACTCTGTATATGGATACTTCTAACTTCCTTAATAAGGAAAAATTTCTCAGGATTTATAAATCTCATCTTCCCATGTAGAATATAAACAGTTTAACTTTATTAAATCCCTAATTATTTCTGTTTCCTGTTTACCATTTTAAGTTCCACTTGTGTTCTATTTGCTTAGTATTTTATTTTCCTCCACTTACATATAAAAACAATTTTAAAAACTGTTTTTAAAACTTTGAAATCCAAATTCTCTCCCTTCCTCATTCATGTCCCCCTCATTAAGAAGACAAACAACTGAATATAGTTTATACTTGTGAAGTCATGCAAAACATCCATAATAGTCATGTTGTAAAAGAAAACATAGACAAAAATAACTCAAGAAAAATCAAGAAAGCAAAAAAATGTATGCTTCAATCTGTATTCAGACATATCCATTCTTTCTCTGTGGATGAATAACATTTTTCATCATTAGTACTTCATAGTTATCTTGGATTGTCATATTGCTGAGAATAGGTAAGTCATTCACAGATGATCATCTTAAAATACTGATGTTACTTTGTAGAGTACATTTCATTTTGCATCATCCCATGCACGTCTTTCCAGAGTTTTCTGAGTATCCTGCTCATCATTTCTCATAGTACAAAAGTATACCACCATAATCATGTAATACAAATTGTTCAGTCATTCCCCAATTGATGGCTTTCCCTTCTAATTTATTTTTAGCTCCAGAAAAGCACTGATGGAAATATTTTTGTACATATAGGTCCTTTTCTATTTTTTATTTCTTTTGGGATACAGACCTAGTAGTGGTGTTTCTAGGTCAAAGTGTATACATGGTTTTATAGCACAGTTCCAAATAGGATTTTTGGGCATATTTGAACATAGTTCCAAATTGCTCTACAGAATGGTTGAATCATTGCACAACAAATAACAAAAGTTATTTGTCATCATATAAAGTCATTAGTGACTCATCTTTCCCACATTCTCTCTAATGTTTTCCATTTTCCTTTTCTGTACTGTTAGTCAATCTAATGGATATTAGGTAGTAAATCAGAATTGTTATAATTCTCATTTCTCCACTGAATAGTGAGATAGAGCATTTTTATATAATTATAGATAGCTTTGATTACTTCATCTCAAAACTGAACATATCTTTTGATTACTTATCTATTGGGGAATGGCTCTTTTTATTTGTAAATTTGACTCAGTTCTCTATATGTTTGAGAATTAAGGCCTTTATCTGAGAAAATTGCTCCAATTTTTTTTTTCACTGATACTGTTGTTAACTGTGTTTCCCACTTTACTATCCTCCCATTTATTCTATTCTGCCTCTTTCACCTGGTCCTTCCTCTAAAATATTTTGATTGTAACTAAACCTTCCTCCAATATGCCCTCTCTTCTGCCAACCTTCTCTTATATTCCCCTTTTCTCCTACTTTCCTCTAGAGTAAGATAGATTTATATGCCTAAGTGTACATGCTATTCTCTCTTTGAGTCAATTCTGTCCCTCTTTAAGTTGATTCTGATAAGAGTAAGGCTCACTCACTCCCCCTCATGTTTCCCCCTTTTCCCTCCACTGTAAAAGTTTTCCTTGCCTCTTTTATGTAAGGTAATTTATCTCATCCTACTTCTCCCTTTCTTTTTCTCCAAGTACATTCTTGTCTCACTCCTTAATTTTATTTTTAGATGTCATTCCTTCATATTCAACTCAGACATGTGCCCTCAGTCTATGCGTATTTCTTCTAACTACTCTAATAATAAGAAAGGTCTTATGTTTTACAAATACCATCTTCCCAAGTAGGAATGTAAACAGCTTAACCTTATTAAACCCTTAATGATTTCCCTTTCCTGATTAACTTTTTATGCTTCTCTTGAGTCTTGTATTTGAAGTCAAATTTTTTATTTACCTCTGGTCTTAATACTTGAAAGTTCTTTATCTCATTGAATTTTCATTTCCCACCCTGAAGATTTAAACTCAGTTTTGCTGAGTAGGTGCTTTTTGTTTGTAATTCAAGCTCCTTTGCATTATGGAATATCATATTCCAAGCTCTCTGATCCCTTAACATCAAAGCTGTTAAGTATTGCATTAACCTGACACTAGATCCATGATACTTGAATTACTTCTTTCTGGTTGTTTGCAATATTTTCTTCTTGACCTGGGAGGCCTGGAATTTGGATATTATTTTCCTGAAAAAAAAAGTCTCAGTTTTGTTGGGTAGGTGATTCTTGGTTGTAAGCTTATCATCATTGCATTTTAATATATCACATCCCAATCCCTCTAGAACTTTAATGTAGAGCCTGTGAAATACTGTGTTACCCTGGCTTTGCATCTGCCATTTTTTAATTATTTAATTCCAACAATTTGCAATAGTTTCTGTTTGACCTGGGAGTTCTGAAATTTAGCTATGCAGTTCCTGCGAGTTTTCATTTTATAACCTCTTCCAAGAGATGGCCAGATGATTCTTTTAATACTTATTTTACCATCTGGTTCTAGGATATCAGGGCACATACCCTTGCTAATTTCCTGATATATTATGTCCAGGCTTTTTTGTTTTATCATGGCTTTCAGGGAGTCCAATGATATTTAAATTATCTCTCCATCTATTTTCTAGGTCAATTGTTTTTCAATGGCATATTTTACCTTTTGTTTTATTTATTTATTTTTTGTTCTTTTGATTTCATGCTATTGTTTCCTGATGTCGTATGTAGTCATTACCTTATACTTTCCCTAATTATATTTTCTAAAGAATCATTTTCTTCAGTGAGAGTTTGTTTCTCTTTTTCCATTTGGATAATTTTATTTTCTTTTATAGATATTATTTACTTTAGAATTTTTGATGCCTCCTTTACAAAACTGTTGCTTCTTTTTTCATGATTTTCTTGCATCACTCTCATTTTTTTCTGTACTTTTTATTCTACTTCTCTTATTTGTTTATTAAATCCTTTTTGACTTTTTCTTGGAATGTTTTAAGTATCAGGGCAGGTGATAAACTGTTTTAGTAGGGGTCAGTTCCTCACCTGGGACTCCCCTATGTAAATAAAATCACAGATCATGTATCTCTTTATATTTCTAACATAAAGGGGTTCTTAAACATTCTTTGAGGCAAAAAAAAAGCAAATAGTGATATTTGATAATACATGGAAAAAAGGGTTAATTGTTGAAGTAAAATTGTGGAAGGGAGGGGAAGGTCCATTAAACAGACAATTATAAGGACAGATACAGCCCTCTATATTTTCTACTGTGCTTGATCCAGTTCTCAGTAGATTATGAAACAGGTTTTCAATGGGTGTCTGTGCATATTCAGATGTATATAATTTTGTGGTACATGTGATGTATAACTTTTTAATGAAGAATCTCCAAGATGCATTTTGTTCTAGTAAATACAGTGTTTTCTTGGAATTAATAAAGTATTTGAATGCAGTTCTACAAGCACTTAGCTATCTGCAAATTATATGAAACATTTTTGTTGATAAAATAACATAGTTGGCAAATGACATGTTCTTGGTTTATCTTATTCCCTACCATCTACACAAATCCTTTTTTAAATATGCAGGAAGAAATGATCTTCTTGGAACTTGAGATTGTGAATTTTTTTAATTGGCCTTTACTCTTCTTTTTTTGAGATCTCCAGGGTACATATGTATTAAAGTTCTTTTAAATTTTTCACATTTGCAAAATGTTTGGCTTTCAGTCATTAAATATCACATGCTGGGAATAACACCAAGTTTTAGATAGTGATCTAGCCTTAGGACATCTTCTCTTCCCCAAACTTTGCTGGCAGATTTGTAAATTTGTTCCTTAGCTTATGTACTAGTCTTTCTCTCAAATTCCTCAGCAGATAGTAGTTGATTCAAAAAATGTAAGCCTTAAAGTCAGATATTAAAGTGAGTTATTTTTATGATTACATTGAATGATAGATTAATAGTTTTATGTGCTTCACTAGTTAGCATCACATATAATCTATTTAAGTATAAAATGTTTGAAACCACTAAAATGCTTAAATTTATATATATATATATATCACATTTAGTACAAAGTACTGTATGGAAATAACTCCAATGGATGACATTTAACAGATGACTAGTTAAATAATTTTCTCTAGGTTATATGGCTAGTAAATGAGAGACAATGAGAATCTAGGTCTTTTAACTTTGATATTATAATGTTTATTTCACTAATACTTTGAAGACCTTTAGAGTTTTAGCTTTGAATTAAAGAGTTTGGATTGGTACTCCATTCCTTCCCCTCACTGTGCAACCTTTAACAAACCACATCACCTTGTTTTTGTAGCTACCATTTATATAGCATATTAAACCTTGCAAAGTTCTTGCTATATATGAAATCTCTAGGCTCTACTTTCCTCCACATATAAAATCAAGTGGTTGACTTGACCATCTCAAAGATCCATTCCATGACTGAGTCTATGATTCTCATCACACTGTTTCAATATTAGTACACTAAAAATAGAAATAGATAAGATTATCTCCCCACATCACAATTCACATGATAATAGCTAAAATTTACATGTAAAGACAAACATTATAGCTCACTACTGTTTGAAAACCATTTAATATATATTAAATCATTTAATTTGAATTTCAAAACATCCCGATGACTTAGTCAACAACAAGTTATTGAGTATCTAATATATACTAATCACTTTTCTAATATTTTTTGGAGGGGGTGTGTGATAAGAATGAGAAAAGAAACAAAAAATCTCTTTCATCCCTTTCCTCAAAGATTTCTCATCTAATTAGGGAGATAACATGTAATCATTGACAGTTCTTTATTGGTACAAATAAAGGATGAAGTGGTTGTATTGTTCACATTCACACTATATATTTTTGTTGGTACTGATGGCAATTATCATATTTTACACAAGTATAATTTCTACCTTCCAATAATGTGAATATGAATAGATTCTCATATCTGGGTTCATTATTCACACTAGAAAGGTACCTAGATGTAACTATGTACATGAAACACACACACAAAAATACATTCACACATACACAGGCATGCATACACATCTATCTACCTATCTACATGTACATATCTAATATGTGGATATATATCCATAGATAAATCAATCTCTCCTTTCTTATTTATCTATTTATTTCTCTCTTTCCCTTTCTCTCTCACTCTATACACATACATTTATATATGTGTGTGTATATGTATATATAAATGTATATATATATATACAAATATATGAGAAAGAGAGAGAGTCTAGAAATCTCTCTCTCTCTATATATATATATATGTATATATATAGATGGGTGTATTACTATATACTTAGATTACTAAGTCTAGTAATCTATATACATAGCACCCAGCTATCTTATATAAAAGAAACCTTAAAGAAGGCTTTCTTAATAGCAGACTCAGTGAACAAAATGAATGATTTTAGATGAGATACATTGTAGCTGCTATACATACCACCCTTTCACAATAATTTCCATGCTATTTATTCTGTGCAATGATCCAAAGAAGCAGTCGCAAGTTTGATTTGAAAACAGTTTTCAGGTTTTTTTTTTATTTCTGAAAGGCTGATGATTTCCATTAAGATGTTTATAACCAAGAATTTTCAAATAAAAAAACCTTTATTCAATACTTTAAAAGATTCATTATATAATTATTGTTGGAGTCTCCTCAGATAAAGATAAGAACTTTCTCATGATTGTATACGGTCTTCTTGATTTGCTTTATATTCCCCATATTTATCATCTGGTGTCAATCATACTAGTCATATCATTCTATGTAAGATTCTGGGCTAGTGTTTAGGACAAATGAAATGCCCATCATAAAACTTTAAAGTTAAATCTTTTCACTTTTATTGGATGTGCCAGCATTGGAAATCCATTGGCACAAACTTTTAGAACTCAAGGTCACCTCCTTACCATGGCTAGACTTTAGTTGAACTTTAATAAATAGTGAAATATAAAAATCTATATTTTAAAATTTGCAAATGTGTAAGAGTAGCAGATCTTATTTTAAAAATTCTATTGAATACTTTTTCAAACGTTTTAATAATACAATTCATTTTGATCACTGACATTGAAGTTACATCATTAAAATTAAAAGTCTTTATGTTCAATATCTACTAGAATAGTAGATATTTATTCAAGTTTTCCCATATAATGCACTGACAGGCATCATAATATTGACAGAATACTGAAATAGGATATAAGAGATCTGATTTCTAA
Source organism: Petaurus breviceps papuanus (assembly GCF_028583685.1). Lineage (NCBI taxonomy): Eukaryota > Metazoa > Chordata > Mammalia > Diprotodontia > Petauridae > Petaurus > Petaurus breviceps. Next base: position 56,421,802 of record NW_027186304.1, read on the forward strand.
TCTATTCTCTGGCATTCAGGAATTAGGTCACCTTAGATAGATCACGTAAGTGTCTGACCTAAGTTAAATTTTCAGGATAAAACACAAACTTGCATTCTCACTTGAGTCCTTCTCACCTTGTGGATTTGTGGTGGTAATAATATTTAACCTCTTCTTCCATGCACACCAATATAGTTATAGTGAAAATCAATTTTATTTTATTAGAATAACTGATTTTATTTTGTAATAGAGTTTTTTTTAGTACCTTTTCCCCTTAAGTCGTTTTGTTTTTCAAAACTAAGCCAATCACTTGTGTGGTATGAGAGAGTAAACAAAATGTGCCTATTCTTAAAGGAACGATAAATGCATGTGGGCCCTCTGGTAAGATAGGCAACCAATGAAAAAAAGTATTTTAACCATCCTTATCAGTATTTTATATAGTAAACTACTAATCAATATATATGGTAAACATCTTCAGAGCACTCATAGTTAGAAGTGTTAAAAAAAATTCACTGGAGTCTCCAGTCCTCAACCTGTCTTAGGTATTTACTAGGATTAGTCCCTAATTTCTGCACTTGAGATTCGAGTCATTCTGATTTTTCTCCATAGCAGTGTTGACTGATTGAGATTTGTCAGAGACTACAACCTTTGAGGGAGACAAAAGGGAAACTTCCATTCTGTTAAAGATGCTCAGTGGAAATTCAAAGTCTCAGATTGATAGTCTGTTCCTAGAGGAGAGTATTGTTTGTATTATTCCACATTTTGATGAATAAAATTTCATTATATGCATTCAAATGTGTAAATCTAGTATTTCTGTTGCAGTAGGTAGTGTATATATAGATTAAACTATTACAAGCTTGCACTAATGCTTCAAACTTTTTTTTCCATAAAAGTAATTGAGGCATTCCTCAATACTTTGTTGACTCTAAGTTTTCAACTGTTGTCATCACTTCTTCATTGCCAGAGTACAGAGGCCAGGAGGATTTAAGACTAGAGGGAAGAGTCTGTCTCAGAGCTTTGGCTGGTAGATCTAGATGGGGAAAGAAGGCAAGGAGATTTATTCACCTAAAACAACTCCAGGTGTATAAAATTTTTAACATTTTTAAATATCCTTTTGCTGCTATTGTCAAGTAAATCTCCTTTTGTCAAAGACTTATAAGACTTACAAAAGTGTCATTGGTGAGAAACCTTTAAAAGACTTTCAAGTGCCTCATTTTGCTCTGATATCAAATCTAAAGTGGAGGACTGTCCTAAGTAAGGCAAAACCTAGATCAATTGGTGCAGTTTTACAAGGATTCAATTGAAGTGGGGGAAAGGAAATATAGAGGAATGTGAGCTCACATTAAACTTCATGCTTCTGGTGGTGGTGGTGATGATGATGATATTAAAATCTAACATTTACATAGAAGCATCAAGTGTGCTGAGGACATTGCAAATGTTATCTCATTTGAGCCTCATACCAACCAAGAAGAAAGATGCTATTATTGTAGGCATTTTACAGATTATGAAAGTGAGGCACAGTTTAAATGACTTGCCAAGAGTTACACAGCTAGTAGACATCTGAAGTTGAAATGGAACTTAGATCTTACTATCAACTGCATTATCTAACTGTACTAGCTAGTGATGTCTCAGAAACAGTTGTTTACTGTAAGTCTCTCTCTTGCCCTCCCTCCCTCACTGTCTCTCTCTCTCTCTGTGTTCCTCTGTCTTTCTATCTTTATATATCTCTGTCTGTCTGTCTCTCCCTCTCTCTATCTCTCTGTGTCTCTGTGTCTCTGTCCCTCTGTCTCTGTCTCTCTGCACTTCTAGAAGACTGAAAAGTAAACTGCATGGGAACATGCATTAAGAAAAGAATAATGTGAGTATGCTGTTCAGTCATGATCCCATGAGTGGTTTTCTTGACAGAGATAATGGAATGATTTTCCATTTTCTTCTCCATATCACTTTACAAATGAGGAAACTGAGGTAACACAATTTAAGTGACTTGCCAAGGTTAATACCATTAGTAATTTTCTGAGTTCTGATTTATACTCTGGTCTTTCTGACTCCTGATCTAGTGCTCTATCCATTACATCAACCTCTCCCAAACCATACTTTAGAGAATTTAGAACTATACCTTGAAGATAATTTTACCAAAATGGGATATTTGTAAAACACTTTCTGAATCAAAAACAATTGCATAATTGCTACTTATTATTATTTAATGCTTACTAGCTTTTGTTTTCTAGCCTCCAGCTTTACTGGACCTTCAGTTCTGGTAATTTAAGCCTCCTATAACTTCTCCTTGAGGCTGAGTTTAAGACTTAGTTTACTTCTTTAAGACTTGGTTTACTTTCAAAGCATTCTAGAGGGACCAGATGGGGGGCAGGGTTAAAAAAATTACTGGTTTAGAAAAGGATGCATTCAGCACTACAGGTGTTTCTCAATCCTTGCTGTAAATGCATTTTTTTTTTACATAGCTAATGGTTATCATCTCCCAATTGCCTAAGAGGAAGTCGCCAAAAAAAGGCTTACTAGCTTAACAAGAGTCATATATTTTTGTAAACTGTCTGGTTTCCTGTGGCTTTTTGGGAAATCACAATTCAGCTGAAACAGCATTCCTCTATTCTATAATTGTATAAGGAACGAGACAGCCATTGAGGGTTGGAACGAAGGAGGCCAAGAGTGAGAGAGTGTAAAGCAGAGAAGCTCGCAGGGATTTTAAGATTGTTTAACAACAGAGCTGAAGATATTGAGTTTTCCTAGTTTTGTTTGATTGTTTTTCATTTGGAATTTGAGAGTCCAATCACAATTTGGCTACAAATATTTTGTTGTTATATTTTAGTGTATGTCATTGGAGGAAGCACTTAAAAGGATAATTCAAAATTGTCCCCGGCAATGAAAAGTTTCTGATTTTGGAGATATTGGTAAATATGTCTAATGCACTCCCATTTGATTAGCTATGACAACAAGGGGTATTGTATCAGTTTAATTTTCTCCTTCTAATCCTCAAATTATGAAATATAATTCTATCTATAGTTTCTGTGGTGGGGACTCTGAGGTTCACAAAATTCATGACCCAGAAATATTTCCCCAATTCCACTAAAAATTAAAATTCTTTATTCCTGAAATTTAGAGCACAATGACATGTCCTGGCCTAACATAATCTCTGTGTGGTTGGTTTTTATGTCTTCCTCACCCCCATTTCCATCCCACCCCCTACCCCTAGAAGGACAGAGACAGGCCCCAGTAGTACCAAAACTGACAATAGTACTTACCTGCTGAACATGAGTGGCCAATGAAAGTACAAGCTTGCCGGAAACTTCTGCATGTGCTAGGGGGAAATGGGCATAGTAGATTCTGCCAAAGTAGAGTAAAATCAGACCTCAGATGGCAGTAACAAGACTGCTTTGCGGCAGCATAGAGCTGAAGACTTTAAACACTAGAAGTAGTAGTTGCCCTGCTCTGACTCAGGTATTATCAGTTGACCAGGCAAAGTCAACCCCAAGAGTTCTGATCTGGGGGAATGGGTAGTAATATGGGCCTCAGGCATACTTGCTGGGAGATAATGGTCAGAGATGAGAACCTGAAATAGAGTAAACAAGTGGTCTGAAGCTGCTGGTACATGCACAGTTATGTGCCTATAGCATAGGAAGTGAACATTGGGGATAGATACAGGGTTCGGGAGCAACATACCGAAATGAACAGAGCATAGTTCCCTGGGTAATCAACAAGAACAGATAATGTCCCAGTGACTGTTGACTTCAAATGACCTCCCAGATGCAGCACAAAGATAGAAGAATGGGCATTGGTAAGTGCAGTAGCAAAAGTTAGACCATCTTTAGACCATTGTTTACTGTAAAGTAGAAGTGATTGGCCACTTTGCATTAATGCCAATAAAGTACATAGTGAATATAGTACAACTCTTTTCCAGGGGGCCTTACATAACCAAGGGTAGAATTCTTGGGAAGGAACTTGCTTTTAAAACATTAGTAAGGATATGAAAGCATCTAGCCAGCCCCAAAAGTAGGAGGCTCTTAGGGGACAGAGATTTTGTATTACATCCTCCTGACTTGACAAAGAGCTCTAAAGGAGAGGAAAATCCTGACTAATGGACTGAAAATACTCAGTGGGGGGTATTATAAAACATTTCTACCTGATTTATGGTGAATTTCAGTGACTATGCAGAAAGAGTATAACTTTGCTGTGGCTCCTATATTCCACGTGCTAATACTGCTTATTTTTATTGAGTGCCTCTGGGAATGGTAAAGCTTTGGCATCAGTCACCACAGGAATCTGATTGTTTAGAATTGGGTCTTTGTCCATTCTGGAACTCTCCCAGATTCAGCCATTCCTTCAGGGATAAGTCACATTAAAAAATATGTTTCTGTTTTAGATTTTTTTCTTTCCCTTGAATATTGATAATTAAGTTGGAATAGTAATAGACTTAAAGTTATTTAAGTTGTGGGAGTTTATCTACAAGAACTTAATGATTTTATTCCAAGGTTCTAAAGTATGTTAGGAGCTTAATTTTTTCTTAAAAAAAAGTAATGAGGTATTTTCTGAGACTTGGTTAACTCCGTGAACAAAGAGCTTAGATTGTTCATGTGACTCCCTTAATTGCCCTGTGATAAAACAGTGGGTGAGTAGGTAAGGGTTGATTGTGAAGCAGGGGATGGAGGTAGCTCTCAGAAGTTTGGCTGCTGGATCTGGATGGCTAATGTAGACCAGAGAGATTTTTCAGTTAAATCAGCTGGATGTGTGTTCATTACCTCTTTATGTAGAGTATTGCCTTCCATGACTAACTAAATCATATTTTGCTTGTTAGCTGTGTACAACTTATGAATGTCTCATCCTGTTTAAATAATGAAACTAAATTTCTTGGAAATTTGTCTGAGTCGGGTAGAACCTGGGGTAGGACTCTTCTGGCTTTACACTTTATACTTACAAATAGTATACTTATAAATATCAGAATCTAGACAAATTGTGTTTAACTCATAAGCAAATGATACCAAATAATTCCATACTAGGAATAGGGACACTAACATCACACATTTTCAAGGCATCTTAGTTATGTGAGATTTTCCATAGACCAGTGGTGAAATTCAGGTGAGGATTTTAGTATAATTAACACTGTTACTGTCATTTTCAGTAGTTTGTGGCTTTTTAATTCATTTTTTTTCTTTTTCCCATACAAAAAAAGTCATATGTTTGAATTAAATAAGTTATTAAAATAATAATAATGGAAAATACAGGAGAAAAAAGGCAAAAAAAAAGACTGAATAGCAACATAGTAAATAAAGTATCCAGTTAAGTGGTAAGTTGTGAGAAAAATATGTTCATACACAGTAATCTGAGTTAGGAGATGAAAAGCTATTTTTTTCCAAGAATATAGTGTTAGGGAGAGATATATAGAGGATTAGGTTGAATTTGATCTTGAGAATATATCTTCCAGATAGTACACTTACAAATGTCAGAATCTAGACAAATTGTTATTAACCATAGCAAATGATATTTGTCTATTTGAGACTATAGTTTTGGCTAAAGCACATAGGAGAAAAAAAATCACAAACATCAAATACATGCTTAAAATTCTGATTCCATTATAATATTGTTTAAAAAATCCTCATTAATTTATAATCATAAACTTTTAGAGGTGAAACAGATAATCTCATTCAACCTATTTTGCTACCAAATAGATTGAAACCAAGAGAGTTTAAGTGACTTTTATGCTTCCATGGGAGTGGCTAGATGGTGCAGTGGATAGAATGCTGAGGTTGGAGTCAGACAGACTCCTCTTGCTGTGTTCAAATCCAACAGATATTACCTTGTAACCCTGGGCAAATCATTTAACCCTGTTTGCCTCACTTCCTCATCTGTAAAATGATTTGGAGAATGAAATGGAAAATCAATCCAGTATCTTTCCAAACAAACAAACAAACATCAGTGGGGTCAAGAACAGTCTGAAACAACTAAAAACGTACTAAACAACAACAAACAACTTGTCCATATTAAGTTGGAGTGTAAGCCCAAATCAAAAGTTATATACCTTTCACATTCAGGTTTTCTCAACTGTACAAAGTGTGGTCTGTATTTAGGTAGTATGTGTATGTGTAGGGGGGAATTACCATCTCATTAGTAACCATCATTTGCAAATGCAAATGTATTATATATTTCTTCCTTTCTTGGCATCTGCAATTGTAATTTTTGAACATAGAGAGTCATGACCATTAATAAATGCTTATTAAAATGAATCAAACATAATACATTTTAAAAATTCCAATTCAAAGCACACCTATTAATTTCCAACTATGATCAAGGTACCCTCCTAGGTACTAGTATTCAAATATAAGAACTAGTGGATATAATATTTAATCAATAGAAGAATTTCTCTTTTTTAAAAGAAATTCTCTTAATGATATTGATTGCAACCCATTTATTAGTCAACTCATCTTGTGTGATTCTTATTCATATAATCCCCAAAGTTAACAATATGGGACCACAACATGCTGTGGACTTTATTTAATTTCTTCTAAGATCACAAGTATACCAGAGAAAATCTCCGACTCTCTACTTGTCATCTTTTGCTCTTGTCATATGAATAGTCTAGTTTCTATGTATGTCAAATAAATATTTCATGATAGCATCTTACATCTCATATTACCTTCTTGGCTATATGTTATAGCATGCTTATGACTACCATGTGCCCTGTGAGTAATTTTGTCATTTGTTTCTTCAGAAGTAGTAGTGTTTTAGGTCTTTCTATGATATAGAAACAATGATAAAATGTTTGCTTTTTAAAATAAGCCTTTTTTGTAATGGGAAAATTGGGATATATAAAAGTGCTTTTCAATTTCCCCAAAGTAAGCCAACTTCTGTTCTCCTTTTCAAGACTCAATATAGCTCATTTAAATAAGCATTATGTGTATGTGTGTATATATAAACACAGACATACATGTATATCTATAAAAAAATTTAAACATTCGTATGCACACATATACATAATGCTGGAGAAATACATTTTCTTTCTGTCTCTATCTCTGTCTCATTTTGAAATGTAAGTAGTAAAATTAAGCAACTCTCATCTTTCCAGTGTGAATGATCAGACTAAACTGCTTTGAGTCATGAGAGATCTCTTTTAGAAGGCTGTTCTTCATCTCAGAGCTTATTGCAATCAATATAATGTGAAACATTAATAGGAACATATGGAGACCATGATATTCATTGGAAATGGATCCTAAACACATGTTTTTTTTTTCACTATAACCCCATCACAGATGTCACTACTTACAGCAAGCACATTACTTTGTTTTATCCCTTGTCTAATGTTTATTATTGGAGGGTCACTGAACCATTGTATTATGCCAATTTACCTTTCATTTTATCTTGAATGACCATGGTACATATTTGAAAGACACTTTTATTTTTGTAAATGAGTCTGTAAAGCATCGTTTTGTTCTGACTACTGGAATTTTTTTTCACAATGAAACAAGGAAATAAACAGCTTATATTCAACGCTTTTCAATAAATTGTGAGATGATAAGGATATAATTTATTGTTGAAAAGTACAGAAACAGCTAGGTGGTGCAGTGAATAGAGCACTGGCCCTGGAGTCAGGAGGACCTGCATTCAAATTTGGCCTCTGTAGCAGCAAGGACCCTAGTGTCCCCAGTGGCTGCCAACACAAGTTCTTAGATTTGCTTTTCTAAAGGAAAGCAACTCAAAATGGGTTAACAATCTTGCTTTAATCAAACATGTCATTTACCTAGTTCAGAAGGAAAAAGTCAGCACCCTGAACTTCAGAGAATACGAACAAGTTACAAGTAGAAGTTACAAGCACACAGAAACAGATCAGCAGACAGGCTTCCAAATGTCTGGCCATTACATCCATATCTAGTAAGTTACCAGAGAGGGAAGCACCAACATCTGGGTTTTTAAAGCCGGGGGGCTCCATGATTGCCAGAGTCTCATCTGGTCAAATCATATAACTCTTCTCAAAGTGAGCCCCCAGACAAAATCTCACATCGGACTATAGATAGCCTCCTGGCTCAGAGAATGTCACAGTCCTCTTGATCCACTGCCCAATCACAAAGCAAAAAGGTGTGGGCATTCCTGAAAAATAAGCTTCCTGTCACAGGATCCATGTGACCACATTGAGCCTATTAGGGGGCAGAGTATATTTTCAAATCAAGGAAGGTTCTCAGAGTCACTTAATCCTATCAAAAGGCCCAGGATCAGGGAAGATCTTAAATTCTCATTCCCATAACAGCTTTAGACACTTAATACAAGATTAGTCATGTAACCTTGGGCATATCACTTAATCCCAATTGCTCTATCTTCCCCCCCAACAAAAAAAAATACAGTAATTTTGTGAATAATACAAAGCAAAAACAAACAATTTCTGACCTTAAGTCTTAAGAATATATTCTATTTGGATTGGACTTGGTTATTCAATGGGTGCATGAGTAAGTAAACATATAACATATACAAAGAAATTTTTAGTAATCTCAGAGAGATAGACTATACACACACATATGTATATGTATATATATATGCATATGTATATATATATATATATTTGTGTGTTTATGCACACATATACATGTTTGGTGAAAGAGAAGTTAAAAAATATTCCATAAATATGATTGAATCTGAGCCATGCTTTGAAGGAAGCTTAGGATTGTAAGATCTATTAGGTACCACTGAGGACTGTACTGCAGTCGTGGTGGACCACTTAGGAAAGGCACAAATGTAGGAGATACTGTGTTGCTTATGGAAAAGATATAATAAGAGCTTATACAGAAAAATTCTGATAGTTATTCATAAAAAAATCAATGATGCAGGGTAAACTTAATCTAGAATAGTAACAGATAATATGCTTGGCAGTTACATAGACTCATAATGAATAGAGTATTGGACTTTGAGTCAGGAAGACCTGAGTTCCAGTACTGCATCAGAAACTTACTAGTTATGTAACACTGAGCAATGTATTCAATCTCTCTGTATTTCAGTTTCTTCATTTGTGAAGTGGGAATAATAACAGCATCAACCATTCAGAGTTATTGTGAAAATAGAATGAGATAACATATGCAAAGTGCTTGGCTAAATTTAAAACACTATATCAATGCTGTAATAATAATAGTAACAATTATTATTTTTATTATTATATCACGATATATGAACATGTGGTGTCAACAGAGATGAGAAAGAAAAAAAAAACAATTACTCTGTCATTTTACATTTGCTTCCATCTTTTCATTGTGTTGTTCTGCACCCTCTCTCTACCTCATCTCTTTTCATCTTCCCTGAGGTTGTTTCCATTATTTCAATTTAATCTTTTTTTCCCTTTCTCCCTTTCCTTGGAATTCCATAGCTATAATTTCTTCTTTGTACGCTTTTCTTTCCTCCTTTCTCCTTTCTTTTTCATGAGTGCCTTGACATTTAGACTCATACCATCACCGTTATCACTTTCTTCATGTAGTTTGATTTCTTTTCTTTTGTCCATTTCCTTCTTCCTTCTCTGGTCTTCCCTAAGTCATCTTCATATCTTATGGCTCCGAGGTGAAGCTGTAATGGCAAGAAAAGTAGAATTTTTGCTGCTTGTTTCTGCTATTCAAGTGCCTTTGAGCCTTGCCTTTGATAGTATCAAGTCCTTGTTGGCAACAGTATACATTGTGTTGCCCTTAACAGCCCTAAGCATTTTTGGAGACTTTTCCTGACCTTAATGAGCCTAACATGGAACTCACAGTATGAGGAGTTTGCCAAAGAAGTGGAACATGAAGGGTAGAACAGGAAGGAGCAAAGCAAAGGAAAAATCAAGCATAAGTTGGGACTAAGCAGAACTGAGAGGGAGAATGCTTGTGATTTTGGTACTCTGTAGCACTTTGTCTGTTGGTCTGTCAGACAAAAAGACCCTGTTTCTTCTTTTTAAACAGAAGTCCTTAAAGGGGACTTTACTGCTGTTGCAGAAACCCTGAAAGAAGACTTCACTGCTATTACAGAAGTCCTGGGACTTTATTGCTGATTTGTGTTTGATTTCTCAGACAGAAGCCTTGTGTGTTGATTTGTGCTACTTTGTCAGATAGAAAGTGAATTGGGATGATAGTATTGGCAATGTGTATAAATATTGTTGTAGCTCTGTTAATCTTTGTCTTCCTAGAAACAGAAACTTCAAAGAGCTTGGAGTGGAACAGTAAGCTGAGATATAGAACCAGAGCAGAAAATTGCCTTATAATGTAAAGCCAATCATGAGCAGTTCTCCTGAGGACTACTGCTGTGAATAACTTTAAGAATCTAATTCCATAGTATAGTGAACTCACTATTTATTCTGCAATAAACTAAAGCAAAACATTAAAGAAACTAAAGCACAGCATTCACAATATAACATAACATATTACTAAGGTGACCACATAATCTGAAACAACAAATCATTTGGTAAGTCACATCTCCACCAGTCAATAGAGTACCCAAGTAAAATCTTCTTTACTCTTAACTTGAGGCTAACTTCCAAAACCTCCAACTCTTCTTTCAGAGGCTGACCACTCCCAGCTCTTGTTTGGATTCACCTGACTATTGCCTAGATTCACAGGCAGGCAGCTCTCCCAGCTATTGCCTGTACTCACACTTGGCAGCTCTCTGCTCCTGTTTCATACCTCAGCTTACTGCTCCACTCCGAATTCTTTGAAGTTTATGTTTCTAGTGAGGCAAAGCTAAACAGATTTACAACAATATTTACATGCATTGTCAACGCTATCAGCTCAATTCACTTTCTGTCTGATAAAGCAACACAAATCAATAGACAAGGATTCTGCCTGAGAAATAAAACACAAATTAAAGTCCCAGGATTTCAGCAGTAAAGTCCTCTTTCAGGTCTTCTGTCTAAAAACAACAGACAGGGTGCTTTTGTCTGACAGATGAACTAAAGAGTACCAAAATCATAAGCACTCTTCCTCTCAAGTCTGCTTGATCCCAGCTCAAGCTTGAGCTTTTCTTTGCCCTACTCCTTCCAGTTCCACTCTTTCAGCAAGCTCCTCCCACCACTGCCTCTATGTGATGACATTAGGCCTATTAAGGTAGGGAAGGTCTCCAAACTCCCTTAGGCCTATAAAGGGTAACACAATGCATACTATTTCCAACAAATGCTTGATGCAATCAAAGGCAAGTCTCAAAGGCAATTGAATAGGTGAAACAAGCAGCAAAGTACCACATAAGTACCACCATAGAAGTCCTACTATTTGACCCATAATGGTCAAAATTCAGAAGAAATTGTGAGGCCTGAACCAAAAGTTCCCTAATATTCTCAACCCTGGCCTACTTTGCTACTCCTTTATTAAGTAATCTACAATAATCTATCTCTGTTTTGAAAATTAGGTTGTGTTAAGAACAGCTAGGTGGCACAGTGAATAGAGCACCATCCCTTGAGTAAGGAGGACCTAAGTTCAAATCTGGTCTCAGACATTTAATACAAAAACTAGCCACATGACCTTGGGCAAGTCACTTAACCCAAATTGCCCTCCAAAAAGTAAAAAAAAGAAAATTAAGGTGTGTGTGTGTGTGCGCGCACACGTGTGTGTGTGTGGAGAGACAGAGAGACAGAATCAGAGGGCTCACAAATATGCATATGAGTACAGATAAAGGAACACATAAGTAAAAAGCTCACATAAAGATGAAAATTCAGATATATAGTAACCTAGTCACTAAATTGAATTAGAAACATGATATAAATTCTATATATTACCTCTTTACTGAGGTACATTTTATCAGTGAAATATGGGCACATTTTACCTTATTTATATTACCTGTGAATCAGAAAGTATCTGTCAATGTGCTATAGCAGAAGGAAATGTGGTATGCACATGTATTTGACTCATAAAGTCTAAAAATTCATGCTCTTGAATATCAACCTGATTACATTTTTATGAGTCTCATATTCCCTGAAGACACTATCATATTGAAAAAGGAACCCCTTTCAAGGTTCATATCTTTTTGGTCTTCAAAACACCAACTCAAAAAATCAATTAGCTGTGAGAAAAAATTTAGCTTCTCTGGGTCCTAAATAATACATTTTGCTATCTGTGTGGTTTACAATCCTCTCCATCAAGAATGAGATTGATTTTGCCTTCAAGTATCCTATTTCCTTTTTACTGTATTTTTCACTTAAATTTTGAATGTTATAAGACCAGTCATATAAATGAAAATCAGAGTGAACAAAGAAAATGTATAGTTAGTAATAATATGTGGAAGCTCATTTACAGTTTTAGAAAAATGAAGAGGATGTGACTATGTGGATTAATCTTTTTAATTTTATATTAGTATAAAGAATAAGATATAATAAGAAAACAAAAAACAGTTCTTCCTGAATTTTTTTTTGCAAACTATGCACTAAATTTAATAATACATTCTTCTGTGAAGAAGTCTCCCAAAGGCTTTTATTGACAATAGTACTAATAATGTCATTTTATTAGAATGTTCAATGCAAATTTTGCTTCCTCATTTAAAAGCACAGCTCTCATGTATATGATTTTTTGTCATATTTCATTTATATACCAATTCTTTATATACTTTTGCTTTCTTTCACCAAATCCTTCATTTCATCATTAAATGCTGATTTTTCTTTAGTTTTTCAGTGTAACTATCATTATGTCAAGCTTATTTTTCTTTATTATTAACTTAACAATCATAAATAAAGATAAACATTCCAATTTATAAGGAAAACAAGACAACCCTAATTAACGAGTGAAACTATAAAATTTCTATAATGTCCAATTTGGGTTTTGTGTGTGTTGAATTTAACAAGGTAGTAACAGAATTTTTCTGTTTGTGTCTGTCTCTGACTTATTAGTCCTTTTAATGTATTTTAAAATTTATATTTATTAATATTGGTTTCTTTTACCCACAGTTTCTTCAGATCCCTTTCCTAATTCAGTTTCATCAAGGTTATGGCACACATTATTTTCCTTACTCCCACTCTATCATTTCTATATGTCCAGTTATACTTTCAGAAACCAAGTTCTTCTGGTCATTCTTGACACAGAAGAGTTTCAAATCTTCTCAGAGGCTTGGTAAAGAGAAGACATAAAAATAACATTTTTGCTAAATTTATCTAACTCTTAAAGGTCTTAAAATCATGTAACCAATATTGTCTCATTTGATCATCACAACAGTGCTGTGAGGTAGGTGCTATTGTTATCCCAATTTTGCAGATGAAGAAACTGAGATACAGAGAGGTTATGTGGATTTCTTGGGGTCAAATATCCAGCAAGTCTGACAGGTGGAGATTTGGATTTAGGAGATTTTGTCTTTCTAACTCTTAAATCTAACTCTGTGGCTAATAAAGGCATCGAGAGGAGTCAGGGAACATGGACACAAAGAAATTTTTTCAGGCTAATATGATGATGAATGAAAAGCTCAGTTAGGAAGAAAGGATAGCATCCATTGTAACATAATTATTTTACTTTTGCTAAGTTGCTTTATATTTTCCCATGTATAAGGATCAAATTCCAGTTGACCAATAAAAGATACATTTCTCCATAAGTATGCAAGGGTTTGTTGAGATCCAGCAAGTTTCTCTACCAATACAGACCTCTTTCCTGTTGAAAAATTTCAACTCTGTGTTTAAAATTCTTTCTAAAATTATTTATTTATGGGGGTGGAGACAAGATGGTGGAGTAAGAGTAAGAACTTGTTTGAGCTTTTTCTCCAATTATCTCCAAATACCTGTAAAATATTACTCTAAACAAATTTTAGATCTACAGAACCCACAAAATTACAGCTGAATGCAGGTTTGCAGGCCATTAAGAAGGGTATATCACACTGGGCTGGGAGCAGACCACAGTCTCATGCAGGCAAATACAGAAGAGACCTTACTGGAGCAGGTCTCCAGGGACTGAATCACTGGCAGCTGTGGTGGTTTCCAGACTTCTCAACCTACAAACACCAATGACAAAGTAAAAGGTGAGTGGGGAAATTCTATTGGACCTGGGTGAGAGAAGAACATGGTCTGGCCCCAGCCGTCCACTCCCAGGGCAGTGGAGGTGGTAGTGGCAGCAGTAGCAGCAACAGCAGTGGCAGCTTCTGGATTTCCAGGCACAGATGGTGGGGGGAATCACATGGCTGAACAGAGAGAAATTGCAAGGATATCATTGCTGAATGTGAGGCAGAATTCTCTTGCTTTGCTCTGCTTTGATCTGGGTTGCAGTCTTGGTTGGTAGTCTTGGGGTTAGGAACATCACTGGTGTGACAGAACTTGTGGTGGCTTTGATTATATAACCTTAGAATAACTGAAAATTTACAGGTGACTAGAAGCATCTCTGATAACAGTGGTGTAAAGCCCCAGAAATTTAAGACAGAGCACTCTCCACTCTGGAAGCAGAGTCAGGCTTTAATAAAGAGCTCAAAAGTCAAGTAATTGGCTAGGAAAATGAGCAAACAGAGGGAAAAATCAGACTATAGATTATTTTTTGTTGACAAAATAAAACAAAATATACAACCAGAAGAAGACAAGAAAGTGAAAGTTCCTGCATCAAAAACTTCTGAGAAAAATATGAAATGGCTGCATGTCATGGAGGATATAAAAAAGGATTTTGAAAATCAAGTAAGAGAAGTAGAGGAAAAATGGGAAGAGAAATGAGAGTGATGCAAGAAAATCAGGAAAAATGAGTCAACAGTTTGCTAAAGGAGACCCCAAAAATACTGAAGAAAAAATACCTTAAAAATAGATGAACTCAAATGGCAAAAATGGTCCAAAAAGTCATTGAGGAGAGGAATGCCCAAAAAAGCAGAATTGGCCAGATGGCAAAGGAGGTCTAAAAGCTCACTGAAGAAAACAATTCATTCAAAATTAGAATGGAGCAAGTGAAAGCTAATAACTACATGAGAAATCAAGATGTCATAAAACAGATCCAAAAGAATGAAAAATGGAAGACAATGTGAAATATATCATTGGAAAAACCCTTGATCTAGAAAACAGATCCAGAAGAGATATTTTAAAAATTATTAGACTACCTGAGAGCCATGATTAAAAAAAAGTGCCTAGACATTATCCTTTGAGAAATTATCAAGTAAAACTGCCTGGATATTCTAGAACCAGAGGATAAAATAGATATTAAAAGAATTTGCATGTTTATGTGTGGAATTTTCTTATATCATTGCATTGCTGAGAAGAGTTGTCTATCAAAGCTGGTAATTACACAATGTTTCTGATACTGTGTACAATGTTTTCCTGGTTCTGCACACTTTACTCAGCATCAGTTCATATAAGTCTTCCCAGGTTTTTCTGAAGTCTTACTGTTGATCATTTCTTATAGCACAATAGTATTCCATCATTTTCCATATAATACAACTTGTTCTGCATTCCCTGATTGATGGGCATTCCCTAAAGTGCCAATTCTTTGCAACCACACACACACACACACACACAAAACTGCCATGAATATTTTTGTAAATGTGGATCCTTTTCCCATTTTAAAAAATCTCTTTGGGATGCAGACTTAATAGTAGTATTGCTGGATCAAAGGGTATGCACAGCTTAATATCTCTTTTTGGGCACAGTTCCAAATTGCTCTCCAGAATGGTTGAATCAGTTCACAACTACACCAGAAATGCATTAGTGTTCAAATTTTTGCACATCCTCTTGAACATTTGTCATTTTACTGTTTTGTCATTTTGGGCAATCTTACTATTGAGATGTGGTACATCAGAGTGGTTTTGATTTGAATTTCTCTAATCAATAGTGACTTAGAGCATTTTTTCATAGGCTTATAGATGTCTTTAATTTCTACCTCTGAAAATTGCCTGTTCATATACTTTGACCATTTATCATTTGGGGAATGACTTGTATTCTTTTTATTTTCATTTTTCAATGCTTTATTATCTTCTGATTTGCATCATTCATTTCCAACAGATTTTGAGTTACAAATTTTCTCTCCATTTTCCCCCTACCCACCACCCCAAAAGAGCACTCCCACAGGATATCCCCTCCTCCATTCTGCTCTCTCCCATATCTTCTGCCATACCCCCTTTGACTGTTCCAGTAGGTCATGGTGGATCTTTATGCTCCAGTGCCTGTATATCTTATTTCCAATTTACATGTAAAATAATATTAATAAGAGTATATATTAAACATTTGATTGTAAAAATTTGAATTCCAGATTCAATCCCTTCCTCCCTTGTCACCCACCCTTACTGGGAAGATAAGCAGTTCAGTATAGGTTGTACATGTATAGCTAATGCAAAACAATAACATAGTAGATATATTGTAAAAGACTAACTATATTTCCCTCCCTCCCTCCTATCCCACCTCCCACTTGTTCAATTCTCTACTTTGATCCTGTCCCTTTTCAAAAGTGGGTGTTTCCAACTTCCCTCCCCCTGAGACTGCCATCCATTCCATCATTCCCCCTCTCATCCCCTTCCCCCTACTCTCCTGCAGGGTGAGATATTCTATTTAGTGTGTAATTTATTCCCTCTCCAAGCCATATTCAATGAGAATAAGATTGACCCATTCCCTTTTGCCTTCCTATTCTTCCCTTCCATTGTACCCATTTTTGCTTGCCTCTTCTATATGAGATAGTTTACCCTATTTTGTCTCTCCCCATCTCCTCTCGTTATATTCCTCTCTAAGCCTTTAAATTCACCTTTTAAGTATCATCCCTTCCTATTAAATTGCTCCTGTGCTCTCTATCTATGTATAGCTGTGAACATATATATACACATTCACATATGTATTCCTATGCCCATATACCCTCATATATAGACATATATACATTTCTATTCCCTTCAAATATTTTCATACCAAGAAAAGTTTCATCAGTTACAATTATTTTTTTCCATGTAGGAATGTTAATAGTTCAACTTTGATAAGTTCCTTATGATTCCTTTGCCCTATTTACCTTCTCATGCTTCTCTTGTTCCTTGTATATGAATGTCAAATTTTCTGTTCAACTCTGTTTTTTTCATCAAGAATGCCTGAAAGTCCTCTATTCTACTAAATGATCATATTTCCCCCTGAAACATGACACTCATTTTTGCTGGGTAGGTGTTTCTTGGTTTAAATCCTATTTCCTTTGACCTCCAAAATATCATATTCCAAGCTGTTTGATCCCTCAGTGTAGAAGGTGCCAGATCCTGGGCTATCCTGATTGTGTTTCCACAATATTCAAATTGTTTCTTCCTGGCTTCTTGTAATATTCTCTCCTTAATATGGGAATTCCAGAAGTTGGCTATAATAATCCTAGGAGTTTTCTTTTTGAGATCTTTTTCAGGAGGTGATTGGTGGATTCTTTCAATCTCTATTTTGCCTTCTGGTTCTAAAACATCAGGGCAGTTTTCCTTGAGAACTTCCTTGAGGATGATTTCTAGGTTCTTACTTTGATCATGGCTTTCAGGTAGTCCAATAATTTTTTAATTATCTCTCCTGTATCTATTTTCCAGGTCAGTGGTTTTTCCCATGAAATATTTCACATTGCCTTCTATTCTTTCATTTGTTTGGATCTGTTTAACAGCATCTTGATTTCTCATAAAATCATTAGCTTCCATTTGCTCCAATCTATTTCTGAAGCAATGATTCTCCTCATTGAGCTTTTGAGATTCTTTTTCCATCTGGCAAATTTGAATTTTTAAGGCTGTTGATTCTATTTCATAATTTTCTTGCATCATTCTCATTTCTCTTCCCAATTTTTCCTTCACTTTTCTTATCTGCTTCTTAAGGTCCTCTATGGCCTGTAACCAGCTTGTATTTTCCTTTGACGCTTTTGGTGCAGGAGTTCTGACTTCACTGTCTTCCTCCTCTTCCATGCTTTGATCTTTTTTGTCCCAAAAATAGGAGTCTAATGTTGGATTCTTCTATTTTCTTTGTTTTCTTTGCCTGGTAATGTTGCCACTCGATTACTTGACTTTTGAGCTTTTTGCCACAGTAGGACTCTGCTACCAGACAGGGCATCTTTGTACCAAATGCTGGGGTTTTCTCAGCTGCTGGAGGTTTTACTTGGGTGCCCTCTCTTAAGCCTCCACATGCTCTGGCAAGCTGGTCGCACAACCCAGGACCTCCACTCTAGAGGGCAATCCAGATCCAAGCAGCTTAAAGCAAGAGTGATTACCCCTCAGATTGGTTGCTTGTTCCCCTACACTTTGCTAGCCACAAGCTGAAGCTGCCACATGGGGGTGGTTGCACAGCTGGAGCACCTCAGTGGCTTCTCACCCTGGGGGCAAAAGCTGACGCATTCCCAACTACTGGGTCCCAAAGTCCACACTTCCCTGACCTCTCATTTTGTCCTTATCATCTATGTGTTGATAATTCTGGTTTGCCACAGCTGCTGGTGATCTAAAGTCCCTCCATCTGATGGCTGTCAGACCTGCCCTGGGGCTAATACATCAGTATGGGGCTGGGCTAGGATCCCAAAATGCTGTGCTGGCCAATTCCTGCTGGCCTGCTGGGCTGTCCTCAGCAGGATGTTAACTTCTCTGTGTTATTTTTCGGGTTCTGTAGCTCCAAAGTTTGTTTAGAATTCCTCTTTACATGAATTGGGGAAGGTGGAAGCTGGAGCTGTGGGGAGGTACTGTGCCCACTCCCCCATCTTGATGACTTGCATTCTTATAGATTTGACACAATTCCCTGTACATTTTTAGAAATGAGGCCTTTATCAGAGACACTGATTGGAAAATTGTTGCCCAATTTCCCACTTCTCTCTTAATCTTGGTTGCATTGGCTTTGTGTGTAGAGAAATTTTTCAATTTAATGTACTCAATATTATCCATTTTGCATTTTGTAATGCTCTCTAATGCTTGTTTTGTCATAAAGTCTTCCCTTTACCATAAATCTCACAGGTAAACTATTCCTTGATTTTCCAGATTGCTTATAGTATCAGCCTTTATACCTAGATCATGCTCCCAATTAGAGTTGATTTTGGTATACAGTGTTAGATAAGGGTCTATGCCCAATTTCTGCTATACTATATTCCAGTTTTCCCAGCAATTTTTGATAAATAATAAATTCTTATCCCCAAAACTTGGATCTTTGGGTTTATCAAACAGTAGATTATTATAGTCATTGACTGCTAAATCTCATGTACCGAATATATTCCACTGATCCACTATCCTATTCATCAGCCTGTACCAAGTACTTTTGATGAGTGCTGCTTTATACTACATATGAAATTCTGGTATGGCTAGGCCACCTTACCCAGAATTCCTTTTCGTTTATTCCCTTGATATTCTGGAACTTTTGTTCTTCCAAATGAATTTTGTTAATATTTTTTCTGGCTGTAAACAGTAATTTTTGGTAGATTGATTGGCATGGCACTACGTATGTAATTTCATTTAGGTAAAATTGTCATTTTTATTATGTTAGCTTGACACAGCCACAAGCAATTGATATTTTTCCAAATAGTTAGATCTGATTTTATTTGTGTGAAAAGTGTTTTGTAGTTGTGTATATATAGGTCCTGGGTTTGTTTTGGCAGGTAGAATTCCAAATATTTTATGTCTTTATCTCTTGATGTTGTATTTCATTAGAAATATAGAGGAATGCCAAGGATTTATGTGGATTTATTTTATATCTTGCCACTTTGCCAAATTTTTTATTGTCTCAAGTAGCTTTTTACTTGATTCTCTAGGATTCTTTAAGCATATCATGATATCATCTGCAAAGAGTGATAGCTTAGTCTTTTCTTTGCCTAATTTGATTCCTTTTATTCTTTTTTCTTCTCTAATTGCCACTGCTAACATGTCTAGTACTAGATTGAATAAGAAGGTGATAGTGGACATCCTTGTTTCATCCCTGATTTTACTGGAAATTCTTCTAGCTTATCCCCATTACATGTAATACTTGCTGATAGCTTTACATAGAAGCTACCTATTATTTTAAGGAAAACTCTATTCCTATACTTTCTAGTGTTTTCAATAGGAGTGAATGTTCTATTTTGTGAAAAGCCTTTTCTTCATATATTGAGATAATGATATTGTTTCTGCTAGTTTTATTGTTAACATGATATATTACACTGATGATTTTCCTAATACTGAACCATCCTTGTGTTCCTGGAATAAATCCTACTTGATCAAAGTGGATTATTCTTGTGATAAGTTGCTATGGTCTTTTTGCTAATATTTTATTTAATTTTTTTGTATCCAAGTTCATGAGGGAAATTGTTCTATAATTTTCTTTATCTGTTTTGTTTCTTCCTCATTTAGGTATCAGTTCCATATTTGTGTCATAAAAAAGAATTAGGTAGGACTCCTTCTTCACCAATTTTCCCAAATAGTTTGAAGAGAATTGGAATGAAATGTTCTTTAAACGTTTGATAGATTTCACTAGTAAATACATCTGGCCCTGGAGATATTATCCTAGGGAGTTTGCTGATGGCTTCTTTGATTTCTTTTACAGAGAAGGGTTATTTAAGTAATTTACTTTCCCTTCAGTTAGAATGGTCACCTTATATTTTTGTAAATATTCATCTATTTCACTAATATTGTCAAATTTATGTGCATCCAATGGGGCAAAATAATTCCTAATTATTGTATTAATTTCCTCTTCATTGGATGTAGATTTACCTTTTTCATTTTTGATACTAGTAATTTGGTTTTGTTCTTTTTTTATCATATTGACTAAGGGTCTATCAATTCTATTGGGTTTTTCATAAAACCAGCTCTTAATTTTATTTATTAATTCAACAGTTTTCTTAATCTCTCCTTTCATTATTTCTAATTTAGTGTTTAATTAGAAATTTTCAAGTTCTTTTTCTAGTTTTTTTTTTCAATTGCATGCCCAATTCATTGACCTCCATTTTCTCTAATTTATTCATGCATGCATTCAGGGATATAAAACTTCACCTAAGAACTACCTTTTCTTTATCCCTCAATTTCTGGTATGTTGGATCATTTTTGTCATTTTTTTGTATGAAGTTACTGATTTTTTTCTATAATTTCTTGTTTGACCCACTCATTCCTTAGGATTAAATTATTTAGTTTCTAATTAGTTTTTATTCTATCTTTCCATGGCCCTTTACTGCATATTATTTGTATTGCATTATGATCTGAAAATGATGCATTTAATATTTCTTCCTTTCTGCAATGAATTGTAAGTCATATAATAATTCCATATAAATTGTAATTTTATGTCCTGGAACATGGTTAATTTTTGTGTATGTGCTATATACTGCTGAAAAGAAGGTATATTCCCTTTTATCCCCATTCACTTTTCTGCAGAGATCTATCATGTCTATTCTCTCTAAAACTCTATTCACCTTCTTAACTTCTATCTTGTTTATTCTGAGGTTAGATTTATCAAGTTCATAGAGAGGGAGATTGAGGTTCCCCTCTGGTATAGTTTTGCTATCTATTCTTCCTCTATTTCCCTTCCCTTCTCTTGTAGGAATTTGAATGCTCTCCCACTTGGTGCATATATGTTAAGTAATGATATTGCTTCATTCTTGATGCTGCCTTTTAGCAGGATATAGTTTCCTTCCTTATGTCTTTTAATTAGACCTATTTTTGCTTTTGCTTTACCTGAGATAAGAATTGATATCTATGATTTTTCTACTTTAGCTGAAGCATTATATATTCTACTCCAGCCTTTTCCCCTTACCCTGTGAGTATCCCCTTGTTTCAAATATATCTCTTGTAGACAGCATATGGTAGGATTGTGGTTTTTAATCCATTCTGCTCTCTGCCTCCATTTTATGGAAGAGTTCATCCCATTCACATTCACCAATATGATTACTATCTGTGTCTTTCCCTCCATTCTTTTCCTTCCCCTATTTATGTTTTTGTTTCTTCCTTCTCCCTTTCCCTCCTTAAGGGTTTTCTTTTTGACCACTGCCTCCCTCAGTATTCCCTCCCGATGCTCCTCCTCTTTACCTACCCTTTCCCTTTACCACTATTTCCCTCCCTTTTAACTATGTCCCCTTCTTATCCTCCCCTTACCCCTCCTACTGCCTGTAGGGCACAATGGGTTTTTATATTTAATGTAATATTTTATTCCCTCCTTGAACCCAAACTGATGAAAGTAAATTTTATACAGCGCTCCTCTCCCTCCCTTGTTTCCTTATACTATAATGAGTTTTTGTCTCTTTTCACATTAGAATCCTAAACTTAACAGATTATGTTGATCCCCCTTTGAACCAGAACCTATGAGAATAAAGTTCTTATTATATTCATCTCCCTCCTTCCTTCCCCTCTACTACAGAATGCTTTTGTGTATCTCCATGTGCCATGATTTATCTTTTTCTGCCTCTTCCTTTCCTTTTCTCCCGTTACAATCCTTTTCTACCCCTTTATAAGGTTTTTATTTTCAGATTATATTTTTAAACCGATGCCCTCTATCTATGTATATCCATTTTAAATGTTGCTATAATTATATAAATTTTAATATTGACAGGTATCAGGTTCTCATATAGGGATGTAAAAAAATTGCTTTTATTGAATCCCAAGTTATGTGTTTGTGTGTGTGTGTATGCACACACGTGTGTGTGTGAGGGTGTGTTTTCTTTTTTATCTTTTTATTTCATTCTTGAGTTTTGTAATTAGAGATTAAATTTTTCATTGAGCTCCGGCTTTTTCATCAGGAAATCTGGAAGTCCCTTATTTCATTAAATGACCATCTCTTTGCCTGAGACTTGCTCAGTTTTGTCAGATAGTTTATTCTTGGTTTCATTCCTAGCTCTTTTGCCTTATGAAATATCAAATTCCATTCCCTCCAATATTTTAAAGTAGAAGCTCATAGGCCCTTTGTAATTCTGACTGTAGTTCCACGATATTTGAATTTTTTTTCTTTTTGGCTGCTTGCAGTATTTTCTCCTTGACCATGTAATGTGGAATTTGGCTACTATATTTCTTGAAGTTTTCAATTTGAGATCTCTTTCAGGAGGAGTCCAGTGATTTTTTTTTATGTCTATTTTACCCTGTGATTCTAGGAACTTAGGACAGTTTTCTTTAACAATCTCTTGAAGCATGCTGTCCAGGTTGCTTTTTTTCATCATGGCTTTCTGGTAGACCAATAATTATCATCTTTCATGGATCTGTTCTCCATGTCTGTTGTTTTTCCAGTGAGATATTTTACACTTTCTTCTAATTTTTAAATCTTTATGTTTTGTTTGACTGACTCTCGATGCTTCATAGATTCCTTAACTTCAATTTGACTGATGCTAATTTTTAGTGAATAATTTTCCTCAGTTAGTTTTTGAAGCTCCTTTTCCATATGTTCAGTTTTCATTTTTAGGTATTTTCTCCAGTTAGATGTTGAACATCCCATCCCAGTTCACCAATTTTACTTTTTAAGGATTTGTTTTCTTCAGTGAGATTTTACTTTCCAATTTGGTAACTGGAGATTTAAATTTATCTTCTACCTTGCTAATTGGGCTTTTAAAATCTTTCTTGAGTTCCTCTAAGAATGCTTTTTGGGCTTGAGATCAGTTCATATTTCCTTCTGTGGTCCCAGGTATGAGTACAGAGTCCATGTTGTGCTTTGAATTTGGTTGTTCTTTCTCACTATAATAGTATTGCATTGTTCTTGGTTTCATAGATTCCTTCTTGCCCATTGTGTTTGCCTATGTCCTGAATTTTTATAGTGGATATCTGCTTCTGGAGTAGAGATGTGTACCACACTTCTCAGAATGAAAGATAGGGGTTTGGTTAAATTTGTTTGCTGTAGCCTCTGCGTGTCTAGACTGAGGTCAAGGCCAGGTCTCTCAATGTTTCCCCTGAATTACCCTGAGACTCACTGAGTAACCTGTGGGAGAGAGGTGGTCTGGCCACTTCATGTTTTCACCTCTGTGCCTCTGGGCTACAGATCAGGCAGGCTCAGTAGCTGGTGTTCTGCAGTGTTGGTGTCGGCAGATTCCCCTGGTGGTACTAAGGTGCTCCTGGGCTTGTGTTGTTAGGGCTTGCTGGCTCCACCCCCCTGGGATTTGGGAGCTCCTGCTTGTCATCTGAGGTGGGGCTTGTTGGGACACCTCCCACCCTTCACTTCAGACTCAGTACGGCTTCAGTTAAGCCCTTCTTCAATGTCTCCCAAGCCTGAGCCTGTTTCCACTAATTCTGGATTTTACTCTGGGTGTCACATTCATCTCTGGGTTTTCTGGGTCAGAGAGGGGGAATCAGAGTAGCTAGGGTTTACCCACCATCTTGGCTCTTGAAAAATCAGGTAGGTACTTTTTAAATATCCTGGCTGTGGCCTGGTAGTCCCAGGAGATGCTGCTGTCACTGCTGTGGACCCTGTACTTTCTTTTACCCAGTTCTAACAGATCCTCCATTCTTCAATGAGACAGCTGTGAATTGTCCCTGGGGTGGGTGACTCTGCTGGCTGGAGCTCCTTCTCACTTCACTGTAGTCTGCTCTCAGGTCTGTGCTGGTGCAGCCCCCGTGTGCTCTGAGCTCCTCCTGCCCAGACTTATGTGGGCACTTTCCTGGCCTGGGAATATACCACACTCCATTTCTCAATAGATTCTGTCATCCTAAAATCCATTCAGATCCTCTTTTTAAAGTTTAGTGATGTAATTCATGGAGGAGCTTACAAAAGTTCCTGTTTACTTTCTGCATCTTGGCTCCATGCCCTAATTTTCTTATGGGACTGCTCTTTATGTCTAAATCATGTGCCGATTTGGACCTTTTCTTGTTAAATGAAATAAGATATTGGCCTATACTCAGTTTCTCTCATATTATTTTCAAGTTTTCCTAGCAGTTTTTGTACAAATGGTGAGTTCTTATCCCAGAAGCTGGAGACTTAGAGTTTACCAAACAGTAAATTACTATTTTCATTGACAACTCTGTCTTACGGGGCTAGGTGTATGCAACCTATTCCACTGATTTGCCATTCTATTTCTTATCCAGTACCAAGTACTTTTGGTGATTGCTGCTTTATAATGCTTTTTTTTTATATGACATGGCTAAGACACTTTCCCTTGAATTTTTTTTTATATTAATTCACTTGACATTCTGGACCTCTTGATCTTCCAGATGAATTTTATTTTTCCTGCTCTATAAAATATTTTTTTGTTCTTTGATTGTATAGCACTGAATAAGTAAATTGAGTAGAATTGTCATTTATATTTTATTAGCACAGCCTACCCATGAAAAACAGATATGTTTTCCAGTTATTAAAATCTGACTTTACTTGTATGAAAAGTGTTTTATAATTGAGTTCATATAGTCCCTGGATTTGCCTTGGCAGGTAGACTCTCCAATATTTGGTATCATCTACAATTGTTTAAATGGAATTGCTCTTTCTACATCTTGCTGTGGGCTTTGGTAGTAATATGTAGTAATAGCAGTGATTTCTGTGGATTCATTTTGTATCCTGCAGGTTTGCTAAAGTTGTTAATTATTTTATGTCATTTTAATTGATTCTCTAAATATATAGCTATTCTATATTTTATTCATGGAAGCACTTAGAGCTATAAAATTTCAGCTAGAAACTGCTTTGGCTCTATCCTACTTGGTTTTGTATTTTGTCTCATTTTCATTCTCTTAGATGAAGTTATTGATTATTTCTATGATTTTTGTTTGACTCATTCATTCTTTAGGATTAGATTATTTAGTTTCCAATTAATTTCTATGGCCCTTTACCACATGTAATTATTATTGTATCATGATCTGAAAAGAATGTATTTAATACTTCTGCTTTTCTGCATTTGATTATGAGGTTTTTAATGACCAAGATATCGTTAATTTTTTGTAGGTACCACGCACCACTGAAAAAAATGATATTCCTTTCTATCCCCATTCAATTTTCTCCAGACAGCTACCACATCTAACTTTTCTAAAATTCTATTCCCCTCTTTAACTTTTCTTTTTTTAATATTTTGGGGTTAGATTTATCTAGCTCAAAGAGAGGGAGGTTGAGGTCCCCAAATAGTATAGTTTTGCTCTATATTTCTTCCTGTAACTCACTTAAATTCTCTAGAAATTCAGATGCTATACCATTTTTTCATATATGTTGAGCAATAATATTACTTCATTGTTTATATTTCCTTTAAATAGGATGAAGTTTCCATCCTCATCTCTTTTAATTTGATCTATTTTTGTTTTTGCTTTGCCTGAGATCATAATTTATTCTCTTGTCTTTTTTAAACTTCAACTGAAGAATAATATATTCTACTCCATTTTTTATCTTTACTCCATGTGTATCACTCTGTTTCAAATATGTTTCTTATGAACAGTATATTATAGGACTATTGTTTGTAATCCATTGTGATATCAGTTCCATTTTATGAGAGAGCTCATCCCATTCACAGTTATACTTAGTGTGTCTTTCTCTTCATCTTACCCCTCCTATTTATGCTTTTTGTTTTCCCTTCTCAATAGAAGTATTGTTTTTGACCACCACCTACCTCAATCTGCCCTATTGTCTACTAGCTCCACTCCCTTTTCTTTCTTTTTTCCCCTATACTTCTTCCCTCCTCTCTTCTCTGTCTTCTACCCACCCCTTTCTTTTTCTATCCTTTCCCCCTTCTACTTCTTATAGGGTAAGATAGATGTCTATACCCAAATGAGTGTATATGATATTACCTCTTCAAGCCAAATTTGATGATTGTAAGTTTTAAACAAAACTTTCCTCCTTCTTTTCTTTCCCTCTATTGTAATAGGCTTTTGTGTCTCTTCATTTTATGTAATTTACCATTTTCTGCCTACTCTTTTCCTCTTCTCCAAATATAATCTTTTATTTTGCTCCTTAATTTTTCATCATCACATTGAATAAATGTATTCCCACACCCCTGTCTATGTATACCCTTCTACATCATAATAAAGATAACACTTCTAAAAATTTACAAACATCATCTTACCATGAGGAAAGTAAACAGTTTAATCTAATGGAGTAACTTTCTTTTTTTCCTTCCTTGTTTGCCTTTTATTCTTTTCTTGAGTCTTGAAATTGAATATCAAATTTTATGTTTCGTTCCTGTTTTTTTTCAGGAATTACTGAAAGTCCCCTATTTCATTGAATGTCCATATTTTCCTCTGAAAGATTGTGCTCAATTTTGCTGGCTTGTTTACTCTTGGTTATAATACAAGCTCCTTTTGTCTTCCAGAATATTTCAATTCCAAGTCCTCTGATACTTTAATATGGAAGTTATGAGGTCTTATGTAATCCTGACTGTAGTTCCATGATATTTAAATTGCTTCTTTCTGGCTTCTTGCAGTATTTCCTCTTTATCTGATAATTCTCAAATTTGGTTACCATATTCCTTTTTTTTTCATTTTGGTATCTTGTTCAGGAGATGATTGGTGGATTCCTTTGATGAGTATTTTGTCTTTTAGTTCTAGAACTTCAGGGAAATTGTCCTTAATAATTTCTTCAAAGAAATTAGATGTACACCAATATACAACACTTTATACCTATATATGTAAATGCAGATTCATAGGCTGTGATAGTAATGGCAATTAAAGATTCCCCTGTATTGGCTTGGTTTTCAAATTGATTGTATTAAAACCCAGAGCTTGTTAATCCCACCTGTGGGATGGACTTTTTGATGTGAAAAGAAAGTCCTGACTGGGAGGAGCTGGTGACGTAGATTTGGAGAGACAAGAGAGAGGCGGAAGTTCTTTTTGGGAGCAGCTCCTCGTGGAGAGGGAGAGACTAAGAGATTGCTGGTGGCCGCTTTGAATTGCCCTGGACTTTTGAGACCTGCCCCCTGAGCTGCCAAGGACTGAGGAGACATGGCTGTTTTGCTGGTACTTTGTCTGTCTGTTTTGATGTTGTTTTGCCAGATTTGTCCACTGGTGAAAGACTGTCCTGTTGAAGAAGTCCTGGAACCTGGCATTTGGTTAAGAAGGCCTGAGACTGTCCTGCAGACAGAGAGTGAATACTGTCCACTGGTGAGGGACAGTACTGTTGTTGCAGGGGTCTGGAGACTGTCCGGCAGACAGAATGAATACTGTCCACTGGTGAAGGACAGTGCTGTTGTTGCAGGGGTCTGGGAGCCTTTCTGTTGGTTCAGAAGCCCTGAAGAAGGATTTTCTTGTTGTATGTTTACAGAAATCCTGGGAGAGGGCTTTGCTAATGTGTTCAGGGGTTCTAGGACTGTTCTACAGACAGAGGATAAATTCATGAAGGGACTGGCAATGTATCTTATGGCCTTGCTAAGCCTTGTCTCTCCAGGAACTAAGATTGCTGAGAACTTGCCTCGTGTCAAGATGAAGAAAAGACCTCCATTTGGGTATTAAGTGCTGTGTTTAAACTTGATGTAACTCTGGGGTAGATTCAATTGCGATCCAGGGGTGGGGAAGTTTTGACCTTTTTGTGTTCTATGGTTGAGCAAATGAATGTATTTTACTTATGTTTGGAAACTAATCTCCATTTGAGAAGAGGGGCTTTGTGGTGGACTTAATTAAGGTATAGCCTAGGGGTGGAGAAGTATTTGGAACAGAGACTTTATAATTGATTGAATGATTGGAAAGTCCTGGGGTGGGGTAGGCCTTGGAGATGATTTAATCACACTTAGTAAATGCTGTATTTTGAATGATGTCATGTTTTGATCTTCTCTGTTCTGGGTTTGTTACTGAATAAAATAGAGAGCACCTATGCTGGTATTTTGAACCTGGGAAATAATACACTTATACATACTCAGATACACATCTGCATAAAACATATATATATATAATTCACATATATGTATGTATATACCTATATATATATATGTTTATGTATATTGCTTACTCACCACATTAAGTGTAAGATCCCTGAGAACAGGGACACTTTTATTTTTGCTATTTTTGTCCTTATATCCCAGCATACATGGAATGATCTATAGGAGGCATGTGAGAAATGCTTGTTGCTTGATGATGTAACATTGAAGAACATACCTATTGCCTTATTTTATTTACTTTTATTTTTTAATTTTTCTTTTTGGAGGGCAATTGGGGTTAAGTGACTTGCCCAACATCACATGGCTAGTTTTTGTGTTAAGTTTCTGAGGTCAGATTTGAACTCAGGTCCCCCTGACTACAGGGACAGTGCTCTATTAGCTGCAGCACCTAGCCACCCCTACTACTGCCTTATTTTATGAGCTGAGCCCTAGTTTTGGAAAACTGTTGAAAGAGCTCAGTGAAACTTAAGGAAAATCTTTTTTTTGTCAACTCAAACTGTAATAAATTATTTCCTTAAGAGATGCAAATATGAAGGAAATACCATTAATCTTTACTATCATTTTTATTGCTTGTAAATTGAAGCAAAATCAATAATGACAATTCTATAAAAGGTACAGTTGCCTCAGGTTATTATGATTTCAGAACTATTATTTCAAAAAGTTAAAAATGGGAATTGCTTTTTATGTTAAATATGACTCTTTTACATAAAACAATTAAAAATTCACTATTTGTTCATGGCCCTTTGCCCTGCTCACATTTTCTGGTCTCTAAATGTCTAATTCTAACTTCAGAGACAATGAGGGAATCACCAAACTGGAACACTTCCATAGCTACTGAGGAATTGAAAGCTTAGTCTGCATATAGAACATTGGTCACCTGGAAAATGTCATGCATTTATTAATTCACCTGCCAGTCTTCATCTTTTTAATAAACATTTTCATATTTCAAGAAGCCCTCTTAAGTTTTTTTCACCTGTAATTTATTTTTAAAAAATTCAGGCCTCCAAATATCTTCCTAAAGTTTCTCCCCAAATCCAGTGAATGGCAGTGATTTTGAATGCCTCAAAATCTAAGCCTTTTTCTTCTGTTTTTAGTATTTAAAAATGTACATAAATTCAAGATTGTTGAGACATCCAATATTTATTTATTTGTGGTCATTTTGATCTTCTGGGAAAGTGTTCATAGAAATAAAAATTTGTTTTGGAATACCATACATTTCAGAGAAAAACCTTGCCATAGAAAATTAAAGTTTATCTTAGCTCTCTAAAAGAGTAATGTTGGTTACCAAAGTTTTCTGACAATCATAAAAAAAATTTTTTTTGAAGACAGGACATCATCTTAAGTCTTTGTCTAATTCTGTTCTTGACTTTGAAAGTTCTATGTCGGTTTATATTTGGTCATTGATAGGCCAGTCTTCTTTAATAATTATCTAGTATGACTATTTTGGAAGTTTCTTTCACATTATGGAAGTAACAACCAATCTACCAATCAATGGCATTTTTGTGGGGAAAGATATAACCATTATATCAATATGCTAAGAAATTTTTCTGGGGTGTTATGTTGAGAAATATGGAAAAGAGTGTTTTATGATTTGGAATCATCTTATCTTTAATATCAGAGAAGCACATGATGGAAGCACCTTGGACTTCAAGTATCAGAACATTAATTTTAATCTTAGGTCTGCCACTTACCATCATATACCTTTCAGTGTTATCATTGGTATGTCATTCAACCTCTAGAGTTTTGTTTCCTAAATTGAAGATATGTATAGCTGTGCCACCCCTCTCACAAAGTTGTTGTAGTCAAGCGCTCAAAAATGTAGTAAATGCCTGCTATGTCTCAACCTTTGCTAATGGGTGTGGACATTAAGAGAGGCAAAAATAACTCCTTCCTTCAAGAAGCTTGCAATCTAAGAGGGGACATAAAATGAAAACATCTGTGTAGAAATAAAATATATACTGGGCGTTTTAGAGATAATCTCAAAGGGAAGGTATTAACATTAAGCAAAATGAGAAAAGGTAGGATAAAGGAAGGCAGATGTTTTAGCTGAGGTGTGAAGGAAACTAGGTTGCTAGTAGACAAGAGTGGAGAGGACATTACAGGCATGATAATTGCTGCAGGAACAGTAAGACCAGTGTCATCAGAACACAAGTTGTTGGGAGTATAGTACTTTTGCAAACTCTAAATTTATATTGTATAGTATCACATGTAATGAGAATGGGAAGAATGTGTTTTATTTGTGAGGAAAAAAATCCCAGAGAAATGACATTGCATTCATTTCACATAGTTAACAAGTCAATGGTTGAGACTTGAACTTAGGTCTTGTGACCACAAGTCTAGTTTCCTTTTTTATTATGACAAATTTTTATTGTTCACAGAATTACCATAAAGATAATATCATGTGATTTTGTACATTATTGCTGTCCTTTATGGAAAATGTGAAACCTTTCTGGAACTATTTTTGTTGGAATTTATATGTCATCTTATCAATACATATGCTTAGTTTCATTTGAATCAGAAAGGACCTCAGATTATATACCTGAAACTTGAAACACATAGGTTTAGATTTGCAGTACACCTTGATTCAAAAGACCTGTAGTCAAATCCTGCATTATATATTTAAGACAGATATCCTGTCCATATAGTGGGAGTTGGGAATACAGTGCCCCCATGATCTGGAAAATCTCAAAATAATTTGTTGGCCTTCCCTTCATACCAGAGAAGTCTTATTTTTTCTTTTTCTTTTGTGAACTGTTTAAAGCAGCTTATTGTAAAATTTTGATTAAGTATTTAGTCACAGCCTCTGTGTCATCTTCAGGCTTTTGCCTATGATCTGCAATTCCTACAGAAGTACCCCCAAATTCTCCTTTAATTGTTCATGCCTCTCCAGATTCATTGAAATGGTGATGGGAAAAATTGTGATGTGGAAAGGATTACTGCAGTGATGTGATTCTGGCAAGTCACTTAATCTGTCAATTTTCCTTTTTGGTAAAATGGCGATAATAATATCTCACTCACACAGTTGTAAAAAATCAAATGAGTTAGCCTACGTAAAGCACTTTGCAGATATGACACCTCTACATAAAGCTAGTTATTAGTATGAATGTTATTATTATGTTTCACATGACTTATGTTGTCATAGGAAGCACTAACCTCTATTTTGAACTTTTCATTGCTGTGTAAGAGACTCTATGAATAAAATTCATATATATTTATTTTCTTTAACTTTTACTCCAAAGTATACTAATGAGGAAACCAAGTTGTACTGTGAGGCTCCTTTTTTCAAGACATATAGTGTACGACATTAAATGTGCGAGTGTGTTTCTTCTCCCTTGCTGAAAGAGAGAATCCTCAAAGTACATTTGCTGATGGAGAGACTTAAGCATGACAAGCCAGACCTAGTGAGAGTTACTATGAAATATAGGTGATTATTTATAGATTTTTCTTTTTTTCCCTTACAATAAGTTGACCAGAGTTGAGGAGTTCCATGTTCTTTTTAAGCTATTTTTATTTTGGCATTATTTTGCTTACAAAACCTTTCCATGTTTGCTATTTACTGAATAAAAAAATATAATTGCTAGAAAAAATTCAGTTATAAGACTTTTCTTTCAACAGGTTGTCTCTCTTACGTCTCTTCAGATCATACAATATTACTTTAGAGTTACAACCACTGTTGTAATTTTATTCAATGACTCTCTGATGATTAATATTAAGCCAGGTTTATATAAGGGAAACATATAGTAGACAAAGATCTTTGTCAGTGTTGTGACAGAGCTGTTGGACAAAGTCCAAACAAAATAACCATTCTCAATAGATTTCATTTTTGCTTTTTGCAGTTTTCTTCAGACTTGCAACTAAGAAAACCCTCCTCTTGACTTGCTTCTGCATCATTGTTTATATTGAATTCAGCTTTCAAAGGAGAGAAATATTTATTTTCAGTCTGGTACCACTTTCTGGACTGTCCATGAGATAACTGAAAATACTCTTATTAGTCTTCCTGGATAACAACAGAAATAGAAAAATTCCCTGCCAGGCCTAAAGCCCAGTTTATTTTAGCTAGAGATAATAGGGACACAATGAAAAGAAGAGATGGAACATAGAGATGAATATTTTGAAGGCAAGACCATGGCTTTCCATTTATCAGAATATCCAAATTGTCTACAAATAATAAAAAGGAGCAATCATGTACAAGAAGTATGTCAGATATGCCCATCTTGAGAGTAAAATGTTACACTGCACTGAACGAGAACAGCTTTTTGAATTGTTGTGAAGTT
Organism: Petaurus breviceps papuanus; assembly: GCF_028583685.1. Classification (NCBI taxonomy): domain Eukaryota; kingdom Metazoa; phylum Chordata; class Mammalia; order Diprotodontia; family Petauridae; genus Petaurus; species Petaurus breviceps. Next base: position 56,454,608 of record NW_027186304.1, read on the forward strand.
TACCATCTTTCATATACACATCAAACTGAGTATTGAGATCTGATTTCAGGTTTCAGATAAAGTCATGGCCAATTTATTAGCATATGTTGATTTTGCATAACTTACAAACAAAAAAATGTTTTTTTTTCTATTTTTTTTCTGAGTGATGGTAACACCTGCTATTAGGATGAGTCAGAGAAGAACTGTTTTTCTAAATTACTTGCTCCTATGCTTTTTAGCATGATGTTTTCAGTTATGTTGTCAGATACCCTCAAAGAAAAGGACTTCAAGGTCAGTTACCAGACTGATGATAAATTCTTTAGCTTAAAAAAGGCTACAAGCCAAGACAAAAGTGGCGGGAGATTAGAGCATTCAGATTTTTTCCATTTATGTAATCAATGGTCCCACACATGGATGATGTAGTGCTGAATGGTGAAGATCTATGTATCTTCAGTGATCATTTTCAGGCCAAAGTTAACACAAGTAGCAGAGAATTTATGCATACTTTGTTGCATCTCAGTCTCAGAGGCTGCACTGAGTATACAATCACACTTAAAAAGTCACACACCAATTCTCTCATATTCTAAAACTTGATTCAGTAATCCCTTTATCACAAAGGCTCAACAAGGGAAGAAAAATTTCTTGTTGGCTATTCATTTATGATATTGATTAATAAAAAGTCAAAGAATCTAAACTTTTGCTTTAAGATCTAGAATTAACAATTGATTTTTTCCCATTTCAAAAATTATTTTCTTCTCTATGTCACAAAGGGGACTGAAATTTAAAAATGATATTTTATTATACTTGATTAAATGAATTAGAAACATCACCTGTTTCGCATTTTGAATATTATCTTCAGTGACCTGTGGTATTTTTTTCTTTTAATAGATTAGAGTTATCTTCTAAGTGTACTATTTCTTGATGTGCCATAATTTCTTGCACATTCTACATCTCCAATAACTTTAATAAATAATTGGAGATGACAAGAAAGGACACATGGGTACATATGGAATTATAGATAGGCATTGCTAAAGGATTTAAAGAGAAAAATAAGTATTAAATTACAATTTAAAAGGAAAATAAAAAAAGAATTCTAACCTGAGAACAGAGTTCATGTTGTTTATATACAATGATAGTATACACTATTGAAATGAAGAGTTTGACAGATGACCTCCTTGTATAGTATATATTGTTGTTTCTTTAGCAACAAATGTCTAAATCTTCATGAATGAAAGACTAGCTCTGTATCTATTATACCAAGCTAGCTCTTAAGGGCATTAGATATTGAAAATCATATAAATAGAATTGGATGCTTGTCTAAAATATGTCCAAATACATCCAAATCTCTTTATAAATTCTGGAAGCTCCACTGCATAGTATTTTATTAATTATAACAAGTTTTGGATCACGGCAGAGCCAAGATGGGGGAATAAAAGCAGCAATTTGCTTGAGCTTGGGCCCCAACCACCTCCAATACCTGTGAAAAAGAACTCTAAACAAATTTTAGAGTTTCAGAACCCACACAATTGTGGGTTGAAAAACACTTCCAGCTGAAGTCACCTTGGCAAGCCAAAAGGAAGGATCTGTCACGCTGGGCTGGGAGCAGAGCTCAGTCCTGCATGGGCTGTGCTGGCACAGACAGCAGCCAAAACCAGGCCAGAGCAGACCTCAGGGGACTAAATCACTGGCAGCCATGGCAATTTCCAGACTTCTCAAACCATAAACCAAAAGAGAAAGTAGAAGGTCCGTAGGGAAACTGTGTTGGATCTGGGTGAGAGGAGAGTGTACTCCAGCCCCTGCCCACAGGGTGGTCAAGGCTATGCTGGCTGTTGCAGCAAGATGGAAACTTCCAGGGCCCTGGGCTCACAGATCATGGGGGTACCCAGAAGCTGATCAGAGGAAAATAGCAGGATTCTCATTGCTGCCACTGAGGCAAGATTTTCTTGCTTTGCCCTGCTTGGATCTGAGTCGCAGTCTTGTGTTGCAGTCCTGAGGTGAGACAGAGCTCTGGTGTGGCAGAGTTAGTGCTGGCTGTGGAGAGGGAATCCTCCTCACAGTACTGAGATAGGTGCTGCGAAGTAGCTCTGATAACAGCTGTGTAAAACCCCAGAAATTTGGGATACAGCACTCCCCACTCTGGAAACAGTGTTCTACCATGGGAAAGAGCTCAAAAGCCAAGTAATTGGCTGGCAAGATGAGCCAACAGAGGAAGAGAAATCAAACTAAAGAATCTTTTTTTGGTGACAAAGAGGATCAAACTCAGAAACTGAAGAAACAACAAAGTCAAAACAAATGCACAAAAATCCTCCAAGAAAAATCTGAATTGGTCATAGTCCATGGCAAAAGATATACAAACAGACAATGAGGAGAAAAATACCTTAAAAATAGAATTTGTCAAATGGAAAAGGATGTAAAAAAATTCTGAAAATAATTCCTTCAGAATTAGAATGGAGCAAATGGAAGCAAATGGTTTTGTGGGAAATCAGGATTTTATAAAACAGAACTAAAAAATGAAAAAATAGAAGACAATGGACAATATCTCATTGGAAAAAACAACTGACCTGGAAAATAGATCCAAGAGAGATAATTTAAAAATTATTGGACTACCTGAAAGCCACGATTAGATAAAGAGCCTAGACATAATCCTTCAAGAAATTATTAAGGTAGGGATGTCTAGGTGGCACAGTGAATAGAGCACTGGCCCTGGAGTCAGAAGGACCTGAGTTCAAATATGGTTTCTGACAGTTAACACAAAAACTAGCCATGTGACCTTGGGTAAGTCATTAACCCCACTTGCCCTCCAAAAAGAGCAAAGAAATTATTGAAGAATGCTGCCTGGATATTCTAAATACAGAGGATAAAATAGAAATCGAAAGAATCCACTAATTGGCTCTTGAAAAAGATCCCCAAAAGAAAACTCCTAGAATTATTATAGCCAAATTCCAGAGTTCCGAGGTTAAGGAGAAAATATTACAAGCAGTCAGGAAGAAACAATTTGAATATTGTGGAAACAAAATCAGGATAGCACAAGACATAGCAGTTTTTTTCTTTAAGGGATCAAAGGACTTGGAATATGATATTCTGGAGGTCAAAGGATCAGGGATTAAACCAAGAACCATCTACCCAGCAAACCTGAGTGTAATACTTTAGGGGAAATAGAAGACTCTCAAGCATTCTTGATGAAAAGATCAGAACTGAACAGGAAATTTGACTTTCAAATACATGTATCAAGATAAGCATGAAAAGGCAAACAGTAAAGAGAAATCATAAGGAAATTATTAAACTTTATCTGATTACATTTCTTAATTGAATAACTATATTTGTAACTCATGAGACTTTTTCATATTAGGATAGTTGAACGACATATGTATATATATATATATATATATATAATACATATATTCCCTTCAACTATCATGTGTATATATATATATATTTGTATGCATGTGTGAATGTATGTATGTGCATATATGAGTATATGTGTGTATATGTATACATATGCATATTTATACATAGACAGAGGGCACAGGGTGAGTTGCATATGAAGGGATGACAACTAAAAATAAAATTCAGAGGTGAGAGAGGAATATATTGGGAGAAAAAAGGGAGAGATAGAATAGGCTAAATTATTTCATGTATAAGAGGCAAGAGATAGCTTTTAAAATGGAGGGGAAGAGCAGGGAGGTTAAAGAGGATGAGTCAATCATACTCTCATTGCATTTGGCTTAAGGAGAGAATGACATACACGCTCAATTGTGTATCTTGCAATACAGAAAAATAGGAGGTAATGGTATAAAAGGAGAAGATGATAGAAGAGAGGGCACATTTGGGGAGGGGGTAGTCAGAAGCAAACATTTTTGAAAAGGGACAAGGTCAAAGGAGAAAATTGAATAAAAGGGGGGGTGGAATAGGATGGAAGGAAATATGCTTAATCCTTCACAATATGACTACTCTGGAAATGTTTTGCATAACTGCACATATATAACCTTTATTGAATTGCTTGTTTTGTCAATAGGAGTGGGTAAGGAGGTAAAAAGGGAGAGAATTTAGAACTTAAAGTTTCAAAAACAAATATTAAAAAAAATGTTTCTACATGCAACTGGGAAATAAGTTTTATAGGCAATGGGGTATACAAATCCATCTTGCCCTACAAGAAAGTAAGGGGAAAGGAGGTAAAAGGAGAAAAGAGGGGGGTGGTAGAAAAGAGGCAAGAGTGAGGGAAGGGATAATCAGTATTCTTGCCATCTTGGGTTGGGTTTAGGGGAAAGATTGGGAAAAATTTGGAACTCAAAATCTTGTGGAAATGAATATTGAAAACTAAAATAAATAAATAAAATTTAAAATTTATAGCAATTTTCTTATAGTTGTGTGTGTCATAAGTTCATTAAATTGTTAATATAATGATTTCATGATTTTTAATAATTTTAATTTAGTCTTTTTTAATGTCCTGTGATTTCTCAGGCATAAGTAGTTATTGATGAGAATCTGTCCTTACCAGTGCAGATGAGCAGCTTGCATAAATGTACAGTTATAGAATTGTCTGCAGTACTGAGAGGTTAAATGATTTTGCCATTATCCTGTGGCTAGTACATATTAGAGTTTAGACTTGAATAAAGGTCTTTGTGCCTCAGAATCTAGCTCTTAATTTGCTATACCATGTGATCTCTCAATAAAATAATTTATTTGGGACAGCTAGGTGGTACAGTAAATAGAGCACCAGTACTGGAGTCAGGAGGACCTGAGTTCAAATCTGAACTTAGACACTTGACAGATTCATTAGCCGTGTGATCTTGGGCAAGTCATTAACTCCAATTGCCTTTCCTTCCTCCTTCCAAAATATAATTTATTTGATATGCAACTTGTAATGATTATTATTAGACATAAGTATCCACAAAACTTTTATTGGGTGTGAAGGATTATATAGCCAGGGAATGAATAAATCACAAATGCTTGAAGTATGTGAGTGCAAATTAGAAATTTTGCTTTCACAAATAAGTGAATTTTAAAAAATCCTCTTAAAAAAGGAAATTGTCTTTTCTTTAGTTACTTGAATGACATCACTTTCCCTCAGACAGTTAAGTGGTCTCAAGATGCAAATACTGCTTTCAGATCATTGTGACATGAAAATTGTCTGCAATGTCAGCAAAGGATTGTTCCAGGTATGGATGTGGAATGCTAAGTCCCAAAGCAACTTCTTTATCCCTCACCCAGAAAACAAATAACAGTCTCAGCTCCTCTTCAAATCATATCCATTAGCATTTGTTCAAAATTCTAGAAATAGCTTATGATCTAGGACTATATTTAGATATGCAGCAATGAAAAGAAAATATCAAACTGCAAGATTTTAGTCAAATTCATGTTTATGTCTTCAACTATTAGAGCAGGCCTTACATAGAGAATAGGATATAAATATTCAAGGCATAGAAGAGATGAACCTTATGTAAAAAGGGAATTATATGTATGTATAATAGCATATAATGCCTTAATTTTTAAAAGAAGTCATTATTAAGGTCAGCATAAGGTCAGATAACAACAAGGAATTTGTTGCAATTGGTACTAGTTCTAAAGGTTCAGATAGCAAGTCCCCCATGACTTTATAAATGATCTTAGAGCTGCTATTTCAAAATACTTCTACTACTACTACTACTACTACTACTACTGCTGCTGCTGCTGCTGCTGCTGCTACTACTTCTACTATTACTGCTACAAAAAAGCAGTCTTTGCTCTTATATTGCTCACAATATAATGTGGGGCACAACAACCAACCAAACAAAAGATTACAATCAATATGCACAGGAAAAATACAGGAGAAGGTATATAAATGAAATGATTAACAGAGGGTAAACAATAGAATCTACTTGTAACAGTTAATATTTATACAGTGATTACTATGTGTCAGCCTTGTGTTAAGCACTTTATAATTATGGTATCATTTGATCTTCATAATAATTCTTGTAGATACATGCTATTATGTAATATTAATGTAATTTTATTCCTTTGTATTAACAAAGCTAACAGGTACTTAGCACCTAATTTGAAATTAATTAAATCAAGCCTCAGTTAAGAAAAAAAGGTATTAACCACTATTGCTGATGTCAAGGAAGTTGCTTATGTAACAGGAAGGGGCAGAACAGAGAGGAGCTAATAGGAATATAAGGAGGAGCCCTAGATGGAATTTCAGATCTTCTTGGAGCCAGGTTCTGGACTGAGGAAGAGAGGCCCAGGCTGGAGAGAATGACTTTTATTTGGAGAATTTGAAGTGATTTTGTTTATGGGAACCAGCTGAAACTTCTGCCAAATACTTCTGAGGGCCAGTCAGAGCTGCCAGAGGAAGCATGACGGTGATCCCTGCACTTAGTCTGTTTGTGGCTTTTTTTTTTTTTGTTTTTTGCTTTTTTTGGAGGGCAATTGGGGTTAAGTGACTTGCCCAAAGTCACATGGCTAGTAAGTGTGTCAAGTTTGTGGCTTTGTTGAGCCTTGACCTCCCAGGAACAGAGACTGTGAAGGATTTAAGGTGGGCTGGACACTGTGAGCATCAATGTGGAACAGAGACTAGACAGAGAGCTGGACAAGGACCTGGGAGGTGTTTGCCTTTGAACCCAGGTGACAGTTTGGTGAATCCAGGTAGCAGCTGGGACCATGGAAGGGGAACCAGGGAAGCTGAGAGCTTACCTCAGGCCAAGATGAAAAGATCTCGCCGTGGTTACTGAGAAGTGACTGATAAAATTGTAATGTACTTGTGACTAAGGGGTGGATGGGCTGTGTATTTTCCACTACAGCTTAAGAGGGTACTGAATAGTGACTGATGATGATATTGTAACTTAATTGCACTGCATGGGTGGAGAACCTTGACTATTGTACTTTGTGTCCCTTAAGGAGGCCTTGTGTCCTTAAGAGTAATTTGAGTTACTAAATCATTGAATGATTGAGTTACTAAGTGATTGAATGATTGTTTCCTTTGCTTGCTCATGTTGCCACTCAATTACTTGACATTGGAGCTTTTTGCCACAGCAGAACTCTGCTACCAGTGAGGGGAGCTTTTTCCCAATCTCTAGGCTTTTCTCAGATGCCAGAGCCTTAGTTGGCTGCCCTCTCTGAAGCCTCCGCATGCTCTGGAAAACTAGTCATGCACCCTAGGACCTCCACCCTAGACAGCAATCCAGATCCAAGCAGGTTAAAGCAAGAGTGATTACCCCTCAGACTGGTTGCTTCATCCCCCTACAATCTGCAGGCCAGGAGCTCTGAAACAGCCATGTGGCAGCAGCGGCTGCAAGGCCACTATGCTTCAGCCTCTTCTCCCTCCAGGTTGCAAAGGCTGGACCATACTCCTGGACTCTCGGTTTCCAAAGTCCACACTGCACTGACCTCTAATTTTGTCCTTAGCATCTATGGGTTGATAATTCTGTAAACCACCACAGCTGCTGGTGATCTGAAGTCCCTCCATCGGGCAGCTGGTTGTGACCACCCTGATGCTAAATCTTGTGGCTTACATGCAACTGGCTCAGCTCCCAGAATGCTGCACTGGCCCCTTCCTGCAGACCTGCTGGACTGTCTTCAGCGGGAAGATAGCTTCTCTCTGTCATTTTGTGGGTTCTGTAGATAAAATAAAATTTAAGATTAATAAGATAAAATTTAAGATTAATAAACATTATTCTTTATTTGGATTAAAAAATCCTCACAAGTACAAAGTGCACATATATGATGGATGCATGGAGGTTATTCTGAAAAAAGATTCAAGGGATATAGTTTATTTCCAGTATAATGTAAGTATGATATAAAAATATATGCTATCAGAAAGTAAAGTCAAGAAGGTTTTATTAAGCACCTACTAAAGTGTCAGGTCATGAACCAAGCATTGTAAGTACAAGGAAAAACAAAAAGAAAAAAAATGTTAAAAAAGACTATATAGTAAAGCATATTCTACATAATAATAACCGAAAGTAACATAATCCATTCAAGTTTACAAAGCATTTTGAATTATTTTATTTAACTTTAAGAAGATCATAAGATAATATGAGTACTATATACAGTTACAGATGTGAAGACTGAAACTTAGGTTTAGTGACTTGCTTATATACATCTAATAAACACCATACATGGTATGAAAATACAAATCTCTTTTGACTTCAGATTTGGCCTTATTTACTTTTTTTTCTGTCACAGGTATTTTTATTAACAGACCATTAGAAAAATAATCATGGTGTAGAGACCTTTCGTTCATTCTTCTAATAAGCCCATTGATCTGGTCTTCCCTGTTACCAGCATCTCCACCTTCCACAAAATGTGTAGTCTTTTTCTTCATTCTGCCTTGTGGAGAAGATAATTTGAAGGACCACATCTCATGGATCAAGTCCTCCATGCAGATAATTCCATATTTACCAAGAAATTTTGCAATAAGGGTATTATCTGTCAGGGCAATTCTCTGTTTCTTGATCTTGCCATAACCACGTTTGTAAATCAAGTCATTCACAGACTTCAGGTTTGGATAACACCATGCATGTATGGTTCCACAATCCTCAGGATGTTAATGGAGGCCTTCTTAAGCTTAACAAAAGTGCCATTGAAGATTTGGCAAAGGCGAAGAAGCTGCAATACTTTTTGGACCTTTGGGCTAACACCATTGATACCCCTGATTCTGACCACAATAGCTAACGGATTCAGCAGGTACATAGCAGTTGCCAGCTTTGCGTGCCATTCTAGCCAGCTGGATTTCACTTCTGTTCATTTGTCTGTACTCCTTATGGTAGGCTTTAGCTTTTTCATAGATAACTTTTATCCATATTTTATAGAGCTTTTTTATAACCACCTTCTTCTTCAAATGCTTGGCCTTTAGTATTGCAAAAGCCTTTCTTTTTTCAGAAGGGATTCTGGAATGGATGGTAGCTTTTTCTTTTCTTCTATGCCTGCCATGATTCTGGCCGGAAAAAGAGGCCTTATTTACTTTTTGCTCTCTTCTTTGCTGAAAAAGTTTATGTTCTTACTGTGTTTTCTTCTCTTAGATCCCCTTTTGCATTATTGGGTTCATTTCTTAGTATCAAATTTTAGAAAATATATTGATAAGCTCCAGATTGTACACAGAGAAGATGGCCTGAATGGTGCATGGACTCATGACATAACAAGGAATAAATGAAAGCTCATTATAAAGAAGAGGGATTGGAATTATTTTAATTGATCCCAGGGGTTAAAACTTTTAAAAGAAGGTAGAATTTTCAGAGAGGTAGATTTCAGTTCTACATAAGTAAACATTTTGTCCTTAGAGATTCCCATGATGGAATTGAAAATATTAGTTTTCTTACCATTGAAAATCAAAGATTAGGGGCGGTCAGGTAGCACAGCAAGTAAGAGCACCGGCTCCAGTGTTGAGAAGACCTGGAGATTGAATCCCGGGCTCAGACACTTAGCACCCACCCAGAAACACCTGGCCGTGTAACCTTGAACAAGTTACTTAACCCCAATTGCTTAGGGGTGGCCAGGTGGCTCAGCGAGTAAGAGTACCGGCTCCAGTGTTGGGACGACCTGGAGATCGAATCCCGGGCTCAGACACTCAGCACCACACCCAGAAATAACTGGCCGTGTAACCTTGAGCAAGTTACTTAACCTTGATTGCTTAAAAAAAAAAAAAAATCAAAGATTAGCTAAATAGTTGCTTCACTGATTTTTTAGAGAATAAGTGTCTAGTGTCACTGTCTAAAGTATGTAGAGGAGAGTAAGACATAAAAAAGTTGGCAGCATAGAAAAGGTCAGGTTATAAGGGATTTAAAAACTAAACAGAGGATTTTATATAAGATCCTGAAGGTAATAAAGAGATACTAGAGTTTATTGACACTAAATTTAATTAAGTTTTAGAACACAGCTAATTTTATTTTCTAGTAATTTACAGGTATCTTACAAAGATAGTTTCAGACTTGTATCATTATCAATTTTTCTTAAATGGTCCTGGATCATACTGAATCATTGGTGTTTGCTTGACATTATGTTTAGAAGAAAGGAGCAAGTTAACATTTAATAATAGCTTTCATTTATAAATCACTTCAGAGTCTACAAACACTTTGCATTCATTATCTTGATTGATCTTTAAAATAACCTTGTGAAGTAGTTTTTGGAAATATTATCTTTATTTTATAAATGAAAAATTATGTTTTAGAGAAGATAAACAACTTGTTAAACATCACACAATTTCAGTGGCATAATATGATTTTGATAGGTTTGAAGAGATAGTAAAAAGAGATTCTTGAGTTGGAAGAATAGACTCAATGGCTTCTAAAGGTACTTCCAAATCTAAAATATATCATTCTATGATTCAGAAAGATACCAGTTCTCTAAAAAATGCTAATAACAATGACTAGAAGTAGGATCATATGCACAAGTACCTTGAATATAGTTGTTTTCTTCAATAATTATTTCATAGATTAGGTTTAGCCTATGAGGATATGTTTAAATTCTATTAAAAAAAGCCTACAGAAATAATTCAAGATCCTTTACATGATGTTATGGTATTATAATTTAAATAATATTTCATTGGTAGGGGTTGGAGTCAAGATGGCCAAGCAGAAACAGGACTTCCTTGGGACTCCGGCTCCCACCTCATCCAATTCATGTAAAAGGTGACTCTGAACAAACTTCAGAGCTACAGAACCCATAAAATGACACAAAGAATCTAACCTTCCACTGAGGAGAGCCCAGCAGGCCAGCAGGAAGTGGCCAGGGCAGCACTCTGGGAGCATATGCCAGCCCTGTGCTAGCGGGGTGTCATAGACTCAGGGCAGGCCTGAGCAGCCACTGACTGGAGGGACTTCAGATCACAAGCAGCTGTGGTGGTTTCCAGAATTATCAACCCATAGATACTAAGGACAAAGTGAGAGGTCAGTACCATGTGGACTTTGTGATCCAGTAGTTCAGGTGTGTGGTCTGCCTTTGCTTGCTGGAGGAAGAAGCAGCTGAGGCTCAGCGGCCATGCAGCCACAGTCACATGGCTGCTTCAGCTCCTGGCCTGCAGATTGTGGGGGGACCAAGCAATCAGTCTGAGGGGCAAATGCTTGTGCTTTAAACAGCTTGGATCTGGATTGAAGTCTAGGGTGGAGGTCCTGGGGTGTGTGACCAGCTTGCCAGAGCATGTGGAGGCTTCAGAGAGGGCACCCAACTAATACCTTTGGCAGCTGAGAAAAGCCGAGTGATTGGGACAAAGCTCCCCTATCTGGTAGCAGAGTCCTACCGTGACAAAAAGCCCCAAAGTCAAGTAATTGACTGGCAACACGAGCAAATTGGGGAAGCAAAGCATGCAGAGCAATCCAACTTTACACCCAGATTTTTGGGACAAAATGGATCCAAACATCAAGTAGAAGGAAGACAGTGAAGTCAGAACTCCTGAACCAAAACTTCCAAGAAAAATATGAGCAGGATACAGGCCATAGAGGACCTTAAGAAAGATTTTGAAAACCAAATAAGAGAAGTGGAGGAAAAATAGGGAAGAGAAATGAGAACAATGTAAGAAAATTACAAAAGGAGAGTCAAAAACCCGACTGAAGAAAATAACACCTTAAAAAAGACAAACTCAAATGGCAAAAGATGCTCAAAAAGGCAATGAGGAGAAGAATGCCTTAAAAAGGTGAATTTGCCAGATGGAAGAAAAAAATCTCAAAAGCTCACTGAAGAGAATCATTCCTTCAGAATTAGTTTGGAGTTAATGGAAGCTAGTGACTTTAAGAGGAATCAAGATACTATTAAACAGACCAAAATAATGAAAAAAAAAAAAGAAGCCAATGTTAAATATCTCATTGGAAAAACCACTGACCTGGAAATAGATGGAGGAGAGATAATTTAAAAATTATTGGACTCTCTGAAAGCCATGATCAAAAAAGTAACCTAGAAATCATCCTTCAAGAAATTCTCAAGGAAAATTGCCTTGATGTTTTAGAACCTGAGGGCAAAATAGAGGTTGAAAGAATACACTGAATCACTTCCTGAAAAAAGATCCCAAAAAGAAAACTCCTAGGAATATTACAGCCAGGTTCCAGAATTCCCAGAACAAGGAGAAAATATTACAAGCCATGAGGAAGAAACAATTTGAATATTGTGGAAACACAATCAGGATAACACAGGATCTGATAACTGCTACACCGAGGGATCGAAGGTCTTAGAAATGATATTCCTGAGGTCAAAGGAGCTCAGATTAAAACCAAGAATCACCTAACCAGCAAAACTGAGTATCATGTTTCAGAGGAAAATATGGTCATTTCATGGAATAGAGGACTTTCAAGCATGCTTGCTGACAAAACTAGAGTTGAATAGAAAATTTGACATTCAGATACAAGAAGCAAGAGAAGCATGAGAAGGTAAACAGGGAAAAGAAATCATAAGGAACTTAACAAAGTTGAACAATTTGCATCCTTATATGGAAAAATGGCAATTGTAACTAATGAAACTTTTCTTAGTATGAGAATAGGGGAAGGGAATAGAAATGTGTGTGTGTGTATACACACATATACATATACACACATATGTATATATGTCTATATAAGAGGGTATATGGGTGTATAAATACATATGTGAACGTGTCTATATATGTGTACAGATATACATAGATAGAGGGCACAAGACCAATTTAATACAAAACGATACACAAAAGGTTAAATTAAAAGGTGAAAGAAGAATATAATGATGGGAGAAACAGAATGCGGTAAACTATCTGCTATGCAAGAGGCAAGGGAAAATGCTTACAATGGAGGGGAAGAATAGGGAGACCAAAGGGAATGGGTTGACTTTATTCTTACTGAATTTGTCTTAGGGAGGAAAAGATATACACACTAAAATGTATTTGACCCCACAGGAGAGTAGGGGGGAAGGGGATGAGAGGGGGTATGATGGAAGAGATGGCAGGCTGGGGGGGAGGGAAGTTGAAAGCACCTACCTTTGAAAAGGGACAAGATCAAAGTAGAGAATAGAACAAGAAGGATGTGTGATAGGAGGAGGGAAATAAAGTCAGTCTTTTACAATATATCCACTATGGAAATCTTTTGCATAGTTACACATGTACAACCTATACTGAATTGCTTATCTTCCCAATAAGTGTGGGTGACAAGGGAGGAAGGAAATGAATCTGGAATTCAAAGTTTTAAAATAATAAATATATATATATATATATATATATATATATATATATATATGTGTGTGTGTGTGTGTGTGTGTGTACATATATATATATATATATATACTATTATTGATATTATTTTATATGTAATGGGGAAATAAGATATGCAGGCACTGGCGCATAGAGATTCACTGTGCCCTACTGGAAAGATGGAGAGTATATGGTTGAGCATGGGAGACAGCAGATTGGAGGAGGGGATATCCAGCAGGATTGCTATTTCGGTGTGGTGGGTAGGGGAAAAATGGGGAGAAAATTTGTAACTTAAAATCTTGCAGAAGTGAATGATGTAAACTAGAAGTTAATAAAGCATTTGATAAAAAATACATAATATTTCATACATTTCTTACTTGGTGATATGCTTTGAAACATTTGTTGGGAATAAACACTTCTTTCAAATTTCTAATATTATCAAGTCCTTTTCTTAGATTTCAAAATGCTTCCTAGAGTCTTAAATTAACAGTTAGAATCCTTTTAATAAACTTTAAAGTCTTCAGATACTTCACTTATTTTTCTTTGTTCTACCTTCCTTTCCATATGTTAACATTTCATTCAATGTGTCCATTCATTTTTGTTTCCTTTAATTAGACTCTTCTGTTTTGGTAATATTTTAGAGTGTTTTTTGTTTGTTTCTGCTGGTCAGGTAGTGGCATTCATCTTTTTTGTTTCAAATCTATAACAACTGTGTTCTGCTGATTAAAGGCTTTGTCTGTAAGCCTCAAATTGCAAGATTAAAAAAAATGCAAATTGTTTCCTCTTCCTTAAGTAGTTTTATTTTATTTAATATGTGAAATTGTGTTCTAATATAATATGTAGAGCACATGGTAATTCATGGGGATATATACCTCTTCCGACTGTCACTTATAGTTTCCTCCATACTGAAATTCATTTAGTAAACCTTCCAAAACAGTGTATGGTTTCCACATCTCTTTCTCTGAGGAGATCTGTCTTATAGCAGGACATTTTATGGAAGGTGATAATAATTACTTTGGGTGTAAAATGGTGTGGTGGAAAACAAAAATTCCAGATTTGGTGTCAGAGGATCTAGGTTCAAATTCTGACTGTGTCATTTAATAAATTGGTAATTTTGGGCAACTGATTTACATTTTTTGATCTTTAGTCCCAACATTTATAAAATTAGAGTTTTAACTAGATGAGCTCTCAGGTACTTTCTAGCTTGAAATGTATGATTCTGTCATTGCAAAGCATTAAATATCATAAGTCTTTTTATAATATTTAAAATTCATCTCAATTTTATTAATCATAATTTTTTTTTTGCTTTTTGGAAGGAGAAGGCAGGGCAACTGGGGTTAAGTGACTTACCCAAGGTCACATGGCTAGTAAGTGTCAAGTGGCTGAGGTTGGATTTGAACTCAGATCCTCATGACTCCAGGGTCAGTGCTCTATTCACCTAGCCTCTCCTATAATAAAGATTTCTTTTAGCTAGTTAACAGACAGCTGCTTAGTTTCACCAAAAATTAAAATGTGATACATAATTTTGATATGCTAAGGCAAAATAGTTTTAAGTCCATGTCTAACATTGTAAGGTAATTGTCTGAAAGTCACCAGTGGCTAAAAGTCACCATTTAGTTAACCAGTTCCATTCCCTAAAGCAAGTTAATGATTATATGCAGTACAGGAAGTTTCACCAGCTGATTATACCTATGCCTGAATAGATTCAATCTAGCAAAGCTGTCAATGAAATAAACCTCTAAGGGAAATTGCATTCCCCTACTGAGACTAACTTTGTTTTAACATTTGAAATATGAAGATATATTCAGCCGGAGAAAAACTCCTCAATGAATTCATCTGAAATATTTTAAGAATGCAAAGATTGCAAGGGAGGCTAGTGCCATGAGATTCTGAGTTACCAGATCACACCTACATAACCTGGAATGCTGCCAGTCTTAGTACCACTGGATGCCCTCACATCCTGGTACATTGATAGATGTAGAGTCTGTCTGGTGATTTCCTTTTTCTCCTTGATACTGTTTTTGACCTTAGGGTCTCCCTTCATCTCCTGATCACACACACGAACCATTTTTACTTATGCCTAGTTATTCAGATTTCACCTCTCTTGCTATTGTAATTCCCTTCTCCTCATTGATTGGACGGGTTATTGATGGTGTCCGGTAGAGTTGGGGCACTATAACACTAAACCCATCTGTCTCGGGCTGTCATCTAACACATGATGTCCTCCAATCTGATCAGTCCTTCTATTTAAAGCATCAGGTTCAGTGAAATGATGTGGTGCCTTACTTTATTCAAATTCCAAATTCTCCACTTTGAATTTATTTTGAAAGATGGAAATTTGACTTTAAAACATATTATAAAACATAGCTTGCTTACATTTTGGCATACATAATTTGAAAATCGAGATTAAACTGGTCTCAGTTTTTCTTTGTGGCTAACAAACCTCTGCTCATAAATATGAGACTTGTGGATCTGGATATGAGTGAAAGGGGCTTTTTTAATAGTCTAAAAAGCAGCTCAACTGAGGACTACAGAAGATGAATATCAATATGTAAAAGCTACCCTCATTTGGCAGAAGTGGCTTCTCCTTGGGAGCGGGTAGTCTCAGTGAGGGTTCATGAACTAACTCTGACTGCCAAAAGCCTAGAGTTAGCTTCAGCACAAACTAGACTTACTGATTGGGCTTTACCTCACTCTAAGTGAGTATATGAAAAGACCTTAGCCTAAAAGGACCAGGATCACCCATTGCATCCTGGGTCATCTCCAGGCATCTTGATGAATATGTGATCATTGCATCCAGATAACTCTGATAGATCTTGTGTCATCCTGTTTATGATTCCACAATACTCAAATTGTTTCTTCTTGACTGCTTATAATATTTTCTCCTTACTCTGGGAATGCTGAAATTTGGCTATACTATTGGTAGGAGTTTCCTTTTTGGGATCTTTTTCAAGAGGTGATAAGTAAATTCTTTAAATTTCTATTTTGTTCCCTGGTTCTAGAATATCAAGGCAATTTTCCTTGAGAATTTCTTGAAAGATGATGTCTAGGCTCTTTTTTTGATTGTGGCTTTCAGGTAGTCCTATAATTTTTAAATGATCTCTCTTCGATCTATTTTCCAGGTTAGTGATTTTCCAAAGAGATGTTTCACATTGCCTTCTATTTTTTCATTTGTTTGGATCTGTTATACTATCTTGATTTCTCATAAAGTCATTAGCTTCCATTTGCTCCAATCTAATTTTGAAGGAATTATTCTCTTCAGTGAGTTTTTTAAATTCCTTTTCCATCTGGCAAATTTGGCTTTTTAAGGCATTCTTCTCCTCATTGGCTTTGTGGTCCTCTTTTGCCATTTGAATTAGTCTATGTTTTAAGGTACTATTTTCTTTAGTCTGGTTGTTGACTCTGTTTTCATGATTTTCTTGAATTATTCTCATTTCTCTTTCCAGTTTCTCCTCCACTTCTCTTACTTGATTTTCAAAATCCATCTTAAGCTCCTCCATGGCCTGTAATCAGTCCATATTTTTCTTGGAACCTTTTGGTGCAGCAGTTCTGACTTCATTATCTTCCTCCTGTTCCATGCTTTGATTCTTCTTGTCCCCCAAAAAGGAATCTAAGGTTTGATTTCTGTGTTTGATTTGCTTCCTTTGCTTGCTCATATTCCCAGCCAACTACTGGAAATGTGAGCTCTTTGCCATGGTAGACCTCTGCTTCCAGAGAGGAGAGTTTTGTCTGAAATCACTTGGGTTTTTTCAAGTCTTGTCAGAGGAATGAGGAGGGTGCCTTCTCTACATACACCACACTGTCAAACTGGCATTTCTCACCCCAGGACTACCACTCAAGAAAGCAACCCAGATCCAAGAAGGTCAAAACAAGAGCAATTACCCTCTGAATGGTTGCTTGGTCCCCCTACACTCTATAGGCCAGGAACTCCTGAGGCAGACATGTGGCAGACACTGTAGCTGCCTTGCCTCTGCCACCTCTTGACTCAGGGACAGGGGCTCTTCCTTTCCAACAGAGTTATAACTGACCTTTTACTTTCTTTTTTATGTTTATGGGTTGAAAAATCTGTAAACTGCCATAGCTGCTGTTGATTCACTCTGCTGGAGTCTGCTTATTTCACCACTGTGTCCCTGGGGCCAAAACCACACGGCTCACATGGGACTGTTCTTGGCTCCCAGCATGCTGCGATGAACCCTTTCTCTCAGCCACCCAGGCTGCCTTCATTGGGAGATTTGTTTCTCTCTGTCACTTTGTAGGTTCTGTAGCTGTAAAATTGTTTAGAGTCACATTTTATAGGTGTTTGAGGTGTTGTGGGGGGCAGGGGGTTATAGAATTTCCTGCTTCTCCTCCACCACCTTGGCTCTGCCCTATTCTTGCTTGATTTTCAAAATTCTTCTTGAACTCCTGCATGGCCTGTGACCAGTTCATATTTTTCTTGGAAGCTTTTGATGCAGGAATTTTGATGTCGTTGTCTACTTCTCATTCCATGTTTTGATCCTTTTCGTCCCCAAATTGTGCTTCCTCTGCTTGCTTATCTTGCTAGTACATTACTTGGCTTTCGAGCTCTTTGCCATGGTAGAACTCTGCTTCGAGAGTAGAGAGCTTTGTCCCAATTCACTGGGGGTTTTGAAAATGTTACCAGATGTCTGAGGATGGCACCCTCTCCACAGTCACCACAAGCTCTTGCACACTGGCATTTCTCACCCCAGGACCACTCTCCAAGACAGCAACTCATATCCAAGCAGATCAAAGCAAGAGCAATTACTATCTGAATGGATGCTTGTGCTCCCTAGAACATGCAGGCCAGGAGCTCTGGAGGCAGTCATGTGGCAGCAGTTGCAATTGCTGTGTCTCTACCACCTCTTGCTGAAAGGGCAGGGGCCAGACCATGCTCTTCCAACAGAGTTCCTGACTGACTTTTGACTTTTTCTTTTGTGTTTAAGGGTTGAGAAGTCTGGAAACCATTACTGCTGCTTGAGATTCACTCTGACGTCTGTTCTGTCCTGTCTGAGCCACTGTTTGGGGCTGCCCCATGCGGCTTACACAGGATTGTGCTCAGCTTCCAGTAGATGTGGTAGAGCTTACCTCTCAGGCTGCCAGGGTTTGTTCAGCAGGAGATTTGTTTCTCTCTGTCACTTGTGGGTTCTGTAGCTCTAAAATTTGTTTAGAATCATATTTTACAGGTATTAGAGGTGGGTGGAAAAGGAGTTCACAGAAGTTCCTGCTTCTACTCCTGCTCGTCATTTCTTATAGCACGACAGTATTCCATTATGTTCACATACCACAACTTATTTAGCCATTTTCCTATTGAAGGGTATCCCCTTTGATGCAATAAAAAGTACTACTATAAATATTATTGTGAATCTGGGACCATTCCCCACTTTTATGATCTCTTTGGGAAACAGTCCTTGAAGTCGTATTGCTGGGACAAAAGATATACATATTTTTATAGTGATTTAGGCATAATTCTACCACCACTCTATTTATTAGCCAGTACCAAGTAGTTTTGATGATTGCTGCTTTTTAATACAATTTTAGATGTGCCACAGTTAGGGGCCTTTCCTTATTTTTCCTTTCATGAAGTTCCCTGATATTCTGGGCCTTTTGTTCTTCTAGATAAATTTTGCCATTTTTTTCTAGCTCTATAAAATAATTTGTTTTGCAGTTTGATTGGTATGGCACTTTAAATCAATTTAAATAAACTTTTTTTTCTCATGATGTTAGCTTATCCTACCCATAAGTAGTTGTTATTTTCCAATTAAAAGCTCTCCCTGGTTTAGATATCAGCACTACATATGTATCATAAAAAGAATTTGGTAGGTCTCCTTCTTTGCATATTTTTCCAAATTTTTTATATACTGTTGGAATTAATGAAATTTTAAATATTTAGGAGAATTCACTTATAAATCTGGCCCTAGAGAATTTTCTTTGCGATTATACTGAGGGCTTGATCAATTAGTTTTTTGAAATATAGATATCAAATTTGTTTTATTTCCTCTTTTCTTAATATAGGCAATTTATAATTTTTGCAAATATTCATCTATTTCAATTAGATTGTCAGATGCATTGGCATATATTTGGGCAAAATAGCACCTAATTATTGTTTTAAATTCCCCTTCATTAGTGATGACTTCACCTTTTTAATTTTTTAAAGTGGTCATTTGGTTTTCTTCTTTCTTTAATTTCCAATGCATGGTTAGTCTATCTTTCAATTACCTTTATTTACCTGTAATTTTTATTTGATCATGATCTGCAAAAATTGCATTTAATATTTCTGTCATTCTATATTGGATTGTGATGTTTTTATGCCCTAGCAAAAGGTCAATTTTTGTGCTGCTGTCATGTGCCACTGAGAAAAATGTATATTCTTTAATATTCCCATTCATTTTTCTCCAGAGGCATACCATATCTGAAATTTTTATAATTTATTCAAAATTTCTTTCCTACCTATTTTGAGGTTAAATTTATGTAGTTCTGAAGGAAGAAGTTAGAGTTCCCCCACTAGTATAGTTTTAATTTTTATTTTTTCCTATAACTCATTTAACTTGTCCTCTAAGAGTCTGGATGCTGTACCACATGGTGTATATATGTTTAGAATTGATATTACTTCTTTTTCTATGTATCTTTTAGCATGATGTAGTTTCCTTCCTTATCTATTTTTGCTTTTTCTTTGTCTGACATCACAATTGCTACCCCTGCTTTTTTTTTAACTTCAGCTAATGCCTAATTTATTCTGCTTCAGGTTTTTACTTTCACCCTGTGTGTTTCTCTTTGCTTCAAATGTGTTTCTTGTAAACAACATATTGTTGGATTATGGCTTTCCATCTATTGTGCTATCCACTTCCTTTTTATGAGTTATTCACATTCAAATACACAATGATGATTACTAACTCTTTATCTCTGTCCTATTTCCCCCACTATTTATGCTTTTCTCTCTCCTTTCTCTCCTTACTCCCACCAGTATTTTATTCTGATCACCACCTCTCTTTGTCTACCTTCCCTTCTATCAGCCCACTCCCTTTTCTTTTCTCTCTCCTCTACTACTTTTTTCTTCTTTTATTCCCTGTCTTCCACCCACCCCCTTTCTTTTCTTTCCCCTTTCCTCTCTAGCTCCCTATAGGGTAAGATAGATTTCTGTTCCCAAATGAATGTTCATGTTATTCCCTCTTTAGGGAAAAAAAATTGATGGGGGGGATGTGGAGTCAAGATGGTCGAGTAGAAACAGAACTTCTGCAGAGCTTCTGCTCCCACATCTTCCAATTGATGTAAAAAATGACTCTAAACAAACGTTGGAGGTACGCAGCCCATAAAATGACAGAGAGAGGCTAACCTCCTGCTGAAGACAGCCCAGCAGGCAGGCAGGCAGGAGCAAGCACAGTGCTCTGGGCGCATAGTGCAGCCCCAGGCGAGCACAAAGTTTTAGCCTCAGGACAGCCACAACCAGCTGCTGACTGGAGGGACTTCAGATCACCAGAAACTGTAGTGGTTAACAGAATTATGAGCTCATAGATGCTAAGGACAAAGTGAGATGTCAGTGCAGAGTGGACTTTGTGAACAAGGAGTTCAGGAGTGTGGTCTGGCCCTTACCCCTTGGAGAGAGGTACAACTGCAGCATGGGGTCCGTGGAGCCGCTGCTGTGTGGCTGCTTCAGAGCTCCTGTCTACAGATTGCAGGGGGACTGAGCAACCAGTCTGAGGGGTAATCACTCTTGCTTTAACCTGCTTGGAATCTGGATTGTGGTCTAGGGTGGGGGTCCTGGGGTGCATGACCAGCTTGCCAGAGCATGTGGAGGCTTCAAACAGGGCACCCAACTAATAGCTCTGGAAACTTCAAAAACCCCAGTGATTGGGACAAAGCTCTCCTTTCTGGTAGCAGAGTTGTACAGTGGCAAAAAGCTCAAAAGTCAAGCAATTGAGTGGCAACATGAGCAAGCAAAGGAAGCAAAACAAGAAGAGCAATCCAACTTTATACTCCTATTTTGGGGGCAAAAAGAATCCAAGCATGGAAAAGGAGGAAGACAGTGAAGTCAGAACTGCTGCACCAAAAGGTTCCAAGAAAAATATGGACTGGTTACAGGCCCCAGAGGAACTTCAAAAGGATTTTGAAAACCAAATAATAGAAGTGGAGGAAAAATTGGGAAGAGAAAAGCGAACAGTGTAAGAAAATTATGAAATGAGAGTTACCAACTTGATTGAAGAAAGTAACACCTCACAAAAAATAAACTAACTCAAATAGCAAAAGAGGCTCAAAAAGTCAATGAGGAGAAGAATGCCTTAAAAAGGTGAATTTGCCAGGTGGAAATAAGAATCTCAAAAGCTCACTGAAGAGAATAATTCCTTCAAAATTAGATTGGAGCAAATGGAAGCTAATGAATTCATGAGAAATCAAGATAATATATAACAGATGCAAACAAATGAAAAAATAGAAGCCAATTTGAAATATCTCATTGGAAAAACCACTGACCTGGAAACAGATCCAGGAGAAATAATTTAAAAATTATTGGACTACCTGAAAGCCATCATCAAAAAAAGAAGCTAGAAATCATCCTTCAAGAAAATTGCTCTGAAGTTCTCTAAAAAGTGTCCACAAATCACCTCCTGAAAAAACATCCTAAAAAGAAAACTCCTAGGAATATCATAGTCAGGAGAGAAGAGCTAAATAGGTGGCAAGAAGCAGATGTGGACAATGGGCCATACATTTTAAATCTTTCTTCCACTTTTGGACTGCCTGTTGACATTAGAGAAAAAAAAAAAGGAAGTTGTAGAACTTTTAGGAAATATATTTAAATATATTTTTTTCTCTTTTCCCTTTTCTTTCTTTTTCTAAAAATTTGAACTATTTCACTATGATTAAAGTAGAAATTCTCTTGGATAAAGAGATATCAGTGGGTCATGTAATATTACTTTACTTTGGAGAAGTTTCGGGGATTTTTTTTTTCCCCTGGGCACTCTTTCCTGTATTTTTTTCTGTTTTCTTTACTCTATGTTGTGATAGTAATGGAACATAAAGATCCCCCTGTATTGGCTTGGTTTTCAAATTGATTGTGTTAAAATCCAGAGCTTGTTAATCCCACCTGTGGGATGGACTTGTTGATGTGAAAAGAAAGTCCTGAACTGGGAGGAGCTGGGAACATAGATTTGGAGACACAAGAGAGAGGCAAAAGAACTTTTTGGAAGCAGCACCTCATGGAGGCAGAGAGAGACTGAGAGAATTGCTGGGGGCCTCTTTGAATCGCCCTGGACTTTTGAGACCTGCCCCCTGAGCTGCCAAGGACTGAGGAGACATGGCTGTTTTGCTGGTACTTTGTCTGTTTTGATGTTGTTTTGCCAGATTTGTCCACTGGTGAAAGACAGTCCTGTTGTTGAAGAAGTCCTGGAACCTGGCTTTTGGTTAAGAAGCCCTGAGACTGTCCTGCAGACAGAGAGTGAATACTGTCCACTGGTGAAGGACAGTGCTGTTGTTGCAGGGGTCTGGGAACCTTTCTGTTGGTTCAGAAGCCCTGAAGAAGGATTTTCTTGTTGTATGTTTACAGAAATCCTGGGAGAGGGTTTTGCTAATGTTTTCAGGGGTTCTAGGACTGTTCTACAGACAGAGGATGAATTAATGAAGGGACTGGCAATGTATCTTGTGGCCTTGCTAAGCCTTGTCTCCCCAGGAACTAAGATTGCTGAGAACTTGCCTCAGTGTCAAGATGAAGAAAGTGCTTTGCTTAAACTTGATGTAACTCTGGGGTAGATTCAATTGTGATCCAGGGGTGGGGAACTTTTGACCTTTTTGTGCTCTGTGATTGAACAAATGAAGGTACTTTACTTATGTTTGGAAACTAATCTCCATTTGAGAAGAGGGGCTTTGTGGTGAGCTAAATGAAGGTATGGCCTAGGGGTGGAGTAGTATTTAGAACAGGGATTTTGTAATTGATTGAAGGATTGGAAGATCCTGGGGTGGGGTAGTACTTGGAGATTATTTAATCACCCTTTGTAAATGCTGTATTTTGAATGATGACATGTTTTGATCTTCTCTGTTTTTGGTTTGTGATTGAATAAAATGGAGAGCACCTATGCTGGTATTTTGAACCTTGGGAAGTTGCCTTTCCTTGACATTACATTACATATGTGAGGCTGTGAAAAGAAATACAATGAGATGCCTGAATTCGTGGGCACAAAAAATACTGAAAACTCATGTAATAAAGGATCTGTGACCCAATATTAGCAATAATTGTGCATGAAATTATGCTTTCTGAACTTTAGTCTCATGTGTGCTTATGTAATCATCAAGGAACTTTCACAGCCATCATTTAGGGACATTCAAAGACAGGTCCAATTACAGTTCATTATAAAAACAGCTCAATTGTGAGTTAAAAAGTGTAGTTCCTGCTTTGTTATTGTTACCAATGATTGCTCAATCTTAGTCAAATCAATCAACATCTTTAAACTTCTTTTTTTTCTATCTTTAACAGTAGACTTGTAATATCTATCCTAACTATGTCACAGGGAAGTTTTGGGTCTAAAATGAGGAATCAATAAATAAATATTTATTAAATATCTACCACATGTCAAGTACTGGAAATGGTGAGCAAATATCTAATACAATAATTATGACAAGAGGACTTAGGTTCAAGACTTGATGGCAAAATTTTTGGCTGTGTGATTTTAGGCGAATTACTTAACTACCCTCAAATATGATTATTTCATCTGTAAAATGTGTAACTACACTGTCTATTTCAAAGAATTATTGTGAAGATGAAGTACTAGAATGTGAATTAAGGTTGTTTATAACTAAGATATTATTATTGAAATAATTATTTTAAGTCATCTATCCTAAGTAATATTGGGAATATTAAAAGTTGTATAAAATGTAGACATATTATGTAGACATATCTAAAATATATTATAAGCATTATTTTTTTATGAAACACATAATGGTAATTTTAATTTCATTAGAGTAATATAAATGAGAAAGTAAGCTAAACAGTTCTCATGCCTGGTGATAGGATGAACATTATAGACAATTTATTATATCATTGATGAATGTGATCATATATGTATTAGTAAAGTTATTCTTTTTGGTCAGGGAGATTATTTAGTATATATTAGCATCTATATTATTATTTAATTCCTGATTTCTTAATGAAAATGATTAATTCTTATGGTAATTTGCTTCAATATAGAAATGGGAGTACATATAATTTATTTAGATTCCTCTTAACTCTTCAACTTAAAGGTCTCCAATTCCCTGGAATGCACACACAGGAAATAACCCTCCATTTCTGTAGTTTCTCCCACTCATTAGATGGGTTATTTCATTACCTAAATTTTAAGAAGGATTCAAGTTAGTCATGTTTTCATTCCTCTACAATCTCTCTTGATTTTCTTTATCATACCTCCTTGTCAGATGTGGTTTTTATCTTTTTTTTTTCTCTCCCCCTGCCAAGTTTTTCCAATATACCTTCAGGTGTTGTATTCCCTCATTATGAGTATTCCCCCAAATTTATGAGTATGTCCCTAAAGGGAGGTGCCATTTTTCTTTCTATTTGGATTTGTATTCTCAGAAGTGACAATTATAATTGCTAGTTGAGTTTTTTACTTTTTGGTTCTTTTATGTTTAGTTAAGAAAACATGAATATCTTTCTACAGATATATACTGAATTCCTTTTACCAAAATAACTTTGTTTATTTTTCAAAATGAAAACCAAATAGAAAGGATATAGAATCAGATTTTATTTCTTCTGCCACTATGTGATTATACTTTTTCACTCTTTCCTATAACTTAATATTACATCATTTTCCTTAAAGATAGCAGGAAAATGCTTTTTTTCTTTTCTTTTCTTTTCCTTTCTTTTCCTTTCTTTTCTTTTCTTTTCTTTTCTTTTCTTTTCTTTTCTTTTCTTTTCTTTTCTTTTCTTTTCTTTTCTTTTCTTTTCTTTTCTTTCTTTTCTTTTTTGCTTTTTGGAGGGCAATTGGTGTTAAGTAACTTGCCCGAGGTCACACAACTAGTTTGTGTGTGTGTGTGTGTGTGTTTGTGTGTGTGTTAAATGTCTGAGGCTAGATCCCAACTCAGGTCCTCCTGGCTCCAGGGCTGGCGCTCTACTCACTGCAACACCTAGCTGCTCCCAAAATGCTTTTTTTCTCATGTCTGAGAATATGATGTATCAATTCTAAGTCCATGATCCTTATGGTATAAGTAGATCACTGCAAATTATTTTTGTTAGAATGTGTACAGTGTGACTTCACACACCACATCATCTTATATACTAACTTGGGGAATATTCAGCCTTTCTTTTTCTCTATCTTCCTTCTTTTCATTTTTCTTTCCTTTTTTGGGGAGTAGGAGTGGGCTTAGTTTATTTTTCTAACATTATGTGAATATTACCTATAAACTTTGAACGTTAATATTATTTTTTCTTCATACTTCAGAAAGGTAAATTATTTCCTCCAGGACTGTGGCAAGAAATTATTATTTTCCCTACCATTCTTTCAGGGATAAGAAAATTAAGAGAGAATAAAAATATTTTGATGTCTAATATCATGAAGAATTTCTTCATGTGAGAAAGGTGTATCTTGGTAGTGTACCAGCCAATTGGATTGAATAAGTGTTTCAAAGTAATTCATTTGCATCTAGAATGTAACTTGGCAACAGAAATTGATTTTATAGGAAGCTAGTCTAAGATTGTTATATGAATTATTAGCCCAAAGTAACATCACACCATTCTAGAAGATATGATGTAATTTTAAAGTTAAAAGAGAGCTCAAAACCTAGCAAAAATGAACATCCACCAAATTTAATTAGGAGGTGAAATTATGGGGGTGGGGGAGACATCTGTACTGATTAGATTGCATCGGAGAAAGTTGAGAATCACAAAAAAAATACATTCAACTTGGCAGATCGCTAAATTTATGAATTTATATTTAAAGGATACCCTGTTATTCTCTTGTGGAATATTACTGTTTCAGAGAACAGTGACCATCTCATTTAGAATGTCTGAGGTGAATTTTCTCTGGTTAGTTTCAAAATATTTCAATTTTATGTACCATTTGTGGACAAAGCTTCACGGTAATATAAAATAAACAGTTAACAGATGGTTAGGTTTTTTATGTTTTGGGACATTTAGCACCAACTTTGTGGTATAACCATAACAAAAGTCAGCAATAGGTATTAGATCCAAGAATGATTAGAAAATAAATCATTCACTTTGACAAGTCTGAGAATTTGAGGGGTTGGAGGGTCCAATAAGGGAGAAATGAAAGGGAAGATGAGAATTTGGGAAAATGTGTCTTAATGTGAATTTAAATAGAACATTATTGGTCTTACATCTCTTCAGTGTTTTGTTTACCACACACTACTGCCTTTCCTATGATAATGAAATGAGGATATAGTGGGAATATGCAGAGGAATCATCAGGTATACTTGAAGGCCAAAAATTTTTGGATGAAAAGTTTTGTGAGAAATTAGCTCTATGGTGTTAATAATTAAGGCACACACAATTAAATCAATGGTGGAGAATTTAACAATTAGTTTGACAGTAAAGAAATTGGCCACATTAGAGACAATAGAATTAATCATCCATACGGTTATAAAAATGAAGGGGGAAACTCAGTTAAAAGTTGGATTTAAGCCCTTCTAACTATAGAGACTCTGTCATTTAGAGACATAATAGATTCTGTTAAGCAGTAAAGAAAAACTTTCTGAGTGAGGGCTATTAAAGGAAACATTGGGGAAAAGTCTCTGAAGAAAGTTTGGGAGATTATTTCTCATAGGTTGATGAAAGGTCTAGTGGAAAGAGTCTTTTTCTTGGAGTTCATAAGAAAAGAGTTCAAGTTCTCAGACATTAATTAACTGTGTTGTCTGGTGAGTGATTTACCCTCCCTGAGCCTCAGCTTCTTTATCTATGTTATAAGAACAACAATAGGGGCGGCTAGGTGGCACAATGAGTAAAGCACTGGCCCCGAAGTCAGGAGAACCTAGTTCAGTTCCAGCCTCAGACACTTAACACCCAGACAAAAAAACTAGCCATGTAACCTTGGGCAAGTTACTTAACCCCAATTGCCCTCCAAAAGGCAAAAAACAAAAACAAAAACAAAACAAAACAAAAAAAAATAACAACAATAGCTCCTGCTTTACAAAGTTGTTGTGAGAATCCAATGAAATAATACTAGTAAAAAAAAAGAACTTAAAAGAGTGCCTGGCACATAGTAGATGCTTTATAAATACTCATAAATGCTAATTCTCTCCCTCTTCCCCCACCAAGAGTTTTCGTGAGAATCAAATAATATATGAAATTTCCTATGCAAATGTTAAATTGCTTTGTAAATTACCAACAGCAGCAGCAGTAGTGGTACTTGCAGCAGAAGAAGTAGTAGTAGTAATAGTAGTAGTAGAAGTAGTAGCAGTAGTAGAAATAGTAGTAGTAGATACAATTATTGTTGAGAAGAGTCTTATTATCCATTGGCAATATGACCGAAAAAAAAGATGTCCTCAGAATTCAAACCTCAAATCAAGGCTATGTGGAGAATTAAAAGCCTGCTCTGAGAGGAGGAAAGAATACATGTTCAAATGAAATTTCTCTTTTAATAGTAAGTAAAAAGTGAAGGCATTTGGGATTCCAAAAAAACAAGTACAGATGCCATTATCATCAACAAATGTGGACATGGCCAAAGGCCCCAAAACAATTTTTGGCAGTAACAGACCACAAAGACTCCCCACAGTAGTGGAAATGGCTACTTCGTCCACATTCCCAAAATTTGACATGGACAGCTAGATATTACGCTTTTAGCAATGGAAGAGTAAAGAAAAAAAATCAATGTATTGAATCTACAATAGCCCTGTGTGCTACAGCATCTTATATGCAATATTTTCTTCATCAATAAGATGCCATACAAATTATTAATGAATTCTGGGATTTGCATGTGCATGTATATGTATAACCATGCACCTATATGTGTATGCACATACATTCATGTACATGTACATAAAACCTGTTTGTATTCATGTATTCAGAAACCTCATTAGAAGTATTACTAAACATCAAAACCAGTTCTGTTTGAAAACAATTTTGAATTGAGAGTCAAAGGAACTGGTTTCAAAGTCTCTTTCATTTTCTATTTGTATTACCTTGGACATTACTCAGTTGTCCTAAGCCTCATTTGGAAAATGTTTACATTGCAAATGCCACTGAGTCCCCACCATTTTTTTTAGTCTCATGTTCAAGATAAAGGTGTTGCACTGATTATATCTAAAATAAGTAGAGCTCTATCTTATTATTGAATGAAATGATTTAGAAAAATACTAGAAGAAAATATAAATAAACACCATGGTACTTTATACCTATATAATAGATAATATATCTGATAGAACTTCTTCAAGTCTAGTCCAGAAATAGAAACATGCTTTATTTTATTTAAGTGTAGCCTATGAGTTTAAGTAGGTATCCATCAATTTTAAAATAGTTAAATGAAATGAATGTGAGATACAGACACATATGTATATGTATGCATACACATATATAGACACATGTATGTCTATATTTGCATGTGTGTATTCATATGGTTATTATATGTAGAAATAATTAACATTATTAATCACAAGACAAGATCATTAAGAGCAGATTTTGGTTCACTATTTATTTATTTATTTGTAACTATATAGCATAGTACCTAGAACTTAGTACGTTCTTAATGTTCATTGATTATAGATATACTGATCAAGCTTAACATTGCAGAAGATAGGAGAAAATTTATTTTTAAAAATTTTAGCATTTGTTTTAAAAACTTTGATTTCCATATTCCCATCTTCCCTTCTCGCCCAAGCCTACTGGGAAGATTTGCAATTCCATATAGGTTGTATGTGTGTGGTTATGGAAAATGTTTCCATAGTAGATATATTGTGAAAGACTAACTATATATTCCTCCATCCTATCCTGCCCCCACTTATTCTTTTTTTCTCCTTTGACCCTGCCCTTTTCTTAGTTTTTCTTTCTTATTTTTGTTTTTGCATTAAGGAGGGGGGAAGGTAGGGCAATTGGGGCTATGTGACTTGCCCAAGGTCACATAGCTAGTTTTTTGTGTTAAGTATGTGAGTCAGTATTTGAACTCAAGTTCTCCTGACTCCAGGGCTGGTGCTCTATTCACTGCACCACCTAGCCATCCCTTACCCTGTTTTTTTTTTCAAAAGAGTTTGCTTCTTACTACCCTCTTCCCCAATCTCCCCTCCCTTCTATCATGCCCACCCTTATCCCCTCCCACCCTACTTTCCTGTAGGGTAAGATACCCAACTGAGTGTGTATGTTCTTCCCTCCTTTAGTCAAATCAAACGACAGTAATGTTGACCCATTTGCTTTCAAGTTCCTGCTCTTCTTCTCCATTGTAACAGTTTTCTCTTCCCTCTTTTATATGAGATAATTTATCATACTCTCTTTTTCCATTTCTCCTTCCATTATATTCCTTTCTCACCTCTTAAATTTATTTTAAAATATAATCCCTTCCTATTCAATTGATCATGTGCCCTCTATCTATGAATACATGTACACACATATACACACACTCACATATGTATTCATACCCACATAACCCATATATATATACACACATACACACACACATATATATACATATACATATATACATGTATATATATATATATATATATATATATATATATATATATATATACTTCAACTATACTCACACTGAGAAAAATCTCATGAGTTACACTTGTAAGTTTTTCCATGTAGGAATGTAAATAATTCAATGTTAATAAGTTCCTTGTGATTTTTTTTCCTGTTTACCTTCTCATGCCTCTCTTGTTTCTTATATTTGAAAGTCAATTTCTCTGTTCAGCCCTGGTTTTTTCATCAAGAATGCTTGAAAGTCCTCTATTTCATTGAATGACCATATTTTCCACTGAAGCATTATACTTAGTTTTGCTGGGTAGTTGATTCTTGGTTTTAATCCTAGTTCTGTTGACCTACAGAAAATCATATTCCCAGCCTTTCGATCCCTTAATGTAGAAGTTCCTTCATCTTCAGTTACCCTGATTGTACTTCCACAGTGCTCAAATTGTTTCTTCCTGGCTGCTTGTAATATTTTCTCCTTGACCCTGAAACTCTGGAATTTGCTTATTATGTTCCTAGGAGTTTT
Organism: Petaurus breviceps papuanus; assembly: GCF_028583685.1. Classification (NCBI taxonomy): domain Eukaryota; kingdom Metazoa; phylum Chordata; class Mammalia; order Diprotodontia; family Petauridae; genus Petaurus; species Petaurus breviceps. Next base: position 56,484,836 of record NW_027186304.1, read on the forward strand.
ATTTTTGGAATCTTTATCAAGAGGTGATCAGTTAATTCTTTCAATTTCTATTTTGCCCGGTGGTTCTAAAATATCAGGGAAATTTTCCTTAAGAATTTTTTGAAGGGTGATTAATAGGTTCTTTTTTTGTTCATGGCTTTCAGGTAGTCCAATAATTTTTTAAAATTATCTCTCCTGGATCTATTTTCCAGGTCTTTTTTTTCCAATGAGTTATTTCACATTGCCTTCTTTTTTTCATTTGTTTGCATCTGTTTTATAGTATGTTGATTTCTCATAAATTCATTAGCTTCCATTTGCACCAATCTAACTTTGAAGGAATTATTCTCTTCAGTGACTTTTTGACATTCCTTTTCCATCTGGCCAATTCAGTTTATAAAGTCATTCTTCTCATTGGTTTTTTAGACCTCTTTTGCCACTTGAATTAAGGTTTCATTTTCCTCAGTATTTTTTGGGTGTCCTTTAGCTGGCTGTTGTTATAGGAATGTAAATTTTAAAGATCTTCCCTGCCCCTAGGTTAAGTGCACTTGGAGCCTGTGGTGGGAGGCTTGGTTTTCAGGAATGCCCACACCTTGATGCTGTGTGATTGGGCAGTTGGTCAAGTGGGTGGTTACATTCTCTGACCCAGGAGAAGGCTATGTAATCCCTGATGTGAGGCTTTGCTTTGGGGCTCACTTGGAGAAGTGTTATGTGATTTGACCAGATGAAACTCTGGGCAGCTCTTGAGAGCCTCCTGGCTTTGAAAACCCAGATGTTGATGCTTCCCTCTCTGGTAACTGTGATTTGGTATGGATGTAATGGTTGGACAGTTTAGAAGCCTGTTGCTTGATCTGTTTCTCTGTCTTGTAACTTCTGTTGGTATACTCTGAAATTCGGGATGCTGACCTTTCCCCCCTGAACTAGGTAAATGATAGATGCTTGATTGATTAAAGCGAGCTTGTTAACCCATTTTGAATTGCATTCCATTAGAAAAGCAGATCTAAGGGCCTGTGTTGGCAGCCACCTTGGGGATGCTGGGGTGCTTGCTGCTATAGCTGTTGCCTCACTTTTCATGATTTTCTTACATTATTCTCATATCTCTTCCCAATTTTCCCACTACTTCTTCTTACTTGATTTTCAAAATCTGTCTTGAGCTCCTGCATAGCCTATAGCCAGTTTATATTTTTCTTGGAAGATTTGATGCAGGAGTTTTGACTTTGTTGTCCTCTTCTATTTCCATGTTTTGATCCTTTTTGTCTCCCCAAAATGATAATATTGTCTGATTGTGCTTCTTCTGCTTGCTCATCTTGCCAGCTAATTACTTAATTTTCAACTCTTTGCTGATGTAAAACTCTGCTTAGAATAGAGAGAGCTTTGTCCCAAATCACTGGGGTTTTTGAAAATGTTATCAGAGGTCTGAATAGGGCACCCTCTCAAAAGCCACCACAAACTCTTTCACACTGGCATTTCTCACCCAAGGACCACTGCCTGAGACAGTGACTCAGATACAAGCAGGTCAAAGAAAAAATGATTAACCTCTGATTGGTCACTTGTTCCCCCACAATCTGCAGGCCACAAGCTCTGCAAGCAGCCATATGGCAACAGCTACAGTCACCACACCTCTGCCAATTCTTACCCCAGGTGCAAGGCCTGGACCATGATCTTCCATCACTGTGTTCCAACAAAATTCTCCACAGACCTTTTACTTTCTCTTTTGCATTTTGGCTTGAGAAGTCTAGAAACTGCCACTGCTGCTAGTGATACACTCTCCTGAAATCTGCTCCAGCCATTCTGGGCCACTGATTGGGGCCACCCTGGGTTTGGGCCCATGGGGCTCATACTGTTCTTGGCTCCTGTCTTAATGCAATAGACCCTTTCTGGTGGCCTGCCAGTCTGCCTACAGGGTGAGATTTGTTTCTGTCATTTTGTGGGCTCTCTAGCTCTAAAATTTGTTTAGTCACATTTTACATGTATTGGAGGTGGTTGGAGCAGGAGCTAAGCCAAGTTCCTGCTCTTACTCCATCATCTTTGCTCTGATATCCAAGAAAATTTGTTTCCCTCCTTTTCAGGGAGCCTTTTGATGTACATATTTGCATATACTACCAGGTTAATTATTGTGTTGGTTAATTTTTGAACTATTACCCCACTCTTTTTAATTATTATTATTATTTTTTACAAGGGATGGATGTTTTGGGAGGGAAATTGGCATGCATATATTTGGAAATGAAAGTGATATAGAATCTATACTGTATTATTAAATGTTAAATACTATAATCGATTACAAAATTTACTTTGACAAAACCAAGTAAATTGCAGTAGAAAGAGATAAGAATGCTTATGGACACTGATGACATAGTAAACTTCAAAGAGATTACTCTGCATAATACTGTCATCCCTGAATACAGTGGTGGTAGTGAAGGTAGATTAGTGAAATGTGAAACCCCATCTCTTACCCTTTCCATTTGATGCTGAAGAGGATTTGACTCCCATAAAGAAAAGGGAAATTCTGTTCCCATTGCCATCAAGTTATATTTCACCAACAAGGGAACTTCCTGCTTGGTGTTGGTGACAATCTGTCAGAAAGTTATGTTCTCTTCAATTGTTTGTCCTTCACATTTGAGGAAAACTAATGACATCATGGGGTGATGTCTTGACTAGTGCATGAATTGCATGTAAGTGAGGCAGAATTGCACAACATGATCAGCTTAATTTTCTCCTCTAGAGACATCAAATTCCAGTGACAAGATAAAAGATAAAGTGAAATGTTCATTGAGTAAATTCTAGTAATTAATTTCATGATATTAATTATCCTTCATTAAATTCTTATTGTTGTATGACAGTGATCATATGTTTTTCCATGCTGAAATTTGCCTCATTTCAACCTGGCCCCAACATGAGATTACAAGATATAGTTGTGGGTAATAAGTACAGAACTGTAGCACCAATGCAATATTCACAACACCAGTGGCGACTGTAAAAATGCTGGCATATTGTTCAATGACAAAATATAATAGACTCTCCAGATAGAAGACAGAAGCAACACATTTATTCTGACATCAGAACCAAATCCTACAACCAGAAAGCTGAATCCATCAGATTAGAAAAGAAGATAATACACCATAACAGCACAGAGAATCATACCATCCTTCAGCCTTCCCACAAACCATCTAATTGCTCTTACTCCCATCTTCCTGTGGGCTATATTCTAGCTTTTAGCAAGCTTCTCCCACCAGAGGCTTTATGTGATTATATTAGCCCTATTAGGGGGCATGCAAGATCTTCAAATCAGGGAAGGTTTTCACATTCCCTTAGGCTTATTAAAGGGCAAGGAAGATCTTCAAATTCCCATCACCATTACAAGGATTTGGGTGAGATTAGGTCTAAGCACAACTGGAGGAAGAAGTGATGATGAAAATCCAAGATGGAGGTAAGTTTCTTGGTCCTTTATCTGTTTCCCAGGTCATTCCAAGCTATCTGCTACTCCCAAAATCACTATTTCAATAACCGGGTCACTCAGGAATGCAAAAGAGGGTGAGGAGTTCTATAAGGAAGTATGGAACCATGTAGGCCTTTCTATTTAGTTTTCTATCTCTGATATCACAAGACATCAGCTAGATAGCCTGTACTTTCTCAGCAAGGGAGGTTCTAGATATTGAGAGAGTGGGAGAGATTTGAAAAGGTACATTTTAGGTGATGAGGAAATGGGAAGATGGAAAAGTCTAGAGCTGAGAAAACATATTGTCAAAGGACTGGCAAAAGCTTACCCAGATTAAGGATTATTCTGAGCTACAACAGAGCTCCTACTGTGTTGTGGCATATTTTATAAGACAGTATGCAATGATTATTTAGTTTTAAATTTCATTCAGTTTTCTAAATTATACTTAAAAGTCATGTAAGCCAATGTAGATCAACAATCAATATCTATATTCTGTGATACCAGGAGAGAATTTTGGGGAAAGTGAGAAGAGAGAAACTGAAGTCCCAGTTCTTGGTTCCTATTTCAAAGATATTCAATATTGATTGAGTTGATGGGTTTCTTCCAACTACAATACTCCCTATGTATTCCCTGTGTTCAGTAAGGATTGTTAGTTATCATAATAAAAAGGGAAATATTGCATTCCAGCTTCTACACTCAAGTGTTTGCAAAGGGTTAAAACAAATGGGAAGTTCTCATTGTTTTATAGTAACAGCATATAAAGAATGGTAGTAGGCACAGGTCCTACATGAAGCTGTAATTTATTTTTGTTAATATACACTGTGATTAATGTCATAAAACATGATCTTAAGAAACACCTGTTAGACTGCTGAAATTCCTTCAATGAAATAATTTACTTAACTTTTATGTAGATGATCCAATTCATGCCATTCACACTTACAGTCTTCATTTAAGTATTTGGTTGTTGTTTTTTTTTTTTTCAGTTGTTTCAGTTGTGTCCAATGTTTGCTGACCCCATTTGCACTTTTCTTGGCAAAGATAATGGAGTTCTTTTACATTTCCTTCCCTGGTTTATTTTATAGATAAGGAAAGTGATACAAATGGGATTAAATGAATTTTCCAGTGTCACACAGGTAGTAAGTGTCTGACACTAGATTTTAATTCAGGGCTTCTTGACTATAGACCCTGTGCACTTCTCTCTGACTTGGCTAAATTCCCCATGTTTAATTATATTGATTTCTATAGGCAATGACATTAAATGGAAAAAAAAAATCTTTTACCAAATTGCAAAGGAGATGTAGTACCTGTTTAAAAAATTCTGTGACAAATGTATGACTACTGAGAAATATTACAATGTACTTAGTAGGCCTTTAGGTATATATTCCTTTTCAAGGGTAAAGAGTAAAGCTTATACTATTCTCAATATATTCAATTTAAGGAAGCTCAGAAATGTCAAGAAATGATTTTTCATTAAATAAGAAAATGGTTTTCAGAAATAACTATTAAATAATATGGCTCTGGGTAAAGAAGACTCAGTTCAATTCACCTTACCTTGTGTTCTATGATGGGCAGATTATTTAAATGGATGTTTAAGTATGAGAATTAACTTATCTATACACAAAATTAGTGTTATTGGAGTAATATTCTTTTATAAACTGTTTCTATTCATTTACAACAGTTCTTTTATTTCAGTTCTCTATTTGCCATTTAAACAGTGGTGATAAAGGATATAAAAAGGTAATAGAGCTGATAGGGTTATAATTTTGTAACCTTTCTAACCTATTTTGATCACTTTACTAAAGCTCCTACTAAAGTTTAAAATAGCAAAAAAGGGAAATAATAGATAAGGATAAAGATCATAAGTAAACCATAGTCTTGGCTAGGAGATTATATAGGAGATAAGAGATTTTGCTTTTTTTGTGAATAATATCCAACATGTCAGCCTGTAAGCTTTCTTGACATATGAATTACTGATTATATACCCTGTGCCACTTTAGGTCAATGGCTTCTTGACTTACCTTTGCCCCCAATCATAATATCATTGTTCTTTATCTAATGTTTTAAAGTATAACTATGCCTTTAATGATTTTTTCTGTGTCCATTAGCATTTTATTCCTTAAATAGGTTTCAACATTTTCATGAGTCTTTTCAATTATCAACTACAAATTTTGTGATATAATTTTTTAATCTTTATTCAGTACTCATGCTTCTACCCACTAACTATGCTTGTTCAAAGAATCCATGATTTAATGACTATAGCAGTCATGGAGGGTGTATTAACTCAATTGTGCTGATGGAATCAATTGAAGCTGTAAACAAGTTGAGAGGAAAAATTATGAGGACAGAGAGAAAAGTGAAAACACCCACACAAAAAAACTGGGTGTGTAACCTTGGGCAAGTTAATTAACCCCAATTGCCTTAAAAAAAAGCATCAGTTGTCTTGTAAACTTTAGGAATACAGGTGATTCACTGAAACACAATAACTTCATTCCCATAAAAAAGGTAATTGCTTTGCATACCCCTCATCCTATTGGTTATTTATAGAATCACAGATCTAATACTGGAAAGAACCTTGGAAGGCAAATAGCAAACTCTTCACTCCCTTTCATAGATGAGACCAATCACATTCCTATGCCTGATTTAATACTTCATAGGCTAAATTCCCTTATGCATTGCATCAAAAGTGGCATTTCCCCAAGTTTCTTGATATTTTGCCAGGGATATAAACAGGAAGAATCCATAGGCCACCTGAAAAGGCAAAGTTGCAAGGGCAAAGAGAATTGTATTATTTTTGTCAAATTTTATTATTGGTAGGAATTGGGCATAGGCAAACTTAATGTGATGTGTAGCAGCAGAGATGTTATCTGATATTCTAGTTTGTATTCTCTTTGTGTCCATTAAACTTTAGTGACAGGTGGTAAAGAAAATAATAGATGAACTTCTAGTGTCCTTTGAGATCCTTTCCTTAACTTGTTTGGAAATATTGGGCAAGCTTCCCAGACAACTAGATCTGGAATTCTGTGCAAACAGTTTCCTATAGAAATATCTTGTAAGATTGGGTCAAAAAATAAAGTGGGGTATGGAATCAAGTGGTAACTTCAAAAAACCCCTTAATTGTCCACAAATGAATACTTCAGTATATAAAGAAGAAAAAAAAATTGTATATTAAATGGTAAAATGTTTGGCATACTCTTGAGAATTCAACTGCTGCCACAAGAATGGTAATATTTTCATATGGAATTAATAAATCAATTATAAAATGAGCCCTCATGCAACTCCATATGAGAACAGATAAAATTAAAGACCACATGAAATTTCCAAAATTTCTTTCCATAGTTTCTTCATCTACTGGCACATCACATACTTAATAGGTCATCAGGTATCTCATACCCAGTCAGATCAATAAACATCCCAGCATACTAAATATTTGGTTTCCACCTGCCATTTCTGATGACAATTAGTTAATGGAGCTTCACAAAAAACCTGGCAGAGATTTTTGTAGTATTATAACATTATGATCTACCCTTAAAGACCTACTTTTGGGGTCATTCCAATGTCCTTGTCATTGCTTGATAGGGTTGTCATGTGGGGTTGATGTAGTTTCAAATAAAAAACTCACTTAAGTACTTTTATTTTTTTTTAATATACTGATAGTATCCACATTTCATTCTCATTAAAACAATAACTAACTTAGGGCAAGTATGACTTTGTTGCAGTGGGCCAGCATAGAGTTGATGAATATACTTCATCCATGAAACTGCAGCTTCTTTTTCATCTCACGTATTAATAGTCCTGTGGCACAGGATACAACTGACTATGGTTCAACAACTTGTAGAAATGAATTATGTGCTATTTTAACATATGGCCAAAAATATAAAACAGAATCTCAGAGTTTGAAGAGATCACAATGTCATCAATTCAGCCTTTACATTTAACAAGAATCCCCTCTACACCATCTGTGGCAGATGATTAGACAACTTTTGCTTGAAGGCTTCCACTGATGGGAAATATATTACTTCCCAAAGAAGCCAATTTGACTCTAGGACAGTTTAATGGTTAGGAAACTTTTATTATTACATTTAGCCTAAGTTGACCTCTGAAAATTCTACTAGTTGAATTTCTGTCTGCCATATAGGAGCTAAATGAAAACTAAAAAAGCATGCAAACTTGTATGTGTGTATGTATATGTATTTGTTGATGTTGTTATTCAGTAGTTTTAGTCATGTCCAATTCTCCATGAGCTCATTTAGTATTTTCTTGGCAAAAATACTGGAGTGCTTTTCCATTTCCTCCTCCAGCTCTTTTTACAGATGAGAAAACTGAGGAAACAAGGGTTAAGTGAGTGACATAATAACTAGAGTGACAGAGTGACACAACTAAGTGTCTGAGGTTAGATTTTAACTCAGGTCTTCCTGACTCTAGACCTGATGCTCTATTTACTGTGTCACATAGCTATATTTCTCCTCTCTCTCACACACACACATATACATGGAGGCACATATTAATATAGATATAGATGTACAGATATATTACCTATATATCAGTATATGTATATGTGTGTGATAATCCTGGGAAGATGGTGAATGACAGATCATTGCTCATTGCTCTTCTCTGCTGCCTACATTCAGATAAAGAGCTGATGGAGTCAGAGAGCAGATTAATTTCTTTTTGGGTTCTTGTTGTTTTTTCCCTTTTTCTTTTCCTTATTTGGAAATGGCTAATGTATGGATACACATATTTGCAGGATAAAAAATGTAAGCCTGTCATGAAAAAGCTCTTTAAAATAAGCAGAAATAAATAAATTAGGAACCCAGAAGTACTTACAAGGAGAAAATCTGGGCAGAAGCAACATTAAAAGAATAATATATTTTGGATTAACCTTGAAGACAATGTACAAAAACAAATTAGGTATTACAGATATCTAAAAAACAACATGACAAATTAAATATATGTGTATATATATATATATATATATATATATATATATATATATACCACAATTCAGGAAAATTTATAAGACAAATACCCTGACTGAAGACATGCAAAGATTGTCTCATGAAAATGGCACAAAACAAAACATCATACTCTTTAAACAGCAAAAACATATAGTGATTACATTTAATAATTCCAATGACAAAAAAAAATTTGGCCAGAGGCTAGGTTTAATATCTTTGCAATATAAAGAAGATATGAGCAAATAATACATCAAACCATCCACCATGACAATGCTGAAGGGGATTTGGTAATAAATAGTATATTTTGAAAAGCAAAGAATCATAAGTATCAGCCCAAAATTGCACACCCTGAAAATGTAGTAATCAATGGAAAAATATTCAAAAAAAGAGAAGCATCTCCTTATCAATAAAGACACCCACCACCACTGTCACTAACGCCACCACTTTATGCACAGCAGCAACAATATGCTTTAAATAAAACAAATCAACTAGCATGCAAATTTTTGACTTGTATACAAAAGAAGGAAATAGCAAACCATTCTAGGTTATTTACCAAAAAAAGAGTCCAAGTGGAGTCACTAAAAGTCAGACACAACTGAAAAATGATTGAACAACAAAAACAGCCCAAAAAGACAAAAACAGGAAAGGTAAATAAAACTAAAAAGGAAGGACTAAAAACTTAAATGATAATTAATCCATATATAGAAAAACGTTATCTCTAATGATTAATCAAACTGTAAGCACTGCTTTTGCTGGATAAAAGTGCTTACACAAAGAGATCATAAAAAGGTAAAAGGTAGTACACATATAAAAATATTTAGAATGACTCTTTTTCTGGCAGCAAAGAATTGGAATTGAGGGGACGCAATCGATTGGGGAATGACAATTTTTGTTAGGTGATTATGATGGAATACTTTTGTACTATAAGAAATGATGAGAAGGATGGTCTCAGAAAAAAGCTGGAAAGAGTTGCATGAGCTGATGCAAAGTGAAATGTACTGTGTACAAAGTAACTGTAATATTGTAAGATGATCAGCTGTGAATGACTTAGCTCTTCTCAACAATGCTGAAGGACTTATGATGAAAAATGCTATATATTCCCAGAGGAAGAAATGACAATGTCTGAATTCAGACTGAAATATTTTCCTACTTTATTTTTCTTGATGTTTACCTTTTTTTGGCCTTTGTTTTCTTTGACAACATGACTATTATGGAAAAGTTTTGCAGGATTAGTCATTTCTAAGCTATATTAAATTGCTTGCATTCTCAATGAAGGGTGGTAAGGATGGAGAAAGAGAGAGAATTTGGAACTCAAAAGTTTTAAAAACTAATGTAAAATTTTTTTCCATGTAATTGAGGGGAAAAAATTAAAAATCAAGTGAACAAAACTGACTTTGAGAGACTAAGTCATTTTGATTATTATGAATACCCAAATTAAGTAGAAAAGACACGTGATGGAAAAGCTATCTGCATCCAGATAAAGAACTGATAAAGAGAAGGGTGTATAAAATGGTTTTATGTATTTATTTGTGTGTGTATGTATATATACACATGTGTATGCATGCACACACACACCCACATATATACACACATATGTGTATGTGTAATGGTAGCCATCTTTAGGGCAGATGGAAGGAAGAAAAAAGAAAGAGAGTCATATGATAACTGCAGTACATATTTAAAAGGAATAGCTTGTTATACATAAGGATGTGCAATTTTATGTACAATAATCTTTTTCTATTCTACTATGTAATGAAAATATTTGTTTTATTTCTTATGTTCAGAACAAAGCATACATACATACATACATATATACATATAAGTTGAGAAGAGGAGGTCTATGTAAGATGATTGCTGATGTTTCCTTGATGAACCATGAACTATACTACATATTCCTTACACAATTTCCTTAAAATGTAGGATGATTATTTCCATATTTCAGAGTGTTTGCCTTGAATATTAACCTAGGGATTCTCTTGAAGAGAAGCATTGGCATCGTTCAGCACATTCAATGAACAAAAGGGTTAATTTTAAGGAGGAGCATCTATATGACTCCAAGAAAGAAGGATATCATGTGACCTTAGAGAAATAAATGAATAAGACAAGTGGTGACAGAAGAGTCACTTCTGGGAAATTTCAGCTTCTTAGATCAAGTATCCTACAGGGAAGCTGAAAAGTTCCTAAAAAAAAAAAGACATGACCTCAAGTCAAGTAACAGAGTTCTAGTCTAGTAGAAGAGTAAAACAGGTATAAGTTGGAAGAGCAACCCCAGACCTTGGCATTGACTACCGTGAGTTATTGACTATGCAGATCTGGGGATACTGAGAAAACTGTTAATCCATTTGTGATCATAACTGCCCTTTTTCTGGAATTTCTCTACCTTAGTAGAATACTAGCAACTCTGGAGTACTATAGAGGTCTCTAAGGAGGAAACAGAAAAATCCTAAAGAGAAGGCCAGTAACAGTGATTGTTCTTTTGATTGGATGTGAGTCATATCTTTGTGTTTGGTGGGTGGAGTGAAGATGGCAGAGTTAAACAAGGGACTTGTTTGAGATCTCCCCCAAACTGCCCCAAATACCTGTAAAAACAACTCTAAACAAATTGTAGAGCTATACAACCCACAAAGTAACAGAGTGAAAACTGTGGGAATTGGGTGAAAGAGGAGCACAGTCTTGTTGGGATCAGGTTGGAGTCCAGAAGAAGGGGTGGCAGCTGCAGCAGCAGCAGCAGCAGTGGTGGTGGTGGCTGCTTCCAGAGCTCTAGGCCAACATAACTTGGGGCCTCAAGCAGTTGATAAAAAACCCTTGAGGCCTGGGAAAATATACTGACCCCTCACCCCAACCTTCACTACAAGTAGAGTCCTACCATGACAAAGAGAATGAAAGCCAAATGTTTAGCTGGAAAGATGAACAAATAGTGCAAAACAAAAGCTGTAAAACCTTACTTTAATGATAAAGAAGATCAAAACATATAACCAGAAGACAACAAAGTCAAAGCTCCTACATCAAAGATCTCCGAGAAAAATATGAATTGGTTACAGGCCACGGAAGAGCTCAGAAAGGATTTTGAGAATCAAGTAGGAAAAGTAGAGGAAAAATTGGGAAGAGAAATGAGAGAAATGAGAGTAAAGAATATCACGAAAAATTAGTCAACACCCAGATAAAGGAAACCACAAAAATACTGATGAAAATAATACCTTAAAAATAGACTAACCCAAAGGGCAAAAGAAGTCCAAAAAGCCAATGAGGAGAAGAATGACTTAAAAAGCAGAACTAACCAAATAGAAAAGGAAGTCCAAAAGCTCACTGAAGAAAATAATTACTTAAAAATTAGAATGTAAAAAATATAAACTAATGACTCTATAAAAAAACATAAATCATGAAACAAAACCAAATGAATAAAAAAAAGAAGACGATGTGAAATATCTCATTGGAAAAACCACTGCCCTGGAAAATAGATCCAGGAAAGATAATTTTTGAAGTATTGGACTACCTGAAAGTTATGATCAAAAGACAGCCTAGACATCATCTCTCAAGGAATTATCAAGGAAAACTGCCCTAATATTCTAGAACCAGAGGGTTAAATATAAATTGAAAGAATCCATTGATTACCTCTTGAAAGAGATTCCAAAAGCAAAACTCCTTGGAATATTGTAATCAAATTTCAGAGTTCCCAGGTCAAGGAGAAAATATTGCAAGCAACCACAAAGAAACAATTTGAGCAGTTGTGGAAATTCAGTCAGGATCTAACCACTTCTACCTTAAGGGAAAAAAAAGGGCTTGGAATATGATATTCTGGAGGTCAGAAAAGATAGGATTAAAACCAAGAATTACCTACCCAGCAAAACTGAGTGTAATACTCCAGGGGAAAAATGGATTTTCAATGAAATACAGGACTTCCCAGGATTCTTGGTGAAAAGACTAGAGCTGAATAGAAAAATTGACTTTTAAATACAAGAATCAAGAGCAGTATGAATAAACAGGAAAGAGAAATCATAAGTGACTTATTAAAGTTGAACTGTTTATATTCCTTCACTTTTTATGGAACAATTATATTTAATTACATTAATATATCTCAACTTATTCAGCCATCCCCTGATTGATGCAATATTTGATATTTTTTTGTGTTTATCTGAGTCTAGAGCCTCTGTTATCCCATGTATTAGTTATTGCTCCTAGCATCGTATCATCTGCAAACTTATACCAATGCCAGAAATGACTTTATGTGATTCATTGGTTGAAAATGTAGATAGAAAGCTTATCTTAAATACTTTGGAGAATTCATTACCCAAAATCCTTGCAAACTAATACTGAAAAATCAATGAATACACTTTAGATTATCCTGACTATATAACAAGTTCCAAGTCCATGTAAAAAATGCATGCTATTATTTCAAACTTTTATTAGGTTGTATGAATGGTGTTGTTGGGTCTAAAAATGTCCCTGGGGAATATAGTAGTTAGTATTGCTGTAGGAGGGGAAGCTAGGTGGTATATTGGATAGGGTACCAGCCTTGGACTGAGGGAAATCTGCTTTGAAATCTGACCTCACATGCTTGCTAGTTGTGTAACACTTGGCAAGTCACTTAACCTTGTTTGCCTTAGTTCCTTATCTGTAAATAGACTTGGAGTGGGAAAGAGAAAACGACATCAGTATCTTTGCCAAGAAAATCCCAAAAGGAGTCAAAAAGAATAAGAAAAGGATGAAAAGGACTAAATGAAAAATTCTAAAATAAGAATTATGAATCCTTCAAATCACATTTTTGTGATCAGCCTAACACGCTGCGGAAAGAAATTTTTTCTTCAATTTTGGATATGAAACAAACTTTTCCACACATTTAAATTAATAAAACCCACTTTACATAAGGTGATTATGATGAATTTAGTGTGAAATAGCCTTTATTGATAATTTGTGAATAAACAAATATGATTTTTGAACATATAGGGTTTTAATTTTATTAAAATTGGCATTTGCACTCAAATTATTATATTTCCTACTTTTCCTATATTTCCTACACAGGTATACTTCATAAAGAGAACAGTGAATAGTATTAAAATAATTTACAATGCCTGACACACAATAGGTGCATAATAAGTTGAATCAGACTTTGGTGTGTTTCTTCACTAGCTTCTATATATAAAAATAACATCTGAATTAAAAACAAACAAACAAACAAATAAGCAGTCTTACTATGAAAGGAAAATGCTGCAAAGACTTGTTTTACTTGTGCTTGGGGAAGAGGAGGTTTTTATCAATTGTCTCACTTTTTCAGTTAAGGCTATAATAGAACTATTATCAGAAGTTAGGGTGACCCTATAACATCTGGGCATCATCATTTTGCTATAAAACATCAACTGAATCAAATATTTTGTTACTTATTTAGTCAAGGTGTAGCAACAAGCACCCCAAAATACCCAAGGTGGTTGCCAACACAGGTTCTTAGATCTGCTTTTCCAAAGGAAAGCAACTCAAAATGGGTTAACAATCTTTCTTTAATCAATCAAACATATCATTTACCTAGTTTAGGGGAAAAAAGTTCAGCACACCAAACTTCAGAGAATACAAACAAGTTACAAGCAGAAGTTACAAGCAGCAGACAGGCTTACAACTGTCTGACCATTACATCCATACCTAGTCACAGTTACCAGAGAGGGAAGCAACAACATCTAGGTTTTCAAAACTAGGGGGCTCAACAGCTGCTCAGAGTCTCATCTGGTCAAATCACATAACTGTTCTCTAAGTTAGCCCCAAGACAAACTTTCACATCAGGGTATATATAGCCTTCTCCTGACTCAGAGAATGTCACAACCCTCTTGACCCACTCCCCAATCAAAAAATAAAAACAAGCCTCCCACTACAGGTTCTAAGTGACCACATTCAGCCTATTAGTGGGCAGAGAATATTTTCAAATCAAGGAAGGTTCTCAGAGCCACTTAAGCCTAGCAAAGGGAGAGGGAAGAGCTTAAATTCCCATTCTCAAAAAACAAGGTTACATCCAAAATATTGCCAGAAGTCCAAGTGATCCTGGTCTTGGGATCTTCATTTTACAGTAAAACTTTCACTACATAAAGTATTTCAGTATTAATTTTTAAAATACATTTTTTAACTCCCATTGGGCTTGTAAGTCACATCCCCAAAGATAGAATGATGACTTTTGATAAATATTTTGATTTATTGGGAAACTAAATTGTTTTCCAATTACACAACTTCCAATAGAATGCAAGCAAGAACATGACTTTGTACCATGCTACATATCACTGAAGGTGAAGAAATTCATCTAAGAGTTAATGAGCATACTTCAATGACTTGGGGACTTGCCTAATTTAAGGAAAATCTGTTGGTAAAATTAAAGTTGGACATGGAAGAATTGGGCTACTTATTAAAGCTACACTTAATACATAATGTGATGAAACTGTGGTTTAATTGTAAAGACAGATTTTGTGTCAAAATCATGTGAACTCAAGATTACTCTTGTCATGCTGATTGACTATAGCATTGATTAGAGCAAAGGGAGAACGTAAGGATGTTAAAAAATTATGCAATTTATGGCATTAATTAATACACTTATTTTACCTTAATCTAATTAATTGGTATACTACAGTAGATCCTTGAATTTTTGTAGCCTCTGAACTCTCAGTATACATATGACTTGAGCAAGTAATTTAGAGTCTAAGAGCTTTTCTTTTCTCCTATATAAATGTAAAGTTTACACTACACTATCTCTAAGGTTCCTTGCATCTTCAAATACATAATGCCAGGAAGTCCAATGTAAAGCAATATAGTAAAGAAGATAAAGGAAAGTAGATGCAATCACTGTTTTTTTTGAGCAGTTCTTATGTGTGTGTTCACACATATATGTACATACTTTGATAAAAATTTAGGCTACTTATATCTTGTGTCATACTAAAATCTTCTTGTTAAAGAACAGTCTGCACCATTGAGAGTTCTAGTTACAAATCTATTTATGCTGTTATTTTTAAGGCTAAAATAGAAAATAATTTAAAAATACAGATGGAAATAGTTATGAGAATAGAGTTAAAAAGTGCAAAAAATTACAGTAAAATAATAAAGATGATGTTGAGGAAAGAAAAAGAACAGGGAATAAGTTTTATATACATGTATTTCTACACACACACACACACACACACACACACACACACACATATATATATATATATAATTTCTCATCATTCACTTTTCTTTTTATTATTTAAACTCCATTTCTAGTATTATTATTGTTATTTACTTTAAAGTCACTGGAATTGTTCCTGCATACTCTAGCTAGCTAGAGATATAAATTAAATTTCTCTATCTATATGTGACAAATCTCTCTTTCTATCTACGGTGAGACTGAAGGGTAATGCTGACCCATGAGGCACCTTTGACTATACCCTTACCCCTTCTGTGGGCCTTACCATGTGTGATTTTTATACTGCATTGCATTCTCCATTGATGGTTTGTACAGTAGTCTTTAACTTTATGAGAATAGTTTTTTATTATGAATCTTACCCTGCTACTTCATTAAATGTCTTTGATTGAAATAATTGTCTTTGTACATCAAAAGATAAGCATATTTGTGAGATCTTAGTGATCTATAGTGTCATGAATAATGACACATAGAATACTTTAACCTGAGATGGCCACCCTTTAAAGGACACATCCTGAGAATTGGGGGAGAGAATCCATGGATAATGCCACTCATTATCTGTATGAACTTGAACTGGTTGTTAAATCTGTTTCCTCAAATTCAAAATAGCAATAAGAATGCTTGTTCAACTTACCTTACACAGTTGTTGTGTGGATGAAAAGAGACATCATTTATAAATTACTCTGTTATATAAATTTAAATTCTTCTCAATGTGTCCAAAATGCATTCATATACATACATTCACATATGTATTCACATACATATTACAGAATATTTATGTGTATATATGTACATGTATAGATGAGTGTGTTCAGAAATCTACACCTCTTATTTCAATAAAGGAAGTGATTGTAAATGGAAGGAATAGTAGTGCAAAATAGCACATAATGCTCAAAAATGTAAGAATGATACATTTATTATACCCATATAATAGAAACTTTCATTTAAAGCTATGCTCAGATTGGACTCTAAAATATTAAAACTGGAGCAAAAAAAACATTTTTTGATCTAAAAGCATCTTATTTTGTAAATGAAAGAGAAAATCAGAAGTAGCTAGGAAGAAGAATATTTCAGTTGCTATTACACAGCACCAAAAGAATGGATTACAAAGAAAATAATGCCAAAAAGTAAGTCAGTAGATGTGAACAAAAGTGCAAACCATTTTTCTTGTCCACATTTTCTGTTCTGTTTGTCAGAATGATTTAGTTTTGTTTTCTATTTTGGAGGATTGAGGTTGACCTGGATTTACTACATTGAATGCTGTTTCTGCAATCAATCATGTCAAAATAAAAGTGAGAAGAAGACAAGGTACCTTAGAGGCCTTACAGGGCCAAACATTTTAGGGTCAATGAGCATAAAAGAAGAAGCCAATTTTCTCTTTGTTTTTTTAGTAGCAGAGTGATAGCATGTGAAAACGGGGAAAAACATTGAAATTGGCACCAACAGGAAGAAAGGAAGGAAAGGGTTAGAGTGCAGTGCCTGCACGAGAGTTGGTAATCACTTGATGTAACCTTGAGAAAATCACTTAAATATTGTGCCTGTAAGAAGTGACTAGGCCTTAGGACTTACTGACCATACTCCTTCTCAGGACACTAACTTTTCCTCTCTTAATCGAGTCAGGAAATCCTGATATTATCTGTAAGACCATTTCTTCTGGCACCCTTTTCTAAAAGTTCATAATTTCTGAAAGCCAGTTCACTGAACCAGTTCTTCTGGATGTTTTTGGGTCTTCTATCACCTTGTCTATTTGAGTTTAACTGTTTCCTTCCCTATCTGCTAATACCTTTGAATCTTCTAAACTAGGACCCATATCCAATATTTGTTTTTACATCCTGCCTTCACACGCTGCAGAAAATAAAAGTATGTTTTTTTTTTTTCCTAGGAGTTACAAAGAAGTAAAAGGGGGGGGGGAGGAGGGCTATATTAATGTGCAATGTTTATATATCAGCACATATATAAAGATATTCACAATAGTTTACATATATTATCTCAATTGAATCTTCTAACAACAGGGTTGGGGATAATGCTGTTATCCCCATCTTACAGAATAGGAAACTGAAGATTAGAGAGGTAAAGTGGCTTGTCGGTTACACAGAGAGTAAGCATCTGAGTTATGATTTGAGCTGAGATTTCCTTAATTCCAGCTCTAGTCCCATATGTACTGAACGACCTAGATTCCTAATTCAGAAATAATAAGTTTTTATACAAAAAGAAATCTACCTACAATCAGATAAAATAGAACAAATTTTCCTTTTAAAACATATTCTATTTTTAATTTATGGAAGAAAACTAATACTTCCATAACATAATATAATAAAAAGAGATGGTTGCACATGAAACTGCAAGTCAAATATGTACAACTTGCTATTTTTTTAAACATAAAGTTGTCATGAAAATATTTTTTCTTCCCCATACCCTAGAGATAGCCACCATTAGACACAGGTGAATGTGTGTCTCTCTGTGTATATGTACATATGTATATGTAGATACATATATAAACACACATGCACATGTGTAAAATTATTCTATGTATACTTCTATGTAAAAATTCTTTCTTTGTATACAGATAGTTGTATCAACAATGTAATATTCACAATGCCTACGGCAACTATAAATATGCTGCTATGGTTATTAATCACAAAATATACCAGGTTCTCTACATGGGGAATAAAGCTAGAACATTTATTCAAATACCAGAAAACTGAGTCCCCAAACCAGAAAGTCAAAGACATCCCAGTAGTTATGAAGTTGGCATATGTAGTTAATGTAGCAAACACTCACATTCTCAAGCCTTCCAAACAGTACAGGCTACCTCAGGGAAAGATCTTCCTCTGCCCACTCACAGCAACTGCTCAGCGTCCATGAAGTGTGCTCCCAGCAGCTCTGGTCCCCCACAGTTCCCATTCCTCAGAGTCCTCAACATGAGTCCTTAGAAGAAATTCGGACTGGCTCAAAAGCAGGAGTTTGTACTGCTGCCACTGCCACCACAGATGCTACTACTGCTGCTGCTGCCACACTTTCAGCCACTGTATGTACCCTAGCTTGGCTTCCACTTCCTCTTGCCCCACCCCTCCTTCTACATCAGCAAATTCAAGAGGCCTGGAAGATCTTTAAATCCCATAATCCTTTTAATAGTATATCCTCATATATGCATATGCATATATGTATACATACACATATATGCATATAAGTGCATATATATATATAATCTTATTGACAGTATAATTCTTCATATGCCC
>NW_027186304.1:56503988-56517843 GCF_028583685.1 Petaurus breviceps papuanus
AGCCGGTGCTCTTACTCCCTGAACCACCTGACCACCCTTTAGCTACTTTTTCAATAAAGGAAGCTAGTTGACTCCAGTCTTTCCCCCAAATCCCTATACATAAGCCTTCTTTTATGTTTATTTTTTCCTGGTACAAAGGGGATGGGTACTGAAATATGGAAGTACCCAGGAGGTCCCTCATTAAAGTGATCATCACTCCTACAAGAATTCATGGTTAGAAACAGTCAGTCAAAAATAAACATTTATTAAGTATCTAATATATGTCTGACACTGTGCCAAATGCTAAGGATACAAAGCATGCTAATATTAAATAATGATGGAGGAGACATAGGTCAAACAAATACTAATGGAAGTGGAGATGGGAAGATGATTTCTTAAGAAGAAAGCAGTCTCAGGAATTTTGATTGCAAGTGACAGAGTGAAAGGCTGATAATAGATGCTAGAAAGGCACCTCTCAATCAAGGTCATAATATTATTATTTTGGAGGCAGCTGATGATACAGTAGATAGAGTCCTGGGCCTGGAGTCAGAAAGAACTGAGTTCAAATCTGGATTCATATGACTACAAGCTTTGTGGCCATAAACTCTATTTACTTCACTTTCCACATCAGTGAAATGAGGTTAATAATAACATGTATACAGCAAGATTGTCAGGAAGAAATGAAGAAATTCTTTTTAAAAATTTTATTTTTATTTATTTTTAGTTTTCAACATTCACTTTTATAAGATTTTGGGTTCTAATTTTTCCCCTCCCACTTATACAAGATGACATTCATTCTGCTATAGGCTACACATATACAGTCATATTAAACGTATTTCCACATTAGTCATGGGAGTCAAAGGAGGATCAGAACAAAAAAAAAAAGAAAAATAGGGGAGAAAATAGTATGTTTTTATCTGAATTCAGACTCCATAGTTCTTTCTTTGGAGATGAAAAACATTTTCCATCATAAGTATTTTGGAATTGTCTTAGATCATTGCATTGATGACAAGAACTAAGTTTAACAAAATTGGTCATCACACAATACTGCTGTTAATGTGCACACTATTTCTTTACTCATTTGACAAATGTTTGACAAATGTCATTTTCTTTGACAAATCTTTTCCACTACAAAAAGAGCTACTATAAATATTTTTGTACATGTGGGTCCTTTTCCTTTTTTATGATCTCTTTGGAATGGAGATCTCATCGTGGCATTGGTTTAGAGAATAAGATGTTAGTCTATGCCTAGTTTCTAACATACTACTTCCCCAGCAGTTTTTGTCAAGTACTGAGTTATTATACTAGAAACTGAAGTCTTTGGATTTATCAAATAGTAGATTAATACACTCATTGACTAATCTGTCTTGCAACTCTAACTTATTCCACTGATCTACCACAATATTTCTCAGCCAGTACCAAATAGTTTTGATGATTGCAACTTCATCATATACTTTTGAGTCTGGCATGTCTAGGTCATCTTGCTTTGCCTTATTTCTATTATTTCCCTTGATGTTATTGACCATTTCTTCTTCCAGATAAGTTTTGTTATTGTTTTTCTAGTTCTATAAAATAATTTTTGTTAGTTTGACTGGTATGGTACTGAATAAATAAATTAATTTAGAAAGAATTGTTAATTTTATTATATTACCCTGGCCTAACTATTGACAACTGATATTTTCCCCCAATTATTTAGATCTAACTTTATTTTTGTGAAAAATGTTTTGTAATTGTGTTCATATAGTTCTTACATGTGTCTTGGCATGTAGATTCCCAAATTTATTATGTTGTCTATAGATATTTTGAATATAATTTCTCTTTCTATCTTTTGCTTCTGGGCTTTGTTGGTGCTGATGATTTGTCTGGGTTTATTTTATATCCTGTAACTCTGCCAAAGTTGTTAATTATTTCAAGTAATTTTTAAGTTGATTCTCTAGGGTTGCTCATATATACAACTATATTTTATGCAATTAACGATAGCTTTATTTCACCATCACCTATTCTAATTGTTTCAATTTGTTTCTCTTCTCTTATTGCTAAAGTTAGCATTTTTAATACCATTTTGAATAACAGTGGTGACAATGGATACCCTTGTTCTTTTTGAAAAAAAAAAAAGATCTTTTTGCAAAAGATTCTAGCTTATCCTCTTTACATATGATGATTCCAGTTGGTTTTAGAGAGGTGCTACTTCTCATTACAAGAAATACTCCATTTATTCTTATGATCGCCAGTGTTTTTAGTAGGAATGGGTGTTGTATTTTGTCAAAAGCTTTTTCTACATCTATTCAGATAATCATGTGTTTTCTGTCAGTTTTGTTGCTGATGTGATCAATTATGCTGATAGCTTTCCTAATATTGCCTCTAACTTACATTCCTGGTATAAATTGTGTATGATTACTGTATATTATTCTTGTGATAAATTGCTGTAATCTCTTTGCTGATCTTGTATTTACATTTTTTCATCCATATTCATTAGAGAAATTTATCTATAGTTTTTTCCTCTGTCTTGGCTTTGCTTAGTTTAGTTATCAGCACCATATTTGTATCATGAAAAGAATTTTGTAGGACTACGTGTATTTTTCCAAATAGTTTATGTAGTATTGGGATTATTTTTTTAAATTTTAGTAGAGTTCAATTATAAATCCATCTGGCCCTGGAGAGTTTTTTTAGAGAGTTCATGATGGTTTGCTTAATTTCTTTTTTTCTGAAAAGGGGTTAAGTATTTTATTTTCTCTTCTGTTAATCTGGGTAATTTACATTTTTGTAAATATTCCTACCTTTCAATAAATTGTCAAATTTATTGGCATACACTTGGGCAGGATAGTTCCTAATGAATGTTTCATTTTCCTCTTCATTGGTGGTAAGTTCACTGTTTTTTTATTTTTGGTTCTGGAAATTTGGTTGTTTCTTTTCTTTTAATCAAATTGACCAAACGTGTATCTGTTTTATTTTTTTAAATAAAACCAGCTCTTATTTTTATTTATTAGTTAGATAGTTTTCTTAACTTTAATTCCATTAATTTCCCCTTTGATTTTCAGAATTTCTAATTTGGTATTTAATTAAGAATTTTTAATTTGTTCTTTTTCTCACTTTATTAGCTGCATGCCCAGCTGGTTGATCTCCTCTTTGTCTTCTATTTTATTCACTAAAATCTGCCTGCTCATCATTTCTTATACCACAGTAGTCTTTCATTACATTCATATACCATTTTAACAGAACTTCACTGAGCCAGTCTCTAATCTGGTTATGACAAAACAAAGGATCTTTCCAGCAATCAAGTAGAGGTTTAATTAATTACTTTCATCATGAGGAACAGATTTGCAACTCAAGAATTATCCTAATCAGGGGCTCACTTTGAGAAGTGTTCTGTGATTTGATCAGATGAGACTCTGGGAAACCTTTGTTGAGAGCCCCTCAGCTTTGAAAAACCCAGATGTTGATTTGGTATGGATGTAATGGTTGGACAGTTTGGAAACCTGTCTGCTTGATCTGTTTCTCTGTCTTGATAATTCTGTCTATATACTCTGAAGTTCGGGGTGCTGACCTTTTCCCCCTGAACTAGGTAAAAGATACATATTTGACTGATTAAAGTAAGCTTGTTAATGCCCCCCCCAATAAAAAGAGTTATCCTAATCAGAATTCCATCTTGCTGCAGTAAAGGCAGAGATTACATACATAAATCACAAGTGGGAAAGGAAGGAAGAAAGTGGATTACCAAAAGTCCTTTCCAGGGTCTGAGTAGTTCTACATGAGAGGTCCATGATTTCATAATGCAGGTGTTGTGTAGTCCTGTGGGAAAAATATTGATTCAGGTTCTTGGGGTTCATTAATTGGTGGGTCACAGAAACAGAGTTCTCTGATGGGAAGAGGTTCTACAGTCTTGGATTTTTTCCCTTAATATATACAGGAAAAAGAATGCAGTGATTGTGAGAGTGTGGTTGAGGGTTTGACTGATCATTTCTAGCAGCATTGTAAACTTTTGACTTGCAAGCCAGAAGAGGCAATTCTGAAGAATCTAAATTATTAGTATATTCATTAAATATATCATATCAACTAATATGAAAATCATAAATCCAATCACAACCACAACTAGTTCAATCATTTCCCAATGGATGAACATGTCCTCAATTTCCAATTCTTTGCCACCACAAAAAGAGGTCCTATACATATTTTTATACATTTAGGTCTTTTCTCTTTAATATAATCTTTTTTGGGCTACAGACCTGGTAGTGGTATTGCTGGATCAAAGGTTATGCAGTTTGATTTTCCTTTGGGGATGGTTACAAATTGCTTTCCAGAGTGGTTGGATAAATTCACAACTCGACCAACTGCATTAGAGTCCTGATTTTCCCATATTTTCCAATATTTATCATTTTCTTTTTTCTGTCATATTCAATCACTTGATAGGTGTGAGGTAGTACATCAGTGTTTTTCAAAATTGTATTTCCTCTAATCAATAGTGAATTCGAGCATTTTATATGAATGTAGATAACTTTAGTTTCTTCATCTGAAAATTGCCTGTTCATATCCTTTGACCATTTATTAGCTGGCTAAATGCTTGTTTATGTAAAGCGGATATTAGAATCATTTTTCATTTACAGAACTGGGAAGTAAAAATGTATTGATTCTATATTCAAAAGTGCTTTGAAATTTTTAATGTCAAGTTACCATTGCAGTGTTAAATAGTTGTTATATGACTAAAGGTAATCAGTTTTAAAATGATACAGTGGAGACAGGCTATTCAATGAAAATCAATAGTCATCTGTGCCTAAAGATACAATTATTTTTGAGGGAAAATCCCATAATTTTGTCAAATGGTTAACTGCTAGCATTGTTTATTATGCAGTCTACCACATTGCCTACCTTGGATTTTAAAGATAGTCTAACAATCTTTCACCTTCCTTCCTGATGGGGAAGGAAGAAAAAAAAAGATAACTTTTCTTTTGCTTCCTCTTTTGTTTCCTTTCCTTTCAATCTCCATATCTCATATAGGCTGAATATGCACCCCTACTGAAGAATACAGAAGCTTTGACTTGTTCTTTACATTATTTGGCCAAATTTGTCCCTTCATTAGTCTGGCAAGTCTGCTCTTGGGGATTTACCACAGTGGTGCTGAACTTAATGTAAACATCCAACTAGTTGTTACAACTATTACAACTGAGAACTCCTAAGATCAAGTGATTAAAAAGCCTCAGAGTCCCCAGAAAGAGGGACAACAAGGCTACATCATGACTCTACCTCAGTCTAGGTTTGTTTCATCTTTACAAGAAAGATAAGTAAGTTAAATAGGTGTCAACTGCAAGAAAAACAGTTAAATGAGATTAAATAACAGCTACTTAAAAAGTTACATTAAGAACATTAAATTTGCTCTAGGAGGATGTGCCTGGAGTTCTTTTAGAAAATGCTATGATAAATTCTCTTTGTAACAGATTTTTCCCCCTTGTCTAGTTTTACTGGAGCAAACAACATCTTGCAGTGTCTTGCGTTACTTAGAGTCTTTATTTAAAAATCAATTCACTTTTAGTAAAATCATTTTAGAAAAGAAAGCATGATGCAGTAGATAAAGCGATAGCTTCTAAGTCAGAAAGACTTAGAACCCTGTCTCTGAGATTGTGTCCCTAGGTAGGTTATCTAATCTCTCTGTATACCCTGCCTCGAATAAGTTTCAAAGATTTTAAGCTGAAAATGAAGTGTCATTTTGTAATGGCACTTGGAGTTTCCTATAGCAAAGTAATCAGATCACAAATTGCAACATAATCACCAGATATATCTATTGCATGCAATTAGTTAAATAGGCTTCTAACAGCAATTAAATATTTGATAATTTATTTTGAATAATTTTATGTACTTTATGGCATAGAGAGAGACTACCTAAAGAAACTGTTCCTGACCACAAACTGAAGCAGCTCACCAGAGGACAGATTATGAGCCTTAATGTGGAAAGCACTGCAAACTTTTTATTATTTTTAATTCACATTTATGTGCATTCCAGATAATGATATTCTTTATTTTTAAAAGGATGATAATTAATAATATATACTTAATGCATTTGAATATCTCTCATTCAGATTCTAAACTTTTTTTTTCAAATTTAGTGTTAAAAATTGAAAGCCTATGAAAAAACCCACAAAAAAAATTTCTTTGATAAGTTTATTAAATGTGTTTTTCTCCTTCCATTTATAATCTATTTGGCTAAAGGGCAAAGTACTTAATGGTTAGAAAATCCTTGTAAGATTGATTTCTTATTTTATGCTTTGTATATTTTAATAACCCACCAGTTATGCAGTTGCAACTCGATCATGTTTCATATACTATGAAAAGGTAAGTGAATAGGGCAATATATTTGGGACTAAATGGTGCTCTATTAGAATGGAGTCACCTTGTCATCCCCCAAGCTTTAGTTTATCATGGATAGTGAGACAATCGAATATTAAATGGTGGGTTTTCAGGTTTCCTTTGACAAGGACAAAAATCCAGCAGTTTTAACTACAGCCATGAAGTTTTTCTTACCTTGTTTATGACTCTAACCTCAACCAAGTTCTTAGAAATGGAGTAATGTGATAAGTCAAGGAAAGCCTTGTTGTTTGTTGTTGCTTTTGTTGTTCGTGGTGGTGAATGGAGAGAGTCAGCCATGATCTTAGCCCTTAGAATGTGCTTGATGAGCTTGGTTTCCTAGTATAAAATAAAAGACTCATCTAATTGAAATGCAAGAGATGTGAAATTTAAACTTATTGCTGAAGTATCAAGGCAACTCATTGAAGACAGCTCAACTATAGTTCACAGAACCACTAATGTTGGTTTGTGGTCAACTTTTTAAAAAGTCATCTAATTATGATCATTTAGGACTTGTTTAAATGGCCAGGCTATAAAGAATCTGTGATATATTAACATGTTTTTTTTTTGTAGACCTATTGAGAGTGTTACCATTACTCTTAGGCAATTTTGTCTTATTTGTTATTCATGCTTTGTTCATTTTGGTATACTAAGTATATCTGTGCATTTTGAAATGTGTATAGGTTATGTCTTTCAGTACCTAGTCAGGTATTACTTTGAATAATTAAGAGCATATCTATTGCATGCATTGAATCTGTGATATCATTGGTATAAAGTGCTCCTATGTAAGGAAATTCCTGCTGATTATTTGTAACTTTCTTTAATAAGAATTGCCTAGAGAACTGAGAACTTAAGTGACTAACTCAGAGTCATGCATCCAATAACTATCAGAAGCAGGACCTGAACACAAATTTCCCTTCCTCTGTAGTGCAATGCCTTTCTTTTATCTATAACTTTTACTCAGCTGACTATTGTTATGACGTACATTTAGATTTACTTTTCTATGAATTTTTAGGGATTCTACAAAACTATTAACACAGTTATATGTTGCCCCTTGTGGCCAGGGATTAGTTTAAAAGATCTGTGGCAATTACAGATTGAAGAACCTGGTTTGTTTGTTTTTCCTGAACCAAATAATTGGCTCATGAATATTTTGAGTCCTATACCTAATAAACACTACAATAAGGCTCAAGATTTGCTTAAGAAATGTAAAGCTAATGACAAAACTGTCCAAAATTATATTTATATGGCTGATAAAATATTTGTATTGCTTTTTACTAGATTCAGAATAGAAGAATTAGTTTTATGGAGTGATAGCAGGGGTCTGATCAAGAAAAAGACCTTCAAGAAGGCAGAAACAACACATTTACTTTATTAGTAAATTTAATATAGTTCATTTTAAGTTGTTCTTACTATTATTCAAGGCCTTTTATTTCACTAGTGGAGGGAACTTCTATGGAAAAATTCTCTCTACCAATCTAGATTAGCAACTAGTCTGTGATTTATGTTTTTAGAAATTTGCCTAGGGAAGTGAAGAGATTAAGTGAATTATCCAGGCTCAACCAATTATGCAGTGGGAAGATCTCAAGCCATTATTTCTAACTCTTCCCAGATCTCTAACCATTATGACATTTTACTTATTTACAAAACATTATTTATTAATTTTTATAAGCATCAATTGACTTGAAATTTCAAATGTTGTCTCTTAGTCTAAATCTACTAAGGACTATAATATACAAATAGGTCATGAAACAGTAAAAGCATATCTGGACAGTTTTGGAGAATTTATTTAATCAAGGTTTATCTTAGTTATAAGAAGAATGTGTAATTTCATGGATATGAATTCTACAAAAAATGTACTATAGAAAAATGGCATACGCAAGAGATAATTTAAGGGAGAATCTAATGGCTTTCTTTAAAGTTGAAGAAAAGTAGGTTTAACAAAATGGCTAAGAAAGAGTAAACACTTAATAAATACTTGTTGCCTTCCTATTGCCTTGAAGGACTGTTACTTGGAAGAAGGATTATATGTTTTGTTTTGATTTCTCCAATATGATCCCAGAAGACCTTATTAGGAGCAATGGATAAAAGGGATAAAAAGGAAAAATTAGACACCCTGTAAGGAAAAATAACATCAATGACAAAATTTCCTCAAGTTTAAACATATCCTAATGTGGAATAGATAGCCTCAGGAAATAATATTACTATTTCAATTCTACTTTATAGAGGGACCTTTTTTCAAATATGAATTGGAGTAAAGATATCTCGATCCCTTCCATCTCATGGGATTTTATGATTCTCTGATATCCTTTTTCATCCTTGAAATAATAAAATTTACTATGAAGTTTTGAGTTGATGAATTAACCTGTGCATAGCATATATTTGTTTAAGGATGGTCTACATTCAACTTCACAAATGAAAAAAATAAAATAAAATAAATCTAATATGGACAATTAAGGCTTTTGCTTTGAATAAACCTCAAAGTACTAAATAAATATAAAATAATATAGTTGTAGTATATTATGAGTAGAAACAACTACATGACACAGTAGCTAGAGCACTGGACCTGGAGCTAGGAAGAATAAAAAACTTAATAACTGTGTGGTCCTGGACAGAATGCCTGTCTGCCTCAGTTTCCTGAATTATAAAACATTACTAATTGGGGAGGCCAGGTGGCACAGTGAGAAAGTGTGCTGGTCCTAGCGTCAGGAGACCTGGGATTGGTTCCAGCCTCAGATACCTAACACCCACACAAAATAACTGGCCTTGTAACCTTGAGCAAGTTACTTAACCCCAATTGCTAAGGGGCAGCCAGGTGGTGCAATGAGTAAGAGCACCGGCCTCCGTGTCAGGAGACCTTTGATCAGTTCCATCCTCAGATACTCCACACCCACACAAA
Organism: Petaurus breviceps papuanus; assembly: GCF_028583685.1. NCBI lineage: Eukaryota > Metazoa > Chordata > Mammalia > Diprotodontia > Petauridae > Petaurus > Petaurus breviceps. The sequence goes on from NW_027186304.1 coordinate 56,513,200, forward strand.
AAATAACTGGCCATGTAACCTTGAGCAAGTTACTTTACCCCAACTGCTTAAAACAAAACAAAACAAAACAAGACATTACTAACAACAGTTTCCTCAAAGGGCTGTTATGAGAATCAATTACGATGCCTGTAAATTTCCCAGCACAATGCCTGGTACATCGTAAGTGCTTAATAAATACTTGTTTCTTTTCACTCCAATGGAATTTAGCTTTTTGCCTAGACAAAATACCTCCAAAAATTCATATAAATGTAACTCAAGGCTTAAGGATTGGGATAAGACTCCTTCTACTGGTTGAGAATGATTTTTCAATATGTCCCATGCCTGCATTGAGAGTAAGGCAGAGTTCATGTAAACTTGGTGGAGAAGAGATCTTGATCTTCATGGTTTGAACTCTGAGACATAAGAAACTCAGTTCCAGTTCTTTAGAGAGAGGTGTCTGAAGGAATAGAAATATGTTGAGGAGGTAGTACCTTGCTCATATCTTTATTCTTACTCATGTCTCACTTAATTACATCAGAGTCTTCAGGAAATTTTCCAGTATGAGGTCGTCTTTCATTGGGTGGAATTCATTCTTATTGAAAGAGATAGTCTCAGATCTCACCCAGGGGGAAATTCTCTAAAGTCTTTATTATGGAAAAATTGTTATAAAAAGTGTAGGTAAATAGAGGAATCATTGAGTCACTGGGTCCTCTATATGCAGGCTTTCTTCAAGAGTTCTGCCATAGTCATTAGCTAAACTTCATGACTTTAGACCAGTGATAGTATTTTTTATCACCTCTTTTGAAATTGCCTTTGGAACTTGGAGAATATGCTTTAAAATATCTTCAGTGCCATCAAATCCTTATCTTTTGAATTCGAAAACCAGGGGAGATGGTAGATGAGAAAATTTATCAGTTACAAAGAAATCAAAAAGTAATTTGAAGCAAAATCTAAGTATAGATGTCTATGTATGTCCATATAATTATATCATTATGCTTTACCTTTCTAAAAATACTAATGTAATTAGCACCACAATTAGTATCTCTATGTATAAACTCATTTGTGTATGTGTAGTATATATTCTTGTATACATGTATGCATGTATACATATATACACATACAAAGCTGAGGAAGATCTATGCATGTGTGAATATATTTACATGTGTTATGTATATACATATATTTGCATATGTATATATACATTTTTGTTGTTGTTCTGCCCCTCCATGATCCCTTTGGGGTTCCCTTGGCAAAGAGTGAATTGCCATTTTCTTCTCCAGGTCATTTTATAGATAAGGAACTAAGATAAAAAGGGTTAAATGAATTGTCCAGGGTCACATAGCTGGCAAGTGTTAGACATGGAATTTGAACTCATGAAAATGGGTCTTTCTGACTTCAGACTGGCATTCTTTCTATTTTGCCACTTAGCTATATGTATGGGTATAGGTATAAGCATGTATATATATATAAGTATACATATAGAAATATGGATGTATTCATATGTATTTTATGTTTATATATATATATGTGCATCTATATGTGTATGATTATAGGATAGAATGCCCAAAATGCCAGTATTGTTGAAGGGTTGATAAGCTATATTGCATGATGACTACCTAAAAGATCAACACTCATTTAAAATATAATTCTAATAGTTATTTTTGAAAGAATCATTACTTTGTAGTTTTATCCCCCAAATAGTTTGGTATCATATTAAATTTTCTTTGATCTAAAAAGCTAATTCTTCCTCTTAAAAATCAACCATTTTAGATGATAAAATTTTAGTGGGATTTGAAAAATTTGATAACTGTATTATTGACTAAAAGAAGAAGGTGGTAGTGTAGGTGTTAAAATTTCTGGCATTCTCATGTGATTCTAAGTCTGTCTCATTTTGACAGACATGTTATTATCATTGCAAAGTTTTATGCCTCAATTAACAAATGTGGGCTTCACTTGCTTTGAGTGAAATATCAAATCAAATCATTTTTGGAGACTAATTCAATATTTCCTTAAGGGCAACCTGGATGTTTAAATCTTTCATTATTATATTTTAAAAATATATTTTAAAAATACCTTAATATAAAGATAATAATTGTAATAAAAACAAAGTTCACTGCAGCACTGATAAATATATTTTCATATAATAATCACAAGTTATGTCACTTTGGTTAGTCATTTTTTTTCCAATTGAACATAAATATGAAGTCTTTCAGTTTGGATGTGCCTTTAGAGAAAATGAGCTCTTTTCAAGTTTTGGATTCCTGCAGTCTTATATGTGATTCCATTTGAAATTTTGCATTGCTATATAATTGTCAACTAGGAAAATAACCCTAGAGTAATTGTCAAAAAATAAATGACTCCAATTACTTAAAAAAAAAACGGTTCTTGCATTAGATTATTGACACAGAGCTAAGAGAGACCTCAAAACACATCTAGTCCATCACTCTCATTTTACAGATAAGGGATGTGAGGCCCTGAAACATGAAGGAATTTTCTCCAATATCACAGAGGAATAAAAATCACAGGAAGCATTTTTGAATATGGTCATTTGACCCCACAAACAATGTGTTTTCCTCTGTAATGTTCTACATCTTTAAATTCTTATACTTCTTATACTTTGTGTATAAGAATTTACGTATGAAGTTTAAGTAGATCTTTATGTAATTTTAAATTAAGTATCCTTTAGTGGATATTTAGAATTATTGTTTTGGACTTTTATATAATCACAATTCTCTGCAAATATTGATAATTCAAAGGAGATACATAGGATGTCCCAAAATTCTTAGTGTAGTTTTATGCATATATGTATATGAGCATAAAACTGCATTAAGATTTTTAGTGCACTCTATATTTCTATATACATGATGTACTCTGTATAATTTATACATTTTAGAGGAAGTAATTTGGGTTACATATTGGTTTATTATAAAATACATTGAAACTGCATTTAGAATCCATTTTTTCAATTGACAAATTATCTATATTTCTATTGAAGTTCTGAAGATGCATTTGAAGAAAACTTGTTTAATATAAACCCTAATTCAAACTAATCTAAGAATGATACATAGGGTAGTCAATTGGGTTTATGAAAACATGAAGAATATTTTAAAGAACTATAATTTTTTTTTCTAATTTGGCCCTTATATTCATTCTTAAAAATCAAGATTTTTCATAAAGATTTTTCATATAGTCATGGCATGCACTCCAGCTTGGCTTCTGCTTCCTCTTGCCCCACCCCTTCCTACTAAGTCAGCAAATTCAAGGAGCATAGAGGATTTTTAAATCCCATAACCATAACAATTGGTATCACTAATGAAAATTAAAGAGTCAGAAAATAAAGGTTATTGAACAATAAAGTTATCATATAAATAGTACTTTAGAGTTAATAAAATTTGTATAATTAAAAGCATATTTTGATCCTCATAAAACTCTTCAATATAAATAAATAATAAATGTTATTTAGTGGATGAAAGAAAACACTTGATTTCCTTTAGAACCAGTGGGCAAAGTAAAAAATTAAAAATCTACTAGTCACCTAAAAAATGTCTGAATCAAAATAGCTAAAAAGCCCATAGCTAACATCCTGGCTTCAAGGGCAAAGAAAATTATTATAAGCAGTTAGGAAAACATAATTCAAGACAATTCATAGTCAGGTTCAAGTGAAATTTGGTAGCTACCAATAAAAAAAAACTTGGAATATGGAATATAATATTCCAAAAGAAAAAATATATGGAATTAAAACAAGAATAACTTACTTTAAAAAATAAATTATAGGGTGGCTAGGTGGTGCAGTAAGTAAAGTGCTGGCCCTGGAGTCAGGAGGACCTGACTTCTATTCCGGCCTCAGACACTTAACTCCCACACACAAAAAAAACTAGCTGTGTAACTTGGGCAAGTTACTTAACTCCAATTGCCCCCCCAAAAGGCAAAAAAATATAATCCTACAAGGAAAAATAATTGATCTTTAATGAAATAAAGAATTTCAAACATTACATAAAAGACATACATTTATTTCATTAAACATTTTTCAATTACATATAAAAATTTCCACATTCATTTTTTAAAACTTGAATTCTAAATTCTCTCACTTCTCCCACTGATTGAGAAGACAAATTATCTATTATACACATAAAGACATGAAAAGCATATTAGCCTTGTTGCAAAACAAAACTTTCGCCAAAATATGAGATGACAATATAGAAATTTTTAATATATGTTTCATTAGGCAGAGTTCATCAGTTATTTCTCAGGACATGAATAGGATTTTTCATTGTGGATCATTTGGAATTGTTTTGGATCTTTTTCTTGATCAGAGTATCTAAGTCTTTCACACTTCATCAATAGTATATTGCTTTTGCTGTGTATAATGTTCTCCTAGTTCTGCTCACTTCACCTTACATCAGTTCATATAAGTCTTCCAACATTTTCCTGAAAGCATTCTGCTCCTCTTTCTTTCTTTCTTTCTTTCTTTCTTTCTTTCTTTCTTTCTTTCTTTCTTTCTTTCTTTCTTTCTTTCTTTCTTCCTTCCTTCCTTCCTTCCTTCCTTCCTTCCTTCCTTCCTTCCTTCCTTTCTTTCTTTCTTTTGTCTTTCTTTCTTTCTTTCTTTCTTTCTTTCTTTCTTTCTTTCTTTCTTTCTTTCTTTCTTTCTTTCTTTCTTTCTTTCTT
>NW_027186304.1:56527843-56535519 GCF_028583685.1 Petaurus breviceps papuanus
CCTTTTTTCCCACCCATTCCTTTGCAGGCTGGGTCCTCCTCGGCCCCGCGAATAACTTGGTCCCACAGGACGGGACAATTTTGGCCTTTTGTTTGACTTTTCTTATTATTTTTTTCTAGCTTAATAAATAGTTCTTTTGTACTTTGGTTAGTGTGGCACTGAATAAGTAAAATAATGTAGATTCTTCTATTGCTCTTTTTTCAATGTAATTTTATGTCATTATTGTCTCAAGAGGCTGATTTTTAAAATTTATGTTGTTCTTCATTAGGTTCCAAGGTTTTGTGCCATATTTTTGTGAAGATGCCAAATATAGATGAGAAAAAGGAATACTCCTATTAATTCCCTTTTAATTTTCTTCAAACATCCTTCTTATTTATTTTATCTAAAATTCTATTAATCTTAATTTGATTTTGATTTAGTTTATGGATAATTGCATCGGTCTCTGAGAATAGGAGAATATATGGTGCCCCATTAGTATAATTTTGCTGTCTATCTTCCCCTGTGAAGAATTTAATATTTTCTTTAAGAATATGAATGCTTGGGGTGACTAGGTGGCACACTGAATAGAGCACTGGTCCTGGAGTCAGGAGGAGCCAAGTTCAAATCTGGCCTCAGACACTTAACAGAAAACTAGCTTTGTGACCTTGAACAAGTCACTTAACCCAAATTTCCCTACCCTACCCCCTCCAAAAAAAGAAAACCAAAAAAAAAAAAAGAATTTGAATGCTACACCATTTGGTGTATACATGTTTAGTATTGATATTACTTCATTGTCTTTGTCTCCTTTTAGCAAGATGAAATTATAAGTGATAATGCTTCTAAGGGCCTCTGCTCCCTCTTTACCAAAAGTTTCCTTCTCTACCCTTGAACTCTGAATTGTGTTTAGGTGCTAGATTTGCAAAATAACTTCTGCTCTTGTGTTGAATGCTAGCACAGGGACTCCCTGTAGTTATTCCCTGTTTAGTTGCAAGGTCTTATATTCTCTTGCTTGAGATTGTCCTGGAGCTTCTGTTGCTTTTGTTGCCACCAGCTAGTCCCATAATGGTATTGCATTATACATGGGCTCTGACACAGCCTCCACCCACATGTCCTGTATCTCTACTTCCTACCTCTTAAATAGTGTTAGACTGAAAGAATATTTCACCCTGATCTATTTTTTTTAATTTTGTTCTGGCTGTGGCACTCTACATTTTGAATTGAGGCATTATGCTAAAGTTATTTGTAGAGCAATGTTGGGAGAGGTTGACTGAGTGCTTCCTCTACTCTGACCTGGAACTTCAGCTTTCCATGTGTTCTTTTTTTTTCTTAAAGCAATTGGGGTTAAGTAACTTGCTCAAGATTACACAGCCAGTTATTTCTGGGTGTGGTGCTGAGTATCTGAGCCCAGATTTGATCCCCAGGTCATCCCAACACTGGGGCCGGTGCTCTTACTCGCTGAGCCACCTGGCTGCCCCTAAGCAATTGGGGTTAAGTAACTTGCTCAAGGTTACATGGCCAGGTGTTTCTGGGTGGGTTCTAAGTGTCTGAGCCTGGGATTTGATCCCCAGGTCATCCCGACACTGGAGCCAGTGCTCTTACTCGCTGTGCTACCTGGCCGCTTCCTCCATGTGTTCTTGATCAAATAAATTTGGCAGTTTTAGAGTTGAGGAATTTTGAAATACAAAAAAATACTAAGAAAAATATAAAATTAAATATGAATACAAGGCATATATGTGTGTGTTGCCCTTGCAGATTACCTGTGTCCACATGGACTTGTATAGAAGTGACTGTCAGGCAGACATGACTTGATATCTCTAATGTGATCCCTGCTCACCCTTTACCAAAGAACATTGATTATTGCAAGGAAGAAAAACAGGATATTTTCTCTAGTTTCTGCCCACTGTGTGTTCTTCAGAGCAAAGTTACCAGGCCAGAATCATAAATGTCTTCCCCTTAAATATTTTTAACCTAGAGGAAATAATTTTGAAATTCAAAAGTCACCTTCTTAATCTTTATCCCTTATCAGGAAAGATATGCATTAAACTATATATCCAGAGCTAGACCCCCTTCTCACCAAATACATGTTACACAAATACTTCATCTAGTGAATGGCAAATAAATCCATTTATCTAAGCAGGTAACAAATAAAAATAATAGAAGCTACACAGATGAGAATATACCATACAATACATTGAGGGAAATATTGTAATTTAACCTAAAGTGTCCCATATCATACCCAGCGGGACATTTCCTGATGTTTCCAGGTGAGCAAACTGGTGATATGAATATGATTGAGGCACTAGTTTCTTTACACATTGGATTCTCAGAGTTATTTTTATTCATTTATGGACTTCTCATTGAAGGGAATTTGGAAATACCTGAATTATTTCTGATAACTGAAAGACAGAAGACCAGAATCATTCTTCCCTCAAATTCTCATCCTCATTCTTTCCCATCTCTCAAGATGGAGGACAAAAAGTGCCCCAAGGGGGGGATAAAAAAAAGGTCAAAAAGGAAAAAAAAAATAAAAAGAGAGAGAGAACAAAAAGGAAGATACAAAAAGCTGGAAAGAAGGTCAAAAACCTTCAAAAAAAAATGCAGTCGGAAGCCAGTCCTAGCCCTAAGTAGATACTCTAGGTCTGAAATGTATTCACATAGAGACATGTACAAGCAAAATACTCTCCCCGCAAAACTCAGATTGAAAAGAAAAAGAAAGAAAAAGTTCCTGCTAATATCGTGAAGCCTGTTGCTGGTGATAAGAATGGAGGAACCCTTGCGGTAAATATTGGCAAAATGCCTAGGTATTACCGTACTGAGGATGTGCCTAGAAAGCTGCTAAGTCATGGCAAAAAGTCCTTCAGCCAGCTTATTAGGACACTTGGAGCTAAAATCAGTCCAGGCACCATTCTGATCATGCTCACTGGCCACCACTGGAGCAAGAGAGTGGTTTTCCTGTAGAAGCTGGCTAGTGGCTTGCTACTTGTGACTGGACCTCTGACCATCAACTGTGTTCCTCTGAGAAGGACCCATCAGAACTTCGACATTGCCACCTCTAACAGAGTTAACCTTTCAGGTGTGAAAATGACAAATCATCTTACTGATACTTAACTTCAAGAGGTGACTCTGTAAACCTAGACACCAAGAACAAGAAATTTTTTCATACAGAAAATGAGAAATATAAAATTACAGAGAAGTGCAAGGCTAATCAGAAAAAAATAGACTCTCACATCCTGCCCCAAATCAAGAAAATTGCTCAGCTCTGTGGCTACTTGCTTTCTTTCTTCTCTCTCCAATGGAATTTATTCTCATGAACCGATCTTTTAATTGCCTTGTGGAGAACACTTATTAAAATATTTGCAATAGCTAAAAAATAATTTTCATTCTCTTTAGTCCTTGGGAAGGTAAGGAGCACTGAGAAAAACAAAAGAAGACCGTAGAATAGATTAAAAACCAGAAAAAAATATGTAGTGTATAAGAGACAGACTGAAAAAGAAAGCCATGCAGAGTAAAAATAAAGGGTGGGATCAGAATCTATCATGTTTTAATTGAAGAAGAGACAGAAATTGCAATCATGATCTCAGACAAAGCAAAACTAACAGAGAAAAGAGAAAATCAGGGAAACTATATTTTGGAGAAAGGTGCCATTAAACAATGGAATAATACACAAACATTTATAGAAAGATTATCTGAGGTAAATATCTCATTTCTCCAATATACACTGAGTATAGAAATGAGTCAACTTTATAAAAAGAAGAGTCATTCCCCGAATGTTGCTTGTCCTTCATTCTCAAAATGAATGATGATGGCATAAGAATGATGTCTTGAAATTTGTATGGATTGTACTTGAGTGAGGCATCCTCAGTCTCTCATCCAGTCATTGGAGTCCAGTGGCAAGGCAAAAGTCAATAAGACTGGTGATGGCCCAGCATGTAGTAAATGACCTTGTCCTTTTAAAATTGATGTCTTTCCCAGATCTCAGTTTGTCTGATACAATGCCCATTCAATGTCTAAGGGCTAAGAATTGAGAAAAAAAGCAGCCCAACTTGATGGACTTTCTGTTCAGCTACTCTTCAGTGTATATGTAATTCAGACCTGGTGAGCAATTTCTGAATGGCAAATACTATGAAATTGCTTTTTCCTAAGAAGAAGGACAGTTCTCAGTTCTTTTAGCTTGAAGCCACAGGGGGCATCTAAATTATTTGTTATTCATACTCATAACCAGTCAATCATAACAGACTTTAAATTAATCAGCTAATAATCTTTTATTAATCACTTGCTCTAATGGCCTTAGAGGGAAGGAATTAAGATTAGGGATGAATAGGGAAAGACTGCTTGGAGAAAGGGGGATTTTATTTGAGACTCAGAGGAAGTTAGGGAAGCTAAGAAGCAGAAATTAGGAAGGAGAGACCTCAGGACATGGGGGACAGCCTTTGAAAATGAATGCAATGTGAAGTCAAAGTATTGGGATTAAGTATATCATCAACCTAAGTTATTAGATTTCTTTTAAAATTGTTTTCTTCTGTTTCTGTTGCTGATATTTTCATTCAATTTACTCTCAAGTTTAAGTAAGAATATTTATTTAAAATCTCATGATATCTAGTTCTATTCATATAACCAGGCAAGTTTTATGAACCCAAACTGAAGTTGCTTGAGGTTGTTAATTGCTTTACTGCCAGCTACAAATTCATTGCTCCCTCTATACTACTGGTGAATTTAGATCAATTTTACTTAATCATAATCATATCTAAATGTATTTTAAAAAGCAATAACATAAGTATTTGTTACATTATTTATTCCACATGCAAAATATGTCAAAGTTAAGTCATTAAAGGTGATGATTCACTAGTCTATTGTTGGAGAAGACTCACTAGAAAGATTTCTGAGTTTGAAAGGAGTCATGTGAGAGGTGAGATGATGCCCTGGAAAAGAAAAATGGATTTGGGGTCAAGAGGAACTGGGTTCAAGTTCTTCCTTAAAATAGCTCTAATTTTGGATGCTTAATTTCTTTTGTTCAACGAGATAACCTCCAAGATTTAAGGTCTCATCTCATCTAATCCTGACTCTATAAACTGTTTCCTTAGTAATAATAAGTTTGTCATTATTTTTAGAAATATACTTTATCCAAAAAATTGATGCAACAATCTTTAAAAATAAGAGTTATTGGGTTGGCTAGGTGGTGCAGTGATTAAAGCACCAGCCCCAGAGTCAGGAGGACCCGAGTTGGGTTCTGGACTCAGACACTTAACACTCACACAAAAATACTAGCCATGTAACCTGGGGCAAGTTACTTAACCCCAATTGCCCTCCAAAAGGCAAAAAAAAAAAATAAGGGTTATTTTTTGTCTTATGATAATAGACTATATATTGTGGGATTTGACATCTAGTAAATGAATGTGAATACATATTGTCACGACTTGTTGCGATCCTATGATTTCTAGCTGAGTCATACCTCTCCCAGGCCTTCAGTGTGCATTCTGGTCATGTTCCCGCTTGTTCGCATAAAGGAGAAGTCGAATCAGTGGAAATGGAAAGAGGCACAGCTTTACTGGCAGGACAGGCGTGTGGTTACATCTCTCCCTACCTCCTCCGCCCCCTCATGCTTCAACCCTTAAATCCCCCAAAGTGCACTTGCAGAGCTTGTGGACAACTCCTGAACAGCTCATGAGAGAAGGTAGGGGGCAATCAGAGAACAGGGAGACTGTGTCCAGGATAGCTTGCATACTCCTATGCACTTACCCTTTGACCCCGAGTTAAACATTAGGGTAACAGGTTATTTGCATGACAGCACACAATTTGGGCACCTCAGCACTTCCTAGAGGTCAGGGCTCCCTGACCTCAGATAAGATAAGCACATACCACGAAGTGCTCTGTAACCAGACCTGAACTCAGAGAGGCTGCCTGAGACCTTTCTGGAGCCTGCAGATCCCAACAACATACAACTAAGAGCTTGGTTTCTTTTGAAATTTCAGTTTACTGTTGTTATGCAGCAAAGATATTTTGGTAACCCTGAGATCATGTTTCCTGTTATAACGCAGGGAATCCTCTCTCCAGGGCATAGTTTTTGTTCCAAATGACTTCTGATTTCAATACATAAATATTTCTGAAAGGAAAAGTAAAAATGCAGAGTAAGTGAGGCATAATCACACACACACACACACACACACACACACATGCACCCATGCACGCCCACATGCACACACCAATTATAGCCCTAGCAACTTCTGTAATTCCAGTTCAATTTACTGAAACATTTGTCATTAGAGGTTTAAATACTTTGAATATTGTTTAAGCTTGTGAAATTCTTTCATATAATTTTTAGAAAAGAAGGATATGAAGGAGATAAAGTAGACTCATAGTCTCCATTGCTGGAGAGGGCTCCTTAAAAAAAAAGGACTGCTTTACTATCAACAGTAATCACAAACATTTACTAAACATATACTACATGCAAGACACTGTGCCAGAGGTACAAGGATAAAATAGATAACTTGCTCCTTACCTGACAAAGCTTGTCACATAGTTAATAGTAACAGATGTTTATTGGTCTCCTGTGGAATGAATGGAAGGCATTGTGAAACAACCTGCCATTGTAGAAAAAAAGAAGATAATGCCACTAGGTGCCATGTACACATACCTAGGGCTGACATGTTTGATGGTAGTAATTTGAAATTGTTATTACTATTCTCATTGCTCTAATAAATACAGCAATAACAATCATCTTGCCTTGATTTTATATATCTTTAAATAAATTAAAATATCTCCACTTTATGGGGGCACAGAGAGTGATTTATTCAAGCTAATGGATAAGAATAATTGGACTTGGCAGAATCTATAGAGCCCATTTTATGGTATTAAAAATAATAGACTCAAATATATGACCATGGAGTGAAGACAACACATTAACTTTCTATTAGAAGTACTGAAGTGACCTTAAGGAACAGGAAGATTTACTAACAAATCTTTCTTATCCCAAAAAGAAGGGCAGCTAGGAAGCTAGTTGATGGAGCACTAGAATTAAATAAAGTCAAGAGGATTTGAGTTCAGATTTAGTATCCTCATCTGTAAAATGGAGTTATTCTTATCTCATGAGTTATTTTGAAGGTCAAATGATAAAATATGTATAAAACATTGCTAAATTTAAAGGACTATACTAATGATTGCTGTTATATGATTAGTATAGTTCATAGGAAAAGTTATAAAGGAAGGGTCTTAAATTAAGAATTGGAAGGAATATTAAGTATAATTTAGTCCAAACTATGTAAAACTTGAGGAAACTCAGGCCTGTATTTCCTCAAAGTGATTTGAATCATGAGTCAATTTCAACTTATCTGTTCTTCATTTAGATAAAAGTAAAGATATCATTTTCCATCACCTAAATGATTTATTATTCTTTAGTCTTCACTGTTTTGCTGGTGCTTATAAGAAGAAAGTGGATCTTTGAACAACCAACCAAATAAAGAAAAAAAACAAAAAATATAACTCATATTATTAATTATATTGATAATATCTAACCTGGCATTTTGGACAGAAAGACTTAGATTAGTGATTTTAACCCTTTGAAATGATGCAGTTATTTTGTGTAATTGAGAAAGAGGAAGGGGGGTGAGAAAGAGAAAGAAAGAAAAGGAGATAGAGGGAGAGAGAGAGACAGAGAGAGAGAGACAGAGAGAGACAGAGAGAGAGAGAGAGAGACAGAGAGA
>NW_027186304.1:56535619-56564365 GCF_028583685.1 Petaurus breviceps papuanus
AGAGAGAGAGAGAAACCAGAATTCTCTAGTGAAAACTTCCCCAAATTTCTATTATAGTAGCAAGCTGGGGATAGGGATATGACAAAGATTGCTGCCTTTATGGCATGTCAAATTTGTGCCAGAGTCCTTCTCATAAACCAGATACTATAATAATATTCTAAATACAAATAGACACATCTACGTACATGATACATTTATGTATATCAATACTCACATATGTATTTTACATATATTTGTATATTCATTCTGATATTAATAAAGAAATGTTATAGTCAAAGGAGAGACAACAGAGAATGGTAAGCTAAATCAATTATATTATTTAGCATGTATATAATACTATACATTTTATGCAATTCTTTCTAAGTTATCTCATCTCATCATCACAACAACCCTTGGAGACAGGCACTACAATTATCCCCATTTTACAATGAAGGAACTAGAAGTGACCTCTCCAATCACATATCTATTGAGTGTCTGAGGAAGCAGTGAAATGCAGGTTTTCCTGACTTTAAATATAAGATTCTTTTCATTTGACCACCTAGCTGGATGGTGAATGAACTATTGAATATTTACCAAAGTTATGAATTATTCTCACACTTCACATTCTTTTGGTGACCTTTTCACATGGGATTATGAAACCTTACACTGTATAAAAAGATGAATTAAAGCAACCATAGACACTTCAAACTAAGAAAACACATATTTAAACAAGAATATTACATCTATTGTTGTTAAGACTATAAAGAAGGGAATGTCTTCATCTACATATTAAATTCTTGATATTGTGCAAAATTACAGAATGAATGGGTCCAGTGATATTGGTGTCAGTTTGAACACAGTATTATATAATTATAAAAAATACATTTTGGATGCAATAAAGATTAGATTACAAGAAAAACAAAACTGTTGATATCTAGTCCATCTAGATTGAATTTTATAGTCTGTTTATTCTCTGTTAGTAATTTTCTCTATAAAATGCACCTTACATATTTGTAAGAATTAAATATAAATATATACTAAAAAGTTAGGCAAACACTAAAGTACTATGTAATGTCTAGAATTATCATCCTCATCTTCATCATCATCATTACTTACAACCCAGAATGTATTGAAAATAAATTTTCTAATATTTCTTCATTATGAGGTAACATGTTCTATGAGTGAAACAAGACAATGCAATGACAAATATATGTATATTAATTTTTAGAAATCTGAGTTCAGATGTTTTCTCTGATCCTTCTTACTCTTGTAAATTTCTGCAGTCACAAAGTCTCTGAGCCTTTATTTCTTCATTTGTAAACAAAAATTTCAGACTATATGATACTTGAGGTCTCCACTAGTTCTTAATCTATGATTATTTATGTTAGGCTAGGATAACAGAAAACAATTAATCAAAAGATATTCCAAGAAATAGAGCCCTTAGAAATTAAAAAAAATATCCTATGCAAGATTTTGTTATTATTACCATTCTCTAGAGACATCATAAAGAATATTATAGGTTATAAAGTGTTGCCCAAATCCCTGAGATACCCTCCAGTTAATCTGTGATTTGATTAATTTGCAAGTTTCTCCCAATAATTAAATCCAACAAACACTTACTTGTCCAATATATACCAGGCAGTGTACTAATTACTAGAGATATAAATAAGAATCTGATACTCCCTGTAATCTAGGAGCTTACACTCTAGCAAGGGAAAATAAGACTTTGAAGGAAGAGGAAAATCAAAATTGGAATGCACCAGGAGGTACTGAAGGTTGTGGGGAAAGGCGGGGGAGAAGGGGGAGATGATGTTTCTTGTAATTGAAACCAAGTAGAGCTGTAGATGGAAAATGGAGTGTTATTGGGAAAGTCCAGATACCATCCCTCTATAAAGGAAAACTTTAGGAGGAATTTATTGCTCCATTTTCCAGCCTTCCCGTCAGAAGAGTGAAGCAAAGGAGGAAGTTGAGATAGTGAGAATTAAAAACTGAGACAATCAGCATGATATTTCAGGTAACCATTTTATTCAGTGTGCCATAATGTTAGGCTCAACCTATTCATGCCTACCTGTCTTACCTGATTATTATCTGTATCATCCCAAAAGGTCTCCAATGGAGCACTACCTAATATGCTGGAGGCTTTCCTTGCTTTTTTCTCACATTTTATTTCCTGTATTCTTTAATTAAAAATTTGTATTCACATATACTTATTATTATGTGATATTTATATAACATATTTTATAAAATTCATTCCTCACAACAACCCCATTAGAGAAGTAGGGCAAGTCATCTGCAGACAAAGTTAAGCTCAGAAAGGGTTCAGGATTTTCCCAGGTGATTGCCCAAGATAGTTAATGATCTTCTAAATGAATTAAGTGTTTATTTCACCTCTTAACCTATAGATGATAAATTTATATACACAATTATATCACAAGATCACATTAATTCATACACAAACAACGATTAATTGCTTATTTCAAATTATATTTCTTTCTCCCTTTGTATTAATGAACATGTTTTTGTTTGTATGTTTCTGTGTGTGCATGAAAGCATTCCAACCAGCACTTATGATTAGCTGGAAATTAGCAGTAAAATCTGAATAAAGAAGATTCTTTTCATAGCAATTTGATTTATACCCAGTTTTGATAAATTTACAGTAATATATACTCAATATTATGAGACATTCTTACATAGTTTGAAAAGCACCTATGATTTGCAGTTTCTCAAAAGACTTAAGATATAGCACAAATTGTTACTGAATGTCATTGTGAAGTAAGAAATGAAAAAAAATATGAAAAATTCAGAGAAATATGAGAATTTCTGTATGAACTAATGCTAAGTGAAATAAGCAGAATCATTATAATAAAATGCAAACAGGCAAAAATAATTTTAGTGGAAAGACACTAACAATAAGGCAAGTCTGAAAAATTGAAGGGGGAAAAACCAGCAAAGGTCTTGGAAAAGAGATAGTGAAAAAATATATTTTCCATTCATCTAGAGAGGTAAGAGACAACTCAAAGAGAATTTTGTATACGTTACCAAATTTTTTGCAATTTGTTTGTGGAAAGTAGCCATCACACAGAGTTTAGTTGTGGGGAAGGAGTTAATTTGACTATTGTGAATACAAAATATATCAATATAATATACTTTAATAAAATAATTTTTAAGTAGAAAACATTTGGTATTCAAATATTCACTAATTATTACAAATTTTAGCAGGAGTTAGGCCACTTCACTGCTTTAGAAATGACGTCTATGGATGATTTTGACTTAGTCATGTTGGAAAAAATATGAAATAATATAAATAATTATTTAATTTCAAATTCTAAGAGACAGATAAATGTGATTATAAATAAAATATCCAATTTTCAAATAATATATCTACTTAATTGTGTGCCAAACTTTAAAATAAAAACATTTGGGATACACATTATGCTGTGCAATGATGAAAATTAACTCATTCTCATTGTATAAGAGAAATTTGTCTGAACTTTAAAGAATCAGATATTAGGGAGAAAAGAAATTAAATCATAAATCTAAAAAAAATAAAATATCATTTAATGAATTTATTTGCTTGTGAATCTATGATCAGGAAGGAATTTTGAGGGATTTTAGTGTAGACAAATGCTTATATTCTCTAGATAGAGGGTTTTCAAGCATTCTTGATAAAAAAAACCAGAGCTGAACAGAAAATCTGACTTTCAAATACAAGAAGCAAGAAAAGCATGAGAAGGTAAACAGGAAAAAGAAATCATAAGGAACTTATTAAAGTTGAACTATTTACAATTGTTACATGGAAAAATGATAATAGTAACTCATAAGACTTTTCTCAGTATGAGGATAGTTGAAGGGAGTATCTATGTATAAATACATATATGTATGTA
Organism: Petaurus breviceps papuanus; assembly: GCF_028583685.1. Taxonomy (NCBI): domain Eukaryota; kingdom Metazoa; phylum Chordata; class Mammalia; order Diprotodontia; family Petauridae; genus Petaurus; species Petaurus breviceps. The sequence continues at coordinate 56,539,483 of NW_027186304.1, forward strand.
TAGGAGGGTGTATGTGTATATAAATATGTATGTGAGTGTGAGCATATGTATGTTCATGTATACATAGAAAGGGGCACAGGATGAGTTGAATATGAAGGGATGATATTTAAAAACTAAAATTAAGAGGTGAGATATGAATTTATTGGGAGAAGGAGAAAGGGAGAGATAGATTAGGATAAATTATTTTATATAAAAGAGGCAAGAGAAAACTATTACAATGGAGGAAAAGAGCAGGAAGGTGAAAGAGAATGGAACAATGCTTATCTCATGGAATTTGTCTTATGGAGGGAATAACACACACTCAATTGTGTATCTTACCCTACAGGAAAGTAGGGAGGAAGGAGGTAAGAGAGGGGATGATAGAAAGAAGGGCAGATTGGGGGAGATGGTTGTTAGAAGCACATAGCTTTCAAAAGGCACAGGGTCAAAGTAGAATATAGAATAAGTGGGGGGGTGGGATAGGATGGAGGGAAATGTACTTAATCTTTCATAATATAACTACTATGGAAATGATTTCGGTAACTACACACGTACAACCTATATTGAATTGCTTATCTTCCCAGTTGGGTTAGGCAAGGAGTCAAGAAGGGCAAAAATATGGAACTAAAAGTTTTAAAAACAAATGTTTAAAAAAAATGTTTTTTACATTCAACTGGGAAATAATATATATAGGCACTGGGGTATAGAAATCCATCTTGCCCTAGTAGAATGTTAGAGGTTGAGGGGGAAGGATATAAGAGAAAACAGATTGGGGAAAGTGGTATTTGGTAGGCTTTCTACTTTGGGGTGAGGGTAGGGGAAAGATGGTTTAAAAAAATTATAACTCAAAATCTTGTGGAAGTAAATATTTAAACTAAAACTAACTAAATAAAATTTTTTAATAAGAAAATGATTCTAATGAAGGCAGGTGCTCTCTGAGATACTAAGTCCTTCTGTTAATTGATAAAAGCAAGAATTTTTTTCCTTGACTTTGTCAGAATTTTCCAATTTATCAAGGATCTGAAAAATGACTTTTTTTGTCATCTCTCATGATGAATGGTTTTAAAAACTAAGAACTCATTCTAAAATCATGTTAAAATGTTTCATCAAGCTAGCGAGAGTAAAATCTTGCCACCTATGCACATATTTTCATGTTGTGAAACGCTTACATGTCTTCCCATTATAATCTATTTGTGGTTCCTGACAACAAAATGGAGAATTTCCCTTTAGGTGTTTTAACATTACATAGTGCAAATACAACACATGGACTAGTTATCTGTTGTTACTAGCTCTCACTAATTAGCCCATTTTTCCAGTGATACATCTGTTGCATGATATCTTTGTTGATATATTTTCCATGAGACATTGTTAATAACATAACTACCTTTTGTGTTGTTATTGCTGTTCACTTATTTGTTTTGGGTTGTATCCTATTCTTCATGATCATATTTGGGGTTTTCTCAGCAAAGATATTGAAGTACTTTGCCATTTCTTTCTCCAGCTCATTTTGAGATGACGAAACTGAGGCACACAGTCTTAAGTGACTTGTCTAGTGTCACACAGTAAATATCTAAGGTCAAATTTGAAAACTCCAGGCCTAGTGCTCAATTCCACTGTGTCACATAGCTGCTTAACTACCACTCATAATTCCATTGCTCTTTATGTCTCTAGTAATTATGATTTATTGGGTTTTGTAATATCCTGCAATACTCATATAGCTGCATATGAGCAACAGGAGAATACTAGTCACATATGTGCACACATATAATATATGCACTTATATGTACACATATTTTATATATGCCTTTATACATACATATGCATATAGATTTGTTTCATGCATGTAAACCTATGCAAGTGTGAAATTGATATACTGATATGCACAGGCATGTGTACATGCACATATACATGTATGCATTTGTACAATACATGCGCGCTTATATATAGGTGGGATGGTGGTGGTGTATATGGAGCATTTAGGGAAGAGTGTCACTCAATAAAGACATAAATATTTCCAGAAAATTTTACTTCAGGATAAAGTCCTCTTCAATATCACCTTTTTTCTTAATAAAACTATAGTTTATGAACCTCCACCAAAATGTTTACTTTCACTATTCATCCCGAAGACATGATTATTTCAAAGGAAAGACATTTAATACAATGGCCTAGAAAAAAAATAAGGTTAAAATATTACTCTAATACATCAAGAGCACACAAATATTATACCACTGGGTACAAGATTATGAAATTTCTCTCTACAAAGGAAGGTTGAATTTCAATTCTTTTCCTCAATTGAGTTGCTACCTCTTCTTCATAACAGGAACTGTTGTCTCTGCCAATTCCTTCTTAGCTTAAGATGTAGAAATTTATCTATTTAATCATATATGTATTTACTTATTTATATAGATCTTCAGTTACATATTTTTCTATTCTATAGTCCTTTCAGAAAGACATTCTCTGTAATAAAAAAGGGGAATGTTGTTAAATAGCCTTTTTTCCTGTGAAGAGAGTGTTAATTTTCATAACTTTTTCCTGTAATAGGTGTTTTCTCTAAAAAGACATACTATGCTCCAGATACCTATTGCCTACAAATTTAAGTCTTAAAAAAACTGATTTGTTGTTCAATAGGCATTTCACAAGAGTCTTTCTAAGTTATGGTTGATATTCCTTTTAACTCTATACTTAATTTTCACGTGAGTGTCCTATTCTCTTAAATCTGTTTTAGAGAGTTTCTGATAAATAAACCCCACAAAGTTTTATGTATCAGATCTTATCTCAACTTTTTAACAAAAAAAATTCTTAGAGTCTAACATGAAAATCAACCTGAGGAAAGACAAAACTAAGTACAAAGGAGAAAGTTATTGTGTTCCTCTTACCCTGCCATATTTCTTCCTTTAATATGTGTTTCTGACACTAACCCCTGCCCTATCTTCTCCTAATGAAATAATTTGGGATGATTAAAAATTCCCTGAAAATCTGCAAATAAAACCCAGCCTACTCTTTTATTCTTCTTTCTAATTTTGGATCTAGTTCATCATATATATTTTCTTTCTAAACTATATATATATATATACATATATGTATATATATATATATGTACTGACATATGATTAATATTGATGTTTTTTTTAATTGAATTTAATTGATCAGCCAACACAATGGAATATCTTTTCAACTAAATATATATTGGAAAGTAGGTATTTTTCATAAAGTGTGGATTATGTGGTTGGATATTTTTCTGTGATTGTGGATCTAACTTTAAAGGTGCTGATGTTAGTGTTGGATAATTCAAGCAGTACAATGTTATGTGCAAAGAAGAAAATGCCATCACTTACAGAAAAATTCTATTCAAATTTAGCTGTGCATTCTGCATAACAATGGTAAACATGGAATGTTGTTTTTTTTTCTTTCTTCTAACAAGTTGATGTTCTAGCTGAACAAAGATATGTATTAACAATAACCTTAATGATTTCTTTTTACATGAGAGGCAGCAGAGCATAGTGGTTAAAGTCCTGGGCTTAGACTCATGAATAATAATAAGATTCAGAACACAACGTATAGGTCATCTAGTGCAACATATTTGATTTACAGGGGAGGAAGTGAGAGGTTTAGTAACTTGTTGAAAGTCACTCAGAGAGAAAGTTTTAGAGGTTGACTCTGAACCGTCTGATTCCAGAGCAATTTCTCTCAATGCTCTGACCATGGGACATTTTTAATTCATTTAACTTAAAACCTTTTGGCATTCTAAAATGTTTGTTTTATTCATTTTAATTGTTTTCTAGCCACGTCTTATCTATTTTGTGATTATGTACTTAGTTTATTGAACATTTGTTTAAGAACTTATATTTCTTTATCAAATTCCATATTGTTAGATTTCTACTATCATGTTAACTATTCTCTTTAGTTTTATATCAAGTTCCAATTTGAGAATCTTCCACCTATGTTTTCATAAAAAGTATTATTTATGATTCTGGGGAGTTAATATATCCTGGGGAGGGGGTGGAATTGTATTCTGATTCTATCAAACTTGTAAATTGTTTTGAATGGTATATTCAGCTGTCCATTTCAACATTTTTAGCTCTTAGGTAGTTACTGAGAAGACTAGTGAGGTGAAAATTAAGAATTGTAGTATATTAGTATTTTGTAATGAGTATGGAGAAATCACATTGATTGATTTGTCCATGTGACTGACTTTTCTTTTGGAAAAGACATTGATAGACCTCTTTGAGAGTATCCAACATACATAAGCTACATATCCCCCCCCCCAAAAAAAAATATTCTTAAGTATACATTGGAAAGTTTTGTTTGAGTTTTATGTCTTAAAATAAATTTTGATTGTGTTCGCATTTCTATAATTGATAAAAAGTTGTATATATATGTTATATATATATAATATGTTATATATTTTTCTTGCAAAAAATACATACTATTTTTCAGACTGTACTTATTAAGAATATATATTTTGAAATGCTTCTTCTACCCTTTCTACCTACCTCTTCTCACTGAGCTTTTATTCTTGTCCTGGAAATGAGTTTGAAACTTCAAAAGCTCTCTGAGTATTACAGATTGTAACTATCTTTTACTTCCCTTAATAAATAGTTTAGTAGTTTTTTTGACCAAATTAATTATTATTAGACAGAATTCTGATCATGAGTTTCTTTCAACAGACTCTTGCTGTCAATTGCTAGATCTATTTTTTGAATAAAGACTCTTAAGTTTTTTTCACCAGACATGTTTAGGGTCTGGTGAAACCTGTGGGCACCTTTCTCAGAAAGGTTTCAAATGCCTATAATAAGGAAACCAATTTCATTAAAATAAATGATGTTCACAGACCTCAGGTTAAGAAACCCTGAACTAAATCTTTTGTATTTGGTAAGAATTTTTCAACTTTAATTTTCACAACTCTCTTGAGCTCAAGTTTATCGCCATGTCATATGTTATTAGACTATCATTTTTAATTTCAAGATATAAAAACTATGATATTATATAGAAAATACTATTGACTTTTGTTTCTTAAGTATTCTTTTATTTACTCAAATATATTTAAATATACAATCATAAATATACCCTCCAATACTCTTTGACTTCAAGGCTATTTAGACAAGAAGATAATGCTGGATTTTATAAAGTTATGTCACTTGAATACAAGTAGTACAATTTGTACCAGTAAATAAAGCCTGAAGTATTCATAACAAAGTGAATAATTGCCTTTGGAAGACTGAGGTAACTTAATCTTAAGAGATAAGGTAATATCTTTTGATCATAATGACTCATGAACACTGCTTACCAAACTGTAAAGGAGTGTGATCTGTTTTCTCTCAGGACTTAGTTCTATTTAAGAAATCATAGTTATTTGAATCAGTCAGTCAATAAATATTTATTAAGCACTTACTATGTTCCAGGCATTGTGCAAAGCACTAAGACTACAAAGAAAACAAAATATTCCCTTCCCTCATGGACCTTACAATCTAATAGAAGATACAATATGCCAGCAATTATATAATAATAGCTTTTATATAGCAGTTCAAGTTTGGCAAATGCTTTATAAATATTATCTAAGCTTTTATGTGGGTGGCATTATTAAACCTATTTTACAGACAAGAAAATAAGGCAGACAGAAATTAAGTGACTTCACCATGGTCACATTAGTATATGTTTTTGGCTGGATTTGAATTTATCTTCCTGACTCTGATCTTCTATCCATTGTGTCACTTAGCTTTTAGATAACAGATAAGTTGAAGATAATTACTCCAGGAAGGAAAGACTGAGGAATCCATGCAAAAAAGGTTTTTGCAAGAGATGGGAACCTGCATTAAAATACATAGTTTCTACTCTTTTTTTTAAACCCTCTCACTTGATGCATTTTCTGAAAAAGACAGAAAAAACATAGAAATATGGGCAAATCTAAGTATTCATTCAATCTTAACATCCAACAAGAATGTCCTAGGGGAAAAATATTTTGTCTAGGGAAAGGAATTCTCTAGTGCACTGTTTTGTAGGGAAATAAAATACAAAATGGTTTGTTGCCTGTGGCTTGACATGTATTCATACCTTTTCTCATTTTTTCTTAATAAAGCTTCTATCAGTACATGTGATCATGTTATATTGTGTTGTTCTCATTCTTTTGCCCAAATAACAATAAAAATTACATTTAAAAACATTTCTTTTGAATGCCCTGAAATGAAGACCAGTGCAGCTCAAGGAACAATTTTTCTCTTACCATAGAACAAAAAAGTTGAGAAAATGAGTTTGCTTTTCCCCCAAAGATTTTATTGGATCTTCTTTCTTTGTAGATCTCATTAAAAAGTCACAAAGAAACTTCTTTTTACTGTCATGCTTTAACTATTTATTTGTTGTGAGGCAAGCAGTTTCCAGGGAGATTTGTTTAATTTGCACCTAAATATAGTTTACATTACTTCTTTCATTTAGCAAAAACCTACTGTGAGTGAGTTATTGTGTTAGACTATGGGCAGTCAGTGAGCAAATAAACATTTAATACATGCCTACTATGCTAAAAACTTTGTAAATGCTGCTATATGAAAAAGAGGGCAAAAGAAAGCCTCTGTACTCCAGGAACTCACAATCTAATGAGGGAGAATACAAGCAAACACATATGTATGTGGCACCAGTGCAATATTTACAGTGCCCATGATCATGAAAAAAGGCCATGACTATAAGTATTACATGATGTTCAATCACAAAATATACCAGATTCTCCAGATAGAGGATAGAACCGAAGTACTTATTTAAACACCAGAAAACCCAAAACCAGTAAGCTGATTCCATCATAGTACCAAAGGTATTCAGAAGTCATAACAACACTGAGAGTCACAGGATCCTTCAGCCATCCCACAAACCAATACAAGATAAATATTTATTCACATACTTCTCTATTTCCTTAATGAGCATCCTCTCTCCCCAGAGTCTGACTAGCTCTCAACACCAGCTTCCTATGGGCTCTGCTTTGCTTCAGGAAATCTTCTCCCACCACAGGCTCCATGTGACTACATTCAGCTTATTAGGGGGCAGAGTTTAACTTCACAGCAGGGAAGCTTCCTGGCTCTACTCTATACTTTAGCAAATTTCCCTCCAACACAGGATTCAGGTGATTACATTAAGCCTATTAGGGGGCAGAATTTCCTTTCAAAGCAGGGGAGGTCTTCAAATTCTTCCCCCTCCCCCAGGTCTATTAAGGGGAAGGGATGATCTTCAAATTCCCATTCTCATTACATGTACAAATATTTTATGTTACAGTGCAAATAGGAAATAATTAAAAAGAAGGAAGGCACTAACATTGAGAGGTTATGAAAGGTTTCTTGTAAAAGATAGGATTTGGGGTAGGACTTAAAGGAAGACAAGGAAATCTATCAAAAAATTTGAAGAGTGATATAATTTCACATATGAAGGAAAGTCAAAGACAATGCCCAGAGCTGAGGAATGGAGTGTCTTGTTCATGGAATAGCAAGGAATTCAAAGACAGTGGATGAAAGAGTATGGAAGTAAGGAGGTGTAACAAGACAGAGTAGTCAATGACTATAGCATGCTACATTTTTATAAACCCAAAGATTCCAGCTTTTGGGGTAAGAACTTATCATTTGACAAAAACTGTTAGGAAAACTGGAAAAGTGTGGCCAAAACTAGGCATAGAGCTGCATCTTATCCTGTTTATCAAGATGTTAAAATTGGTACATGATTTAGACATAAAGAGTAATACCATAAGCAAATTAGTAGATCAAGGAATAGTTTATCTATCAGATCTATGGAGAACAGAAGAATTTATTACCAAACAAAAAATAGAGAACATTATGAAATGCAAAATGGAATATTTGATTGCTTTAAATTAGAAAAGGTTTTGCAGAAAGAGAGCTAATGTGACCAAGATTAGAAGGGATGCAGCAAACTGGGAAACAATTTTTACAAGGAGGGTATCTGATAAAATCCTCATTTCTAAAATGTATAGAGAACTGAATCAGATTTATAAGAATACAAGTCACTCCCCAATTGAGAACCAATCAAAGATATGAACAGACAGTTTTCATAGAAAGAAATTACACTATCTATAGTCATATAAAAATGCTCTAAATCACTATTGATTAGAGAAATGAAAATTAAAACAACTCTGAGGCATCATACCCATCAAATTGGCTGACACAACAAAAAAGAAAATGATAAATGTTGGAAAAGATGTGGGAAAATTAGGACCCTAATGCATTGTTAGTGGATTTATGGACTAATTCAATCATTCTGGAGAGCAATATGGAACAATGACCAAAGAGCTATAAAATGAAATAAATTTTGATTAAACAGTATCAGTACTAGGTCTGTATCCCAAACACATAAAAATGGGGAAATAACTCACCCTTGCAAAAATATTTATAGCAGCTTTTTTTGTGGTGGCCACAAGTTGGAAATTAATGGGATGACCATCAGTTGGGGAATGGATGAAGAACTTGTGGAATATGAGTGTGATGTAATACTATTATTCAATAAGACATGATGAGCAGGTAGATTTTAGAAAATCCTGGAAAGACTTACGTGAACTGATGCTGAATGAAGTAATAAGAAACAGGAAAATACTGTACACAGTAACAGCAACTTTGTGTGATGATCACCTATGATAGACTTAGCTCTTCCTAGCAGTACAAAGGTCTAAGTGAATTCCAAAAGAATAATTAGAAAAAATTCTAACCACATTCAGAGACAGAACTATGGAATCTGAATGAAGAGTAAAGCATACCATTTTCTCTTTCTTGGTGTTTTTTTTTTCTATTTCATGGTTTTCTGCTTTTGTTTTGATTGTTTCACAATATGACTACTATGGAAATATGATCAATATAATCATACATATATAGTCTATATCATGTCTCATGCTGTCTTGGAGTGGGGGCAAAGGAGAGTAGGGGGAAACATTTAGAACTCATACTCTTATAAAAGTGACTGTTGAAAAATAAAAATAAATAAATTTAATTTGAAAAGAAGAAAAAAGTTAGAATGGGCAAAAAGATGTAAGGTGTGTGTGTGTTGGGGGGAAGGGGGTGGAGGTATGTAGTGAAAGGCTTTGAATAATTAATTATACACACACACACACACACACATATATATATAAATATATATATATATACTATTATTAATACCATCTTACTTGTAATTGGTAAATAAGATATACAGGCACTGAGGCATAGAGATCCACTGGAAAAGTCGAAAGGAGTATGGGAAAAAATATGGGAGAGAGCAGATTGGAGAAGGGGATATCCTGTGGGACTGCTATTTTGGGGTGGTGGATGAGGGAAAAATGGGGAGAAAATTTGTAACTCAAAATCTGGCAGAAATGAATGATGTAAATCAGAAGTTAATAAAGCATTAAAATAAAAAAATAATACTACTATACTTATCTAGTTCTTATCAGACCTCTTTATCTCTCTCTCTCTCTCTCTCTCTCTGTTTCTCTCTCTCTCTGTCTTTCTTTCTCTCTCTGTCTCTCTCATTTCCCTATTAGGATATATAAGTAATAATCACATTGTTATATCATTAATTAATCATAACTATTAAATAATTCCAAGTATATGTCCAGAAAATTTGTACCATTTCATAACTCCATCAACAGAATGGTAGTGTACCTATTAAATTTAGCCCCAGTAGCACTGACTGTTTCCACATTTTATAATATGCATATTGATACCTCAGAGAAAGGTTCATTTATAGCTTTTTCTTCATGTAGTAACTTGATTTGCATTCATCTTTTTGAAAACATTTTTGTTCATATCCTCAGACAACTTAATTTTGGGAAAATAGCTGTTAATCCTAAATATTTATTTCATTTCTTTACATAACCTAGATTTCAGACTCTTTCATAGCTTTTCTTCCTCTTACCCTATAATGATTGGCTGTGCTAACATTGGAGGGTCTTCAGTATCTTTTGCTTCTGACATTTGTGGGAATCTCTTTCAGGAGTTGTCAGGTGGATTCTTTCAGTAACTATTTTACCCACTGGTTCTTGTACATCAGGGCAGTTTTCCTTCATGATTTCTTGGAATAAGTTGTTCAGGTTCTTTTTTTATCATAACTTTCTGGTAGACAAATAATTCTTACATTATCTCTCCTGTATCTTTTTTCCAGGTCAGTTATTTTTCCAATGAAACATTTTACATTTTCTTCTAACTTTTCATTCTTTAGTTTTTGTTGGGCTGATTCTTGATGCCTCATAGTCATTTGATTCAATTTCACTGATTCTAATATTTAGAGAATTATTTTCTTTAGTTTATATCTGAAGCTCCGCTTCCATGTATTCAGATTTCATGTTCAGTGATTTGTTTTCTTCAGTTAGAATTTGAACCTGTTTTTTTTCTTTTCACACATTTTCCTTTTTAAGGAGGTGTTTTCTTCAGTGAATATTTTTTCTATTTTGACAACTCTGATTTTAAAATAATTTTTCAATATATCTTCTACCTCTTTAATTTGGCTTTTGAAGTCCTTCTTGATCTCTTCCAAGAATACATTTTGGACTGGAGACCAGTTCATATTCCCTTTTGAGGGTTCAAGTTTCGGTACAGAGTCAATGCTGTCCCTTCTGACTTTGGTTCTTCTCACTGTCCATAGTAGAATTCTAAAACCTTTGCTTTTCCAATTTTTCCCCATTGTGAGATACAGCCTCAGTCACACCCTTCCTCTAGGCCTCCCAAGCCTTACCAGTTGGTTCCACTATTTTAGGATTTTACCCTGGGGCATTGTTCTCTGGACTTGCAGGGACAAAAACATCCAAGTTGTTGGTTGATAGCTGGAGGAGTAGCTGATGGTACTGCCCCAAGCCCCACATAGTGTCTCTTACCCAGCTCCAACAGATCACCTATCCTGTGATGAGAGGTCTGGGAATCACCCCTGCAGTGGGTGAATCAGCTTGCCCAGACTCACTTCAATTCTGTGCTGGAGCAGCCATCTGACTCCATGCTCTGCATCTGCCTCCACACCCTGTATCCACCTCCCCCCATTCTAATTTTTAAGGATTCATTTTCTTCAGTAAAATTTTGTACCTTTTCCCTCCATGTGATATATCCTGCTTTTAGAGGGGTTCTTTTTTCAGTGAATTTTTGTGCCTTTTTTACCATTATGTCCATTCCTTATTATAAAGTCACATTTCCTTGACAATTTTGTCTCTTTTGAAAAAAGTGTTCATTTTATTTTCATTATTTTTATGTTAGTTTCATTTCTTTCCCCAATTTTTTCCCTTTAGTATTCTTATCTCTTTCTTTAATTCTTCTAGCATGTCTTCTTGATCTTGGGTATTATTAAATTTTTTATTTTAATTTTTTTCTTTAGGCTGTTTTTATGTTGTATTGTTCTAAGTTTATGTCTTGGTCTTCTTTGCCACCATTGTAACATTGTAAGGTCAAAGCCTTTTTTTTTTTAATTCATTGCTCATTTTCCCAGACTATTTCTTTGCTTTGAACTTTATCTTAAAGTTAGGCTCTGCTCATCTGGTGGTGGGGGAGGCACTGTGCAAAGCTTCAGAATTTCTTGTGCTGGCATTTTCAGAACTAATTCCAGTGGTCTGCAAGTCCTTTTTGCTTTCAAATTGGTATTATCCTGGGAAAGGTATGGTCATTGCTCTACTTTTTTGTGTCTATAGCTCTCATGCAATCACAAAAATTAGTGTGTTTCATGGTGCTAGAACATTGACCAGAGTCCCTGCTCTCTTTTGACTGATCATAAGCTGTCTTCTTCATTTTGAAATTGAAAACTAGAATTGCTTATGGGAAATAGAGTTTCTAACCTGCACTAGCCACACACAGTACCAGCAAAGGGTTCCTTATGAACTCTCTCTGCCCAGTTGCCTGACCATCTTGTAGTCTCTGGACAGAGAGTTACAGAAGCTACTTTTGTTGCTGTCTTGGTGACCTCCAAGGCCTGTGACTGGTGCTTCTCACTTGCTCTGGATCAGTGTGCCCACCCCAGTGATACAAACCTTTACAATTTTATTTCTAAGTTTCTGAGACTAGAAAATGTCTCTCTCTGAACTTTTGTTGCCTGTACCACCCCAAAATCTGATTTGAAGTGTTTTAAAGTTGTATAGAGAGGAATGCTTGGAAAATTCAGCTGACTCCCAAACTTTACTTGACCATTTTGTCTTCAATGCTCTGACATTTGCTGATTGTAGATTTCATTTGTTCTTCCAATTTTTCTGTTCCTAGACATTTCATCATCCATGTCTATATCACTGAATTTTTTACTTCTCTTTCCATTTTTTCAGGAAATTGACGAATTTCTAATATTTCCAAACCACTTATATCTTACTCAAAACTTCTGGTTTTCAATTAGACCTTTTGATAACAATTACAATCCTACATGATTTGTCATCATCATCATTAGCTATTGAAAAAAAAATCATTTATTCTGGAATTTAATCTTGAGACTGTTTTAGTATTTCAAAATTTTGTTAAGCTTTTCCCTTTTAAATATTTTTTGATAACTACCTCAATTTCTCAGTTCTTCTATGCTCCTACTTCTTGTGCCTCCACTATGGTGGCATACTTAATATTTTGATGGGTAGAGGACTCAGATCTTATTGTGTTATACAGAAATAATACTATAGCTGATCATCATCATTATGAAGGTCTTTGGTAATTGATCCACACTCAACTCTGTAATTAATTTAAAACTTTCTTTGTCTCATCAGCCACTGTTTTGAGGGAAGAGTTTCCACTAAGAGAATTAAGATTGAAATCCATGATGAGAATGAACCTAGGAAGTCAATAACATCAATGTACTCTGTAGGAATCAGTCAAAATCAATGAACATGTTACATCCAGTTAGTTTGAACTGTAATTCACACAGTATCTGCTACACTCATCAATGGAATTTTAACCAAAATTATAGAAATGTAGAGGGCAGAGAATGAGATTCATAATTCAGTATTTTTTTTATTTTCAGATTTTTATGGCAATTATTTTTCTGGAACTTCCATTCTTTTTTCTATTTTGAATTCTTTTCTTCTACTACCTTTAGTATGCTTCTTCTTGATACTGAGATGAAGGCAAAGAGAGCTGACTTCATCTAGAATTTTTTTACATGTTTATTTTTACAGAAGGACATGGGGTGTGGTCTTAGTTTAATTGCTTGTACAGATTTCAGATGGGCCCCCTATTGTGGACTCTAGAATTTTCTTTTTATGGTGGGAATATCAAAACTGGACACCCTCATTGTAGATATCAATCCTCTTAGGGCAAATAGAAGTCTAAGGTTCAATATAAGAGCAACTATTTTCTCAGGATTTATCTTAAGCTCCATGAACAAAGAGGAGAAGACTTCACAAAGTACTTGGTATCTAATCATTCTATTTTTTTCCCTCTGCTGTGGATTACATCCGTAAGTCCACATGCTAGGGCACAATCACTGTTATCTCTGTCTACAGAAATTCTTCTTTACCATTGATGGCCAGCTAAGATCCACGTGAGTCTTACTCTGTGTTTGAAGTTAGCTAGTGTTTATTTCTACAAGATTTGAACAAAAGTGCTATGATTATGAAAAGGCATTGTTCATTTGTAAACTCATCAGTAGGACATATGTAAATATGTTTTTCCAGTAGTAATTATGTTTTATGCTGAGAAAGGCTATTATCTCTTATGAAGCTTTTAAGATCATATAATAGCATACAGGAAGCATTGCAAAAGAGATTAAACCATAGAATTTTAGAGTTCTCACAAGATTTATGAATTATCTTGGACATATAGCTCCCTAATTTTCTAGATGAAGAAAGAGAAATTCAGAGAAACTAACTGGTTTCCTCTAGGTAACACAGAGCAAGACCAAACACTAATCTTCTGATTTCTATGTAAGTGATTTCTTCTTCTATCATATTGACTTTATTGAGAACACCATGTATTTGATGTCCTTCTATCAAGTATAATAACATAGATGAAAACAAAAAGCTACCCAATATTTGAAGAAATCAAGGTTTTACCACAATAAGGCATTTTAGGTGACTTGTGACTGAGATTGACATACATCAACTTCATCTCCCATCTGTTATATTCCTATTTGACCTGAAAAAAATAATTTTTAAATATAGTCTAGACTGGATTGGTATCTAATCTAGGGATGGCTAGAGTTGAACAAACAGGTCAGAGGAAAATGAGTGAGGAATCAAATAGTGGTTTAATTTCAGACTAAGGAAAACACTTGCAAGCCAAGTTCCCCTTCTGGAGAAGGAGAACTTGAGGGCTTATGATAGAGGCAGGATTTTAAGCACAAATTCCACAAAAGACTGGATCACAACATAGTCATTCTTAAGTTTTGAGTAGACAGATTTCATGGTTGGCATTTTTTTGGACAATACAGGCATTCTTGGGTCCTCTGGGAACAATCTCTAAGGTATTAGAATTGCTGAGTCTTGTGATTTTCTCAAATCTCTAGGGTTGTTGAGATTTTTATCATTCAGCAGGTAACAGAACCAGATTCAGTGTGGAAAGAATAGTAGTGCAGTGTCTGGTTAAGTTGACTTAGCAGTTACAAGTCCAGGGATTGTTAGCATGCCAAGAGATTTGATTAACAACTTTCTGCTACAGCATGTTGGCAATGGCCCAAGCTCTCAGGTCAGTATCCCATGGGAAAGAAAGAATCTCCAACAAATGTAACTATTTAGTATAATATTTACACATAATATGAAAATTTTAAATACCAATTCTTGGATTTTGCTGTGGCTAAGATCTTCCACAGGGGGAGTACAAATGATTGTTATTATGCCAAGCCCAGGGCATAGCTTACTTGCTGGGGCTTAGCTCTGAAAAACAGGATGACTCCTAATACCTTGACAGACCTGTAATTATTTGAGACACAATTAATACAATTTATTAAATATCACGCTGCTTAAATTGCTTTAAGTATAAAAGAAAGAAAAGTTTATTTCTTATGTGTATTTCTACTTCAAGATTTTTTTCTTTCATTAAATTTTCAGTCATGTCTGACTCTTTATGACCTCATTTGGGGGTTTCTTGACAAGGATACTGAATTGGTATGCCATTTTCTTGTCCAGTTCATTATATAGATGAGATAACTGAGACAAACAGCCTTAAAGGACTTGCATGGTTTCATGCAACTAGTAAGAATATGATGCCAGATTAGAGCTCAGATCTTCCTCACACTAGGCATAGCACTCTATCCACTGCTCCACCTAACTGATATTTCTATGATTTCATCACTATATGTACTCCTTCCAGTTATATGTATTTCATTCCCTCCTTAAGCCAAATTCAATGGAAATAAGGTTGACCCATTCCCTTTTTCCTTCCTATTCTTCCCCTCCATTGTGACAATTTTCCCTTGCCTCTTCTATATGAAATACACACTAAATAGGGTATCTCACCCTCCAGAGGAGTAGGGGGGAGGGGATGAGAGGGGGGATGATGGAAGGGAGGGCAGGCTGAGGGGGAGGGAAGTTAGAAGCACCCACTTTTGAAAAGGGACAGGATCAAAGTAGAGAATAGAACAAGTGGGAGGTAGGATAGGAAGGAGGGAGATATAGTTAGTCCTTTACAATATATCTACTATGTTATTGTTTTGCATTAGCTACACATCTACAACCTATACTGAACTGCTTATCTTACCAGTAAGTGGGTGACAAGGGAGGAAGGGAATGAATCTGGAATTCAAAGTTTTAAAATTAAATATATATATATATATATATATATATACTATTATAAATACTATTTTACATGTAATTGGGAAATAAGATATACAAGCACTGGGGCGTGGAGACCCACTGGAAAATTTGAAAGGGACATGGGAGAAAATATGGGAGAGAGCCGATTGGAAGAGGGGATATCCTGTGGGACTGCTTTTATGGGGTGGTTGGTAGGGGAAAAATGGGGAGAAAATTTGTAACTCAAAATCTGGTGGAAATGAATGATGGAACTCAGAAGTTAATAAAGCATTTGAAAAAAAGAAAAAAAGAAAAAGGACAGGGTCAAAGTAGAAAATTGATTAAGTGGTTTTTGGGATATGATGGAAGGAAATATAGTTAGTCTTTCACAATATAACTACTATGGAAATGCTTTGCATATCTACACATGTACAACCTATATTGAATTGCTTGTCTTCCAAGTAGTGATAGGTGAGGAGGGAAGAAGGAAAAGAATATGGAAATCAAAGTTTAAAAAATAAACAAATGTTAAAAATTGTTGTTTATATGCAATGGGGAAATAAGATATACAGGCACTGGGGTATAGAAATCCATCTTGCCCTGCAAGAAAGTAAGGGGGGGACTGGGGAAAGATATAAAAGAGAAGAGTTTGTGGGGGGTATTTAGTATGCTTGCTATCTTGGGATGGGAGATAGGGGAGAGATGGGGCAAAAAATTTGTTTCTCAAAATTTTGTGGAAATGAATTTTTAAAAGTAGAAAATAAATAAATTTAAAAATATATACATATATATGATTCTTAATTTTCATATAAAGAGAAATGCTATTACTCCATCATTGTCAATATTCAAACAATTTTTGATCATTATTTTATTTCGAATTCACTGAAGAAAAAAACTAACCTTTTCTTTCTGCCTACTGTTTTATACATTTTAGTTTTTAAGTGGTAAAATATAATACTTAATTTTTTAACTGTGAATGAGAAAACTGTATTATTTAAGTTGTTATATTTTTGTGACTTTTTAATCAATGAGATTACTGTGGCAGATAAAAACATAAAAATTCTTGTTCATTGTCATTCCAGATTGTCTGTCAGCATACTCCCTTGTTTAACTGGGATTGCTCATTGAGCCATATGAAGTTTCAGGGACTTATGTCTTCTCCATAATAGCCACCTGGAAAGGAAGCATGTAGAGAAACTTGGGGGGAGAAATTGAGGTAGAATCACAGAACTATTGTGCTTTAATGATTAGTATTCTTCAATTAATCCTTGTCATTTCTTCAGTCATGTCATATTCTCTGTAACCCCATTTGGTGTTTTCTTTGCAAAGATACAGGAGTGTTTCCTTCTCCAACTCATTTTACAGATGAGGAACTGAATTTGATAAAGTGACTTGCCTAGGGTCACAGAGATAGTAGGTGTCTGAGGCTGAATTTGAACTCATGAAGATAATTATTCTTGATTCCCAAGCCCAGTGCTCTATTTAATGCACCACATAGTTGTCCTACCACTCCAATCAATTCTACCTACCAGCAACAGGAAGCTAGATAATATAGTGCATGGAGTGTGAGAGTTGGACTCAAAGAAATGGTTTGGTATTCTGCATAGAATCTTATTAGCTGTGTGATCTTTGGAAAGTTATTTAATCTCTTTGGCCATCAATTTCCTGTTGTGTGGAATGGTTCTAATGGCAGTCTGCCTCAGAGGTTGTAGTGAGGCTCAAATAAATCACATAACATAAAATAAATGATATAACATAAAGATAACATAAAAAAGTGTTTTATAAATCTTAAAGCATAATATGAATGTTAGCTGTCATCATCTTCCTTTTTATCATCATCATCTTTTAAAGCACTCAACCAGCAGTCATTTTTGCACTTATTTTTCATTTTGGAAAAAGGGTCACTCTTTATTACCACTTAACTTACTACTCTGTATTTATGTACAGGTTGTCCCAATAATCTTTGCAAAGTTTAAACTCAGTAAAGTTAAAGAAACTAGAGCTTAAACATAGAAAAGTTTTTGGGGACAACCTGTATAAGCCAATCATCCATCAAAATTTCAGAATTTTGGAAAAAAAAAGATAGCATGCTTGTCTCCCTTATGATAATGGAAGTTTTATTTTTGTTTTGTTTTGATTTTGTGCAATTTGATGCACTTTTCTAAGCATAAAGGAAAAAAAATTCATATCATTGGGTCCCAGAATTTATACTGATTAAGAATATAAGTAAGTCTATGTGTCTATAACTCTATATAACCTGAACTGTCAATTTGGTTATAGTAGTGACTCACATTTATATAACCCTGAATGACTCATAATGCATTATTTTGACAGTAATCATATGGGGCAGTTAGTACAAATATTATCATCTCCATTGTATAGGTAAGAAAAATGTGCCTAAAGTATGTGACTTCTTGAAATAAAATGGCAAGGTGGAGCTAAGATGGTGAAGAGAAGCCAGAAAGTTGCCCAAATTCTTCCCAGTTTCCCTAAGAAACAGAATAAAATCTAGCCTATAACTGGGTTCTGGAGCAACAGAACCCACAAATAAATAGAGTGAACAATTTTACCATACAAGATAACTCGGAATCACTTCAGAAAAGGTCTATGTCAACTGGGTAAAAAGTCATGCAGCCCAGGGAAGGTGTCCTCTTTATTCTCAGTGGGAAGCTCTTAGCCAAAGCACAGATCAACAACCAAGTCGACTCAGTCCAAGATTAGCAGGCTAGTGGCACAGCCTGCTATGAGGCCTCTAGCCCTAGAAAAGTGAGCAAACTGCCAGTTCTGGAACCCTAAAACAACACACATGACTAGACCAAGCCACTCCAGGTAAGTGCAAGTTACAGGTACCTGGGGCACCAATGAGAAAAACACTTAGTGACCAAACCCTTGACCCCCCACACAAGAAGCTTGAGACAATGTGTCCTGTGTGCCAGGAGCAGAGCTCAAAATTTTAAAATGATTTTAAAAAGCAGCCCTGACCACAGAACGTTAGTATAGTGACGGGACAAAGCAAAACACAAACTCAGCTGAAGACAGCAATGTCAAAATGCCTACAAGTGAAGAATCAAAGTCAAATATGAATTGATTTCAAGCCCAAATATTCCTCATGGAAGAACTTAAAAATCAATAAGAAAGTTAAAAGAAAAATTGGGAAACAAAATCAGAGTAATGCAAGAGAATTATGAAAAACAAAATCAATAGCTTGGAAAAGGAAGAATAAAAATTGACTGTAGAAAATAACTCCTGAGGAAATAGAATAATATAAATTTTAGTTTATAATATATTTATTATTTATACTATGGAATAGCATAAGTGGGGGAAAATAGAATGGAGGGAAATTTGAAGTTAGTAATCATAACTTTGTATATGAAGAGGATGAACTTCCCATAAAATAAAAAGAAAGAGAAGAGTGGATTAAGAACTAAAATCTTACAATATGTTGTTTACAAGAAACACATTTGAAGCAGAATGGGACACACAGAATAAAGGTAAAATGCAGGAGCAGAATTTATTATGCTTCAGCTGAAGTAAAAAAAAAAACGACAAAATAGTAATCCTGATCTCATTTCAAACAAAGGCAAAAATAGATCTTTAATTAAAGAGAGAAGGAAGGAAACTACATCTTGCTAAAAGGTCCAATAAACAATGAAGTGATAGCAATACTGAACACATATGCACCAAGTGGTACAGCATTTGAATTTTTAGAGAAGTTAAGTGAGTTACGGGAAGAAATAGACAGGAAAAAAAAATTATACTAGTGGGTGATCACAACCTCCCCCTCTCAGAACTAGATAAATCTAACTACAAAATAAACAAGAAAGAGGAAAAGGAGATGAATAGAAATTTAGAAGAAAAAACAAAATAAAGGATCCACATATACAAAAAATAGTTATAACATCTCCTTTTGTGGTGGCCAAGAATTGGAAATTGAGGGGATGCCCATCAACTGCAGAATGGTTGAATGACTTGTAATATATGAATGTAATGAGATACTATTTTTCTGTAAGAAATGATGAGCAGACAGATTTCAGAAAGTCTTTGAAAGATTTACATGAACTGATGCTGAGTTATGTGATCAGAAACAGAAGAACATTGCACACAGTAAAAGCAACATTGTGCTATGACTAACTTTGATAGAGTTAGTTCTTCTCAGCAATGCAATGATCTAAGGGAATTCGAAGGTATTCTTGATGGAAAATGCTGTACCCATCCAGACAAAGAGCTATGAAGTCTGAATGCAGACTGAAGCATACGATTTTCATTTGTTTTTGCTTTTTGTTCTTTTTTTTCTTTCTTGTGCTTTTTACCTTTGTTATGATTATTCTTTCACCACATGACTAATGTGGAAATTCATTTTTAATATGATTGTGCATATGTAGCTTATATCCATTTGGCCCTGGAGAATTTTTCCTAATGAGTTGACTGATGGCTTGTTCAATTTCTTTTTCTGAGATGGGGATATTTAAATAATTTACTTCCTCTTCAGTTAATCTGGGCCACTTGCATTTTTGTAAATATTCATCCATTTCCCTAAGATTGTCAAATTTATGTGCATACAATTGGGAAAAATAATTCCTAATTATTGTTTTGATTTCCTCTTCATTGGAGGTAGATTCACCCTTTTCATTTTTGATACTCATAATTTAGTTTTCTTCTTTCTTTTTTTTATCATATTGACTAACGGTCTATCAATTTTATTGTTTTTTTTTTTTTGGCAAAAGAGAATCAAAAATGCAATGAAGAGAGGAATGCCTTGATAAGTCAAATTTGCCTGATGGAAAAAGAATGTCAAAAGCTTAATGAGGATAATCATTCCCTCAAATTTAGATTGCAGCAAAGGGAAGCTAGTGACTTTAAAAGAAATCAAGATTATGTTAATCAGATGCAAACAAATGAAAGAATAGAAGGCAATGTGAAATATCTCATGGGAAAAACCACTGACCTGGAAAATAGATGCAGGAGAGATAATTTAAAAATTATTGGACTACCTGAAAGCCATGATCAGGGAAAGAACCTAGAAATTATCCTTCAAGAAATTCTCAAGGAAAATTGCCCTGATATTTTAAAACCAGAAGTATGATACTTAAAAGGTGAAATTAAGAGGTGAGAAAGTAATATAATAAGAGGAGACTGATGGAGACAGAATGGGCTAATCTATCTCACAAAGAAGGGGCAATGGCAAAGGCACTGGAGGGGAAGAATAGGAAGGCAAAAGGGAATGGGTCAACGTTATTCTTACTGAATTTGCCTCAGGGAAGGAATGAAATGCACACTAAATAGGGTATCTCACAATACAGAAGAGTAGGGGAAAGGGGATGAGAGGGGGGATTATGGAAGGGAGGGCCGGCTGGGGATAAGGGAATTTGGAAGCACTCACTTTTGAAAAGGAATGGGATCAAAGTAGAGAATAGAACAAGTGGGTGGTGGGATAGCAGGGAGGGAAATATAATCAATCTTTTACAATATATCTACCATGTTAATGTTTTGCATTATCTAGACATGTAAAATCTGTACTTAACTTTTTATCTTCCCAGTAAGGCTGGGTGACAAGGGAGGAAGGGAATGAATCTGTAATTCAAAGGTTTAAAATTATATATACATATATACTATTATTAATACTACCTTACATGTAATTGGGAAAGAAGATATACAAGCACTGGAGCATAGAGATCCACCATGCCCTACTAGAAAATTCTGAGGGGGGATGGGATAAGATATGGGAGAGAGCAGATTGGAGGAGGGGATATCTTGTGGGACTGCTATTCTGGGATGGTGGGTAGGGGAAAAATGGGGAGAAAATTTATAACTTAAAATCTGGTGGGAATTAATGATGTAAATCAGAAGTTAATAAAGCATTTGAAAAATGAAAAAAAAAGTTCTCACCAGCTCTCAGAAGAATTTGTTATCTCTCTCCAGCAGTAGCAGCTCAACTTCTATGCTGCTTAATCCCAGAAGTTCTGGCCTCTCTCCACTTGGCCTTTTCCTTATATGTGGTATTAGCTCCTCCCTTTTATGCCCCTCCCCCTTATGTCAACAAGTTCATCCCACTGTGGGATTAAAAAATTTCGATCTTAGTACTTGACACAAACATGAACTTGAAACAGGGTGCTAAGTACAAAATGCTTGCCAATACAAGGGACATAGG
This sequence comes from Petaurus breviceps papuanus, assembly GCF_028583685.1. NCBI lineage: Eukaryota > Metazoa > Chordata > Mammalia > Diprotodontia > Petauridae > Petaurus > Petaurus breviceps. The sequence continues at coordinate 56,561,241 of NW_027186304.1, forward strand.
AGATCTTCAAATTCCATTACTATTATTCTCTTTTATAGTTACTAAATGTTCTCTTCTTGAGGATAAACTTTTTGTGGTCTGACATATAATTTTCTCACTATCCTGCTCAAATACTCTGGACTTGCTCCAGAACTCTCTAGTACCAGTAGGGATCTGACCAGGAAGGAGTAAGATGAAATGATGATGTTTCTTTGTATGATATAACTCCCAATACAATTCAAGTTCAAACCTTAGCTTTTTTTGGCCAACAATTTTTTTGCCTAAATTTTTACTCTGGCCACTAGTTTTTTGTTTGTTTTGTTTTTACACAATGGTCTATGGATGCTTCTATTTCAATATTTTGATTCAAAGAGTGTGGCATTACATTTAGACCCATCAAAATTAATATGATTAAAATCAAACTATGAAAACTAATTGGAATGTCAAACTGTCAACTTCCATGGATCTTCTTCTCTAGTCTCTCTGCAATTTGTCTTCCAAATTCCTGTCAAATAATATTTCTTAAAAAATGGTTTAGCTATATTTCATTCCCTTATATCCTGTTACATCTAATATTAAATACAGATTCTTGTTTGACACAGTTTTTCATAAAGATTTCAACTTTCCTTCTAGGCTTATGGCATATTATTTCCCTTCTGTTACACTACAATCCATCCAAACTGACCTTGTCTTTGCATGCAACATTCTTTTCCCATTATTTGCATAGATTATCTAATTCTCAAAAGTTAAATCAAATCCCTTCTCACTTTTATCTTAGAGAGTTCCAAGTTTGTATTCAAGGGGATCCCTCATATCTCAATTAGATTTTTGTTTTTTTTACACAATGGTCTAGGGATGCTTCTTCTATGTCAATATTTTGATTCTAAGAGTGTGACATTACATTTAGACCCACAAAAATTAATATGATTAAAATCAAACTACATGCAAAAATGGACAATTATGAGCAATATCAGCTCATAAATTAATGAGTAATAGTAGATGGAAATACATTTAAAGAATGCTTAGGAAGAGACAAAAGCAAGCTTAGGAAACATAGATGCATTTAAATATGGAAATGGAGAAAAAAAGATTAGACTAAAAAAGATGGAAGGAATTTATGTAGGTTTTTAATTTGTGGAAAAAACTTTTAAAATTAATCATTGCACACTAGTGTACCTTTTTATTATTTTATAGATCATGTAAATAGCACTGGAGCAAGCAAAGATGAGAAAAGTACATGAACTAAATCAAATACACATTGAAGAATTCCATATTAAATAATGGTGTAATTTTGCTGGAACTGAGAAATTCATTCTTAAGGTGTTTGAATGAATGGAAAATATCAAACTTTTGGATGAAATATCAGATCTTATGAATAGCAAAAATTCTATCAATCAAATATTAAAAATTACTAAACTACATGCCAACTTTCTCATTTGTATGAATTTATTTCTACTGGGGATTTGTTCAGGTGATATTCACTTGATTGTGTTTTGGGATTTAAGTGACAAGTAGCTAAGGCAAAGAGTAAATCATTCAGAGATTTTTAAGGAGTACAAAATATTCTTTATAAGTAACTTAGAAGAGAAATGAAATGGCAATCTCGAGTCAGAGGTGGAATTTAAGCACAGGTTACTATACCTCTGAGATCAATAATCTATCTACTACCCATTTTATCTCTTTTACCAGAAGAATAATACTATCAAATGTAAAACAAATGCTTATAGCCCTCCTATTCCTTTGTTTGTCATAAATGTGCCTTCAAGTATATGCATATTAAAAATAAACCTCAGTTATATTAGTTGTTTTATTCTCATATTTTGATAGGTGGTTTTCTCCTTTGGAATAAATCACATTGTTTAGAGGAAGGAATAGGTTACAAGAGAGATAACAGGAAATAAAGCTGTTAGAGGCTGTTTTCCCCCTCCAAAAGTTTAACTACTGCTGCATTTCTTTTTCAACAGGTTGTCTTTAAAAGCTGTAAAATTCTCCTTGGATAGGGTGTAAAAAAATAAATTAATTTGACTTTTATAGTGTGGCTAACAGTCTTGAGGGATAAAACAAAACCTCAAGAGTCCTTGTTTTTCTGCTACATTCCAGAAATTTGACTAAGGGTATCAGGGCAAACTCTGTGTCTTACAGCAAAGTACAGTTTCTTAAAGTTATGCAGGGTATGGAGAGCTATACAAAATTTACATTTTTCACCTAAACCTGTATAATAAACTATCAAATGTCCATTTATCTCCTTAAAAATTATGAAGAGCTTAATTGACCTTGACAAGATTTGAAACTCTGATTTTAGATAAACCCGATAATTAGTCTATTAATCTAATTCCTTATTCTTGCTTTTGCATGTATTATTAAAATTACAAAGGAATACCTTTAAAGATTATGATTACCCATTTTCATGTACTCTATCTAACCTGTTTCTGACCCTCATTTAACTTGGATTTGACATTCTAAAAAGAAAATTCACTTCTTTTCTTTTCATGATATTTGTTTTCTTTTGTTTGCAAAGAAAAAATAAAAGCAGCACTGGAGTTGGGATCAAAACAACTGAATGTGATTTCTGACTTTTCTACTTGACAGGCTTTTAGAAACAATTTAACCTCTTTGCACTCTCGTTTTCTCATGTATGAAATCTTAGTACCATTTTCACTGGGTACTTCAAAGTAATGCTATAATGATTAAGTATGATTATGCATGTTGAGTATTATTTTTAGAAATAAAACGCTAAGCCAAATTTCTCTAAGGATATTTGTGGACAGAAATGGAAGGAAAGCACCAAAGAGACGGCAAATGGGAAAAAATCTATTAGTATATTTATAGCTCTCTGCTCTCATAAGCAATGGAGGTAGAAATCCTGCATTTAGACTATATCTATCTATCTATCTATCTATCTATCTATCTATCTATCCATCTATCTATCTATCTATCTATCTATCTATCTATCTATCTATCTATCTATCTATCTATCTATCTATCTATCTATATCACCTGTGTATCTGCTGTGAAAGGATAACAACTTGAAAAGATAAAGCTGGAAAATATGGTTGTACTTGACCAAAATCATCATAGAGTGATAATGTGTGTGTGAGTGAGGGAGAGAGAGAGAGAGAGAGAGAGAGAGAGAGAGAGAGAGAGAG
>NW_027186304.1:56564465-56600546 GCF_028583685.1 Petaurus breviceps papuanus
AGAGAGAGAGAGAGAGAGAGAGAGAGAGAGAGAGAGAGAGAGAGAATTCAAGATCATTTTGCAAGATATCTCACAAAAGATTAAAAAATACAAAGGTCATGAATTGTGTTTTTTCATCTCAAAATCAAAAGCAAGATTTCAGAGTAAGCAGTAAATCACTGCATCTTTCCCCTATTTGCCTCCAAACAACTATAAAATAATACCCCGAAACAAAGCCTGAAACAGCAGGACCAGAAAAAAGATGGGATGAAACAATCTTTTAGCCCAGGAAACTTGTAAGATCACCAAGAAATATAAAGGGGAATACAGTCCAGGACAGGAAATATCCCAGAGAGTCAGTAGCAAGCCACACCTTAGTAAACCAGTGGGAGATCCCGATCCAAGTTCAGTGGTATAAGCAAATGCCATCTCCAGGATCCTGCAATATAACTCACAAGAGGCAATGGAACTGCCAGACTCTAGCTCTGAGAAATAGCAGAAGCTTTAGTGTAGCTCAGGGCAAAAAGGGAACCTCCAGTGACCAGATAGACATGTATTTCAGAGTAGCCCAGGGAAAATGAATAAATACCCTACAGACCTCGGCATACACCAGACACCAGCATGAGAGTCTGAGCTCTTTAGAAAGAAAGCTGCCAGACCCTTACTGCCTTCAGATATGACAGCTACCTCCACCCCACCCCTTAAAACAGCATCAGACACAAGGGTCTCCCAGGGGCCTCAGAGAAACATCAGTGCAGCACCAGGTAAAAAGCCAAGGATTGCAACCACTGGCAAAGGAAGCCTGAGACAGTGCTCATTTTACTTCAGGAGCAGAGCTCAAGTTTAAAAGAAAGGAAAAAGTCCTAAAAAGAGCAAAAATCTCAACAACAAAAAAAGAATTTGACAATAGAAAGTTATTATGGTAATAAGGAAGATGAACATACAAACTCAGAAGAGAACATCAATGTTAAAAGACCTATGGGAAAAAACCCCAAAGAAAAGCCAGAATTGGTCCTAAGCCAAGAAAGAATTCATGGAAGAGCCTATGAAGGAGCTTAAAAATCATATAAAAGAGGTAAAAGGAAAAAACAATGGGAAAAGAAATGAGAGTGAAGCAAGAGAATTGTGAAAAGAGTCAACAAGTTAGGAAAGAAACAAAGAGAAACAAGAACAAGATAACTGCTTAAAAAGTAGTTTGAGGAAATGGAAAAGAAGATACAAAAGTTCTCCGGGGGGAAAAAAAAAAAACAGCTCCTTAAAAAGTACTTTATTTTTTAAAATTTACAAAAGGAAGAATTTAAGTGAAGAAAACAACTCATCCAAATTTAAAAACAGGGAATTGGAAGCTAATAACTATAATGGATATCAAGAATCAATCAAATAGGGGTGGCCAGGTGGTGCAGTGTGTAAGAGCACCGGCCCTAGAGTTGGGAAACCCAGGATTGGTTCTGGACTCAGATACTTAATACCCACACAAAATAACTGGCTGTGTAACCTTCAGCCAGTTATTTAACCCCAATTGCTTAAAAAAAGAATCAATTAAATAAATTCAAAAGAACGCAAAAGATAGAATATGTAGTATTACCTCATTGGAAAAACTACTAACCTGGAAAATCATTCAATATCAGATTCATTGAACTTCCTGAAGGTCCTAATCGAGCATCTTTCAAGAAATTATCAAAGAAAACTGCACCGATATACGGGAACCAGAAAGCAAAATAGGTATTGAAAGAATCCACTGATCATCTCAGAAGAGAGATAGCAAAATAAAAACTCTAAGGAAAATTATAGACAAATTGTAGAATTATAAGGCAATGAAAAAAAAAATACTTGCAAGAGAGGGAGGTAGAGGCAAAATGTCAGAGAGAAGACAGGAAGTTACCAGAACCTTCTGCACTTTCCCTCAGAAAAAAACATTGTATTAAACCTCTAAACATATTCTGGGTTGAGAGAGCCCACAAAAGGATGAAGTGAAACAATTTTCTGCCTTAAGATAACTTGGGAGGACTTCAGGAAAGATCTGCTTACTTGTGTGAAAGGAAAGAGAGAAGCCCAGCACAGATGGTATGTGGAAAACGAACAGGAGTTTCTTACTCACAGAATATATCAGCAACTGAGACCCTTCAGTTTTAGCAGGCTAGTGGCACAGTGGGCCAGCAAGGAGACCTCCAGACTCCGTGAAGAAGGCAAACTGCTAGCCATGGAAACCTAGAACAACAGGCATAATAAGGCCAAAACACCACAACTCAATGGGCAAGTCAACAGCGCCTGAGGCCCTGATGTGGAAAGTCATTGACCAGGGCCCTAACCCCAGCAGAAGAAGCTTGAGATTGTGATTCTATGCCCCAGGAGCAGAGCTAAACTTTTTAAAAATGAGCAATAAAAAACTAAAGAAGTCCTGACCATAGAAAGCTAATATGGTGACAGAAGATCAAAACACAAACTCAGAAGAGTACAATGGGAATAGGAAGTAGTCTCAAACATAAAAAAGTCCTTCTGGAAGAGCTCAAACAGTATTTTAAAAATCAAATTAGAGTGGTAGAAGAAAAGTTGGAAAAATAAATGAGAGTTATGCAGGAGAATTATGAAAATAAAGGGTCAACAACATGAGAAAAGAAGCAAAAATGATTGAAGAAAACAATTCCATAAAATTAGAATTGATCAAATGAGGGGGGAAAATCACTGAAGAAAACAATTCCTTTAAAAGTTGAATTAGTTAAATGGAAATGGAGGCACAAAAGCTAACTGAAGAAAATAATTCCTTATAAATTAGAATTGGGCAAGTGGAAGCTAATATTGGCATGGGTAGAAAATTTAGAACTAAAAATATTGTGGAAGTGAATTTTGAAAACTTTTGAAAGATAAATAATGTTGTCAAATGCTCTCAATAACTATTTATTACAGAAATGAAAATTAAAGCAAGTACCACACATTTAGTTGATTGGCTAACGTGACAGAAACGGAAATTATAAATGTTTTAGCTGATGTGGGAAATACATTCTTGGTGGAACTGTGAAATGATTCAATCTATCTGGAGATCAATTTGGAATTATGCGCGAAGTTCAACAAAACTGCATATCTATTGATTCTGCAATACAACTACTTTTTCTGTATCCCAAAGAGATCATAAATAAAGGGAAAGAATCTACACGTTAAAAATATTTATAGCAATTCTTTTTGTGGTGGTCAAAAGTTTGAAACTGAGAGCATGCCATTCAATTGGGGAATGGATGATCAATTTATAGTATATGAAATGTAATGGGATACTATTCTGATATAAGAAATGACGAGCAGGCCAATTTCAGAAAAACCTGGGAAGGTTTAAATGAATTGATGTTGAGTGAAGTGAGCAGAATCAGAAGAACGTTGTATATGGTAATAGCAATGTTGTGTGATTATCAACTATGATAGACTTAGCTCTTTGCAATACTATGATCCAAGACAATTCTAAAACATGGGTGATGAAAAATGCTATCCTCATCCAGAGAAAGAACTGTGGAGTCTGAATTCTGATCACAGCATACAGATGATTTTTGCTGTTTTATCTTAAATTTGTTTCTTAGGTTTTTTTTTACCTGTGTTCTGATTCTTCTTTAACAATATGACAAATGTGGAAATATGTTTTACGTTATTGTACTTGTTGAACCTGTATCAGATTGCTTGATATCTTATGGAGAAAGTTGGAAAGGAAGGAAGGGAGAAAAATGTGGAATTCAAAATCTTACAAAAAAAGAATGTTAAAAATTGTCTTTACCTGTAATTGGGAAAAAATATGATATTTTAAATTTTAAAAAGACAAGAAAAGAATGATGCTTCTGCGAGACAGAAACATGGAACCATTAGCATTACATGCATTTATATATATATTTTAATGGAAAAATCTATATGTAATATAAATTATATCAGAAATAATATTCATGTTTTTATATATGGAAGTGTTCATGTCTGTTGATGATTACCAAGTTCACAATAAAAAGAAGAATATGGAAAAGAAAAAAATAAAAAACTGAAACTGGAAAGAAAAACAATTCCAAGTTCAGGCATTTGCAATCAGGATTACAAAGGAATTAGTAGCTGTAACATGAAATGATCAGAGGTGATGATTTATAATATTTCTGAATCTGCACTGCAATCAAGAATCACCTACCTAGTGAAATTAAGCATAATACTTCAAGGGGAAAATGTTATTCAAATAAAGAGAAGAATTTCAAGTTTTCATAAGAAAAAAATGGACAAAAAATTTATCTCCAATATTAAATTCCAAGAGAAATATATAAAAGGAAAAAGGGAAAAGGAAAAAAAAAAGGAATTCAATGGATTCAAACTTTTTATTCCCACATATGGGAAGATGATACTTGTGATTCTTAAAAATTGTACCACTCATAATACAATTACAAAGTATATATATATATATATATGTATATATATATATATATAGACAGAGGGTATAGGTATAAGGTGAAATTTGAGGGAATGACAAAAAAAACTAAGGAATGAGAGAGTAATATACTGATTACAGAAAGGAGAGTTAAAATAGAGTAAATTATTTCACATGAAGAGGTATAAAAAAGCTTTTTAGCATTAGAGAAGAAGAGGGGGTAGGTAGTGGTTATTGCTTGAACCTTATTCTCATTAGTATTGTCTCAAAGAGAGAATAATATACAGAATCAGTTGAATATAAATACCTATATTTTGTGATGGGGAAGTAAGAAGAGAGGAGACTAAGTAAAGCATTAGGAGGTGTGACAGAAATTGGAGGAGAAGGGATTGGCAAGGTTGGCAGACAAAAGCAAATCACCAGGGAAGAGGGAAAGGGTGAAAGGGGAGCAAGGACAAACAGAAGGAAAAATAGGATGGAGGGAAATAGGGAGTTTGTATTCATAACTTGTAAATGTAAGTGGGATAAACTCTCCCATAAAATGGTAGTATATAGTAGAGAAGATAAAAATCCTGAATCCTAAAGTATGTTGTTTACAAGAATACCCTTGAAGAAGAGAAACAGAGTAAAGGTAAGCAAGTGGAGCAGGAATGTAAACAAAGTAAAAAACTAAAGGAAATAAAACAGGGGTAACAATATTGATCTCAGACAAAGCAAAATTAAACCTAATTAAGAGAGACAAGGCAGAAAATTACATTTTGCTAAAAAGTTACCATATTTAATGAAGTAATATCAACATTAAATATATATATATATATATTTTAGAAATGAGGCCTTTATCAGAGATGCTGGTTCTCTACTTCCCTCCTAATCATGGCTAAATTAGATTTGTTTGTTTGTACATAAACTTTTCTATTTAATATGATTAAAATTATCCATTTTACATTTCATAATGCTGTTTCTTGTTTGTTAATAAATTCTTCCCTTCTCCATACATCTGAAAGGTAAGCTATTCCTTGCTTCCCCAGATTGCTGACAGTATCAGCTTTTATATCCAGATCATTAGATCTTATTCTGGTGTGTGGTGTAAGATAAAGTTCTATGCCCAGCCATACTATTTTCCAGTTTTCCCATCAGTGTTTGTCAAATAAAAAAATGGAATGCTTCATGAATTTGTGTGTCATCTTTGCATAGGAGTTATGTTAATCTTCTCTGTATTATCACAAATTTAGTATATGTGCTGCTGAAGCAACCACAGGTCCATGTAGTCTTTAAGAAAGATTTCCAGTTTTCCCCATGCTGGTCCTTTTCCTCTTTTGATTATCTCTAATTTGTCCTGCATATATTCTGTTTATATAAATTTGGATATGTATCTATCTGAACTTGTGTGGATGTGGATATGTGTGTGTATGTGTGTGCATGCATGTGTAGACTTCTTAATCATACTGTAAGTTCTTTGAGGAAAGTAATTATTTTTCTCTTTGTATTCCAGATTTTAGCACAATGACTGGTACATAGTAGGTGCTTCATAAATGCTTGTTGCCTAAATATTAAGGTTCTCTCAAGGCCTTAATTTCCTTATCATCTAGGTGGTGTAGTGGGTGGAAGGCTATATGACTTTAACAGTCACTTAATCTCTCTCAGTTTTAGTTTCCGCATCCTTAAAATGGAAATAATATTAACACCTACTCAATAGCATAGTTGTGAGGATTAAACACAATAAAATAAGTACAACAATTTGTAAAACTTAAGTGCTATATAAATATTATGATTAATATTTTAATTAATGTGATAATATCAATACTTGATAAAATAAAACAGTTCATCTAGGTGACCTGTAGGCATCTTTCAGGTCTATATTTATTACTCTGAAGTAAGAACTGGATAGATTTTTGTATCTCCAAGCACAAGCAACTTCCAGGTTCAAATTACTAGCATAGCAAATTCCATTTAATCTGTGACAAATTAAGGCTAAACATTCACAGAAAAGAGAAAATCAAAATATAGCATTAACTAAGTGTAATTCAATAATTTCCAAATACTACTCCACACCTGGGCAGTACACTCATTTAGTCAATCACAAAGTCTCTCTTCTCAAATGGAGATTATTTTCCAATCATAAACAAAGTACTTTCATTTCGTCACAAATGTGACCAAAAATGTCAAAAGTTTTCTTGGATCACAACTGAATTACAATTATCATCAGTTAATGCCAAGTACCCTCTCAAAAAGGGCAGTAGAGTGCCGTGGACTACTCAGTGTCTAGCACTTAGCATGATTTGGAGACATGAATAAGAAATGACCAGGCTATATGGATAGTTCAAGGAAGAATGATGAACTCCATTTATTGATTCTCAGGACAAGGTTTTTATAGAGCAAAATGACAAAAGAAGGGGACTCAAGTTTTCTAATCATTACCTTAGCCTTTTGCATCCTGGAGGTAACACAGATTAGATAATTTGATAAGGATTTGTCATCTAGGTGACTAAAATCTTAGGGTAAAACCTTTGACCAAGGCCTCAGAAATCTGCTAATGCAGTTGCAGTCATAAACAGATAAAATTGAGACCAAACTTCAAAGCAAAGGCTGCAATCCTCAAAAGACATCACCTTTAGAGCTGACCACCCAAAGATACCTGAGTGCTGAATTAACTATATTAGCTCTTAATAACTAAAATCTTAGGGTATAGCCTGTTGGTCTCAGAACTTAAACAACATCCTTATAAGTGTAACCCATGTCAAAAGAACTCAGGAGGGGCAGTCAGTTGGCGCAGTGAGTAAGACCGTGGGCCCTGGCATCGGGAGACCCGGGATTGGTTCCAGCCTCAGATACTTGGCTCCCACAAAGAAATAACTGTCCTGTAACCTTGAGCAAATTACTTAACCCCAACTGCTTTAAAAAAAGAACTCACGAGCTAACTGGAGGAAAAGTCACTTCTCAAAGAGGTCTTTGATATTTGGGTCCACTGATATCAAGTTAATTATCTGAAGTCCTGGCTCAGGCCTCTTTGGCTCCCAACAGTTGAGAGCACAAAGGCCATCTACTCCTGAGCTACAAAAAGGTTAAGATATTATCACAGCATTTAATATCCAAAGAGAGGTCTTTGTTTCATCTTGAGGAGAGGCAAATTCTCAGCCATCTCTGTTCCTGGGGAGATAAAGCTTAACAATGCCACAAGATACATTGCCAGTGTCCTCATCAATTCACTCTCTGCCTGCTGAACAGCCTCAGGACCCCTGAAAATATCAGCAAGACCCTTTTCTGGAATTTCTATACACATACAACAAGAAAATCCTTCTTCAGGGCTTCTGAACCAACAGAAGGTTCCAGGACCTCTGCAACAATAGCACTGTCCTTCACCAGCAGACAAATGTGGCAAAACAACATGAAAACAGACAGACAAAATATAGGCATCATAGGCACACCTCCTCAGTTCTCAGCAGCTCTCAAAAGTAGTGGGCAGCTCCAACTAGCCCTCAGCAACTCTCTCTCTCTCTCTCTCTCTCTCTCTCTCTCTCTCTCTCTCTCTCTCTCTCTCTCTCTCTCTCTCTCTCTCTCTCTCTCTCTCTTTCTCTCTCTCTCTCTGTGCCTCCACAATGCTGCTCCAAAATTTTCTGGCCTCTCTTTGCTTGGGCTTCTCTCTAAATCCATGGCACCAGTTCCTCTCACTTCAACCCTCTTTCTTCAGATCAACAAGTCCATCCCACAAATGGGATTCACAAGCTCTAGGTTTTAACACTCAACCAAAAAAACAAGCCAATACAGGGGAAACTTTAAATTCCATTACCCCTACAATTTTCTATAGAGAGTACATAAAATTAAAAAAAAGTAGAGGCAGGAATCCCACAGAATAAAAAAAAATGAGGAACTATATTCTACACTAGTAGAAAGAGTACCCACAAGAAAGGCATGAATTAGCAAATAATCTTATTGAGGAGATTTCTGATTATGTAAGAAATTTTCAGTGTGGAATTTTCTGCTTATAGAATGAAATTTGGATTAAGTTAGATCTAAAGTTTTATTTAAGTTGAATGTTCTCTAGCCTTGCTTAAAATTAAAGTTTACAGTTAAGGAAAATTAATGTTGCATTATATTGTATTTTGCCAATATTTCTATGTGAATTCATTTATTTCCTCAGATAATTAACCTCTGAAGATCAGGCACTTTTTGAAGTGTGTAACTAAGTACATAGTATAGCCTCATCTCTCCCTCCCATTTACCTAGATAGGGATCCTTACTTTTGTTTGCTTTAATTTTAGCATTAAACTTTTATTTAGTATTTTATTATCCCTTGTTACATGTAAGAAAAATTTTACCATTAGTTTTCAATACTTTGAGTTCCAAATTCTCTCTCCCTTAAGCCCTATCCACCTCTGCTCATTGAGAAGGCAAGCAATTGATATAGGTTATACATGTGTGGTAATGCAAAACATATTCATATTAGTCACATTGTGAAAAAATGTATAAGAAAAATAAAGTTAAAAAATATATACTTCCATCTGTATCCGCTCACTGTCATTTCTTTCTCTGGGGATGAACAGCATTTTTCATTGTAAGTCCTTCAGAGCTGTCTTGGATCATTGTATTGCCGAGAATAGCTCCGTCATTCACAGCTGATCCACTATAATATTGATGTTACTTTGCTCATGCTACATTTGCCTTTGCATCAGCCCATGCAAGACTTTCCAGGTTACCTGAAGAGTATCATTTTTTTTATAAAAACAGTAGTAATCCATCATAATTACATACCAGAACTTGTTCAGCACTCGCCATTTGATCAGCGTCCCCTCACCTTCTTATACTTTAGCCCCAGAAAAAAGCTACTACCATTATTTTTATATGTACAGGTACTTTTCCTTTTTTATCTCTTTTGGGATCCAAACTTAGTAAATGGTATTGCTATTGCTGTAAATGGCCTCATTCTGGCTTCCCTGATCCCTCCGCCCTCCCCTAACCAGCCATCTTTCTCTACTTCATGGAAGTAAGAAAACTCCTATGCTTAGCCCCACCTAGGAAAACCTGCCTGCACATGAAAATCAAAATATGTACTGATCAGTTATTGATTTTGGCTTCTGTAAGTTCCTTCTTACATAATCTCTGACTGTTAGGTACATAGCTTGCCTTTATATAATGATGCTTTGCCTTTCTTGCCTGGTGTTAGATTTGGGTTTTGCCCTGAGCAGTCCTGCATTACTATTAAAAGTCCACTATCAATTTAACCTTGGGGGTCTCTTTTCTCTTTCTTTTGGCATAAGATTTGGAGGCCTCAGAGATATTTGTGATGTTCTGTCTCAACGCGGAAATCCCCAAACAAGAGGAGCTCTCAGTCTCAAGAGGTGAGTATCTGCTCATCCAAATTTCAAGGGGAGCTGGCCTCTGAACATGTTTCAGGGTGCCATGGCTCAAGAAGGGAAAGATTGCACTCTCTCCCACCTCTGACCTGCCCTCCATTTGACACTGTGTGACTTCAGGACCTCCTGCGCAGGTGAGTACAGTTCTGTTTTCTGGTTCTATTGGGATCTGGGGCTGGATGCGGCTTTCCACACACCAGTCCCCCAGGCACCCCAAGATATTGTGTCCCCACCCATTCCTCTTTTCTGTCCTGGGTAGTCTGTCTTGTTTGTCTGTCTTTGTTCATGTTGGGCTATAGCAGTTAATTGGTTTTAGGGGATGTCCGTATTTTTGTTCCTGAAGCCTTGGGAGAGACTGGGTGGGAAGACTTCATCAGATCACATGAAGGGAAAATGTCTGATTCCTGTAAGGGATCTCTCCTTCCTGTAATTTGCTGTGTTTCTCTAACTGAGCTGAGGATACAATGAGAGGTTAGAACCATTAAGATCCTTCACCCTGTTGTCCTGGCTTTGACCAATCTAAGACTGCAGTGAAAAATTAGAAGAATAGTAGGGAATTTGAGTTAACCTTCCCCACCTGGTGAAAGGAACAAATTAAGGAGGCACAGCAGCTAAACTGGGGCCCCACTAGCAAAAGCCCTAGGTCACTGGGCACCCTAAAGCTGACTCCTCTAGGTTAGCCTCGGAGCCAAGCTTTCCCACGCAAGGAGTGGTGCCCTTTTTCTCCTTCCTGCCCAAATTGACCACCCCCACAACCAGGGTCTGCTCCTGTGGGGAGACGAAAGAAGGAGAGGAGAAAACTAGGTCAGAAGCCAGCTAGCCTCTACACTTGGTAAGGCCTATTTTATATCAATATTTTTTATGTATGATTTGGAAATGCAATTAATGTCATCTCACTATTTGTATTATTATTGTATTTCTACACTGTATATTGTAAAATTGAGTGACCATTGTGAGCCAGAGAGTGTTAGACAAAGCAGCATTTGGTTTGAATTCAGTTGAAACTAAGACAGTGGAAAATCTTGTTTAAAACCAGGTATGTTATTTTGTTAAATACTGCTAATCCTGTATTAGAAGTTAAAACAAGTTGGCTCTTAGTAATGAACATTGTAAGATTGTTAAATAAGTTATTTGGGATTATTGTTATAATGTTAAAATTTAAAATTAATCCCCCAGCAGCTCTAAGGGTAGATACTCCCTACTCCCTTTCCTTAGGAAGAGTGCCATGGTTGCCTCCAATGTAGGGCTACAGGGAGTTATCATAGGCCACATGTGCCAGCTACCATATACTGGGGTACTAGAAATAAAATATGGGAACGCTGAAAGACATCCTGGCAAGGAAAAAGAAAAATCAGTATTGAAAATAGGGGGCTTGTCACAAAGAAAGTATGTGGTTTTCATCAGTCCAGAAAAAGAATGTCATAAGGTAGACAAGTAGATCAGCCCCCCTTTTTTGGGGGGGTCCCTATTTATTTCTCCTTATTTGTAAACTTGCCAGATCCCCTAGAAATCATCTGGTGGGCAAGGTCATCAGCCCCAGGAGCAAACTAAAAGCTTGTTTGGGTTATGGAGTTCCTAAGCAATGAACTTGGCTTACTGAGAAGTGAAATGTCTTATGTATATAACTCATGGTAAACTTTTATTGCTTATTACAACTCCATACAAATAGGCATTTGTCCAAGCTCTAAGCTGTGATTGGTGAGACTTTCCATTTGAGGTAAAAGCCATTGGAACTGCAACTAGTTTTATTTTGAGTTTGAATTTAGATAAAGTTGTCTTTATTAAACCAGGTTCTGAGGGAAATGCCACAAACTTCTCAGAGGGAATGTAATCCTGTTACAGGTAAAGGATTGCTTTTGGGAAAAGTCAAGAGGACAATTTTAGCCTCCAACTAAAATGAAACCTGGGTCAGTTTCCCCATTGTCTTCCTTTGAAAAGGAATGTTCTTCACCTGACTATTCCTGAGTCTGGGTATTAGATGCATTTGAAGTGACTCTTATCTAAATTCAAACAGAGGTAAGGATATTTTATCCTGTCATATATAGCATGTCCCTGCTTTTTCCTTTTATGACAAATTTCTCTTATTAGAGCCAGTGGTCAATAAAAGAGAGTAAAATTCCAATGAAGGATTGTGAAATTTTGCTTTTCTCAATCTGAATATGTAGTAATTCCATATCCCAGAAAACTCAGTAAATTAATACAAGGGCTTGTCATCTGCCTACCTGCATAGTCAAGTGAAAGTTTAAATCCCTGGAAGAGAATATTATTCTGGTTGATATAGGAACAATTAAACAAAGGGAAAAGAAGCCTATGAAACAAAGGTATGAACACGAGTTAATCATCCCACATACTAAGGCTGGAATACATCTGAGCTACTAAAGTGTGTGTTAGATCTGAGCTATTCAGCCTAAAATTATATTCCTTTCTACAGCCTAAATAGTTTAGTAAAAGGCACTCAGCCTAGTCAACTGCCTGTTACTAGATATATCTGTCTCTTTCCTTATATCTTGGGCCCTGCATATTGAACTTTCCTGTCAGATTTGTGTCTCTCAAATTACAGGCAAGCAATGGATACCTATCATCCCCTGAATGTGATCTATGCTTGGTTTCAGTCAGCTTCTTCCTTGGGACCCACTGAGACAGGGACAGCTCTACTCCCATTTTCAGCCTGAAGAAATTATGGAAGCTGAAACATTCATCCCTTCTCCCAAGTGAATTTGGGTCCCAACTCCTTGAGGGGGTAATGATAGAATCCTAATGAAGCTTCCCCCAGCCCCTATATTCAAACCTCCCTCCCCTGTCTGGCCCTTTTACCAGAACCTCCTCCCACCCAGACCATTCCACACTCGGATTATTCCTTTGCTAAACAAAAAAAAGGGGGGGGGGTTGGGTAGGAGAGGACCAGTTGGGCTTGTAGACCTTCTCAGATGGGAAAATTTCCAGTAGCGGTGGGGAGGAAGTGGGTGAAGCATCCAGAAAAATGAGCTAACTCTTGAGAGACAGGCACTTAATTCTCACCCTTAAGGAGTTTTTGTCCAAGCTTGTCCTGGAAATCCAGGAGTCCTGGGTCACCCTTCTGCCACTGGCCTTACTCAGAAGCAGGTGCACTCCCAATAAATTAGGATCCTATTTGAAATTATCTTTCCTAGACCACCACCCATTCTTCTCCTAATCAGGGAAAACCTAAATGCTATAATCACTAACTCTTCCTTCATCAAATTCCTACAGAGCCTGTAGCACACCTAGTCTCAGCTTCTTAAATCTGTCCAAGCAGCCTTGCCTGTTCTGACATCCGAACATTTCCACCACTTCCAGCCTGGGAACACTGTCCTAATCTGAAAACATACAACCTCTGGTCTTGAGCCTAAGTGGAAGGGCCCTCATACTGTCATCCTGAGCACCCTGTCTGCAATCAAGTTTGAATCCATTCCTGTCTGGCTCCATTATACCAGAGTGAAGCCTGCTGTCACCTCAAAATGGAAAGCAGA
Organism: Petaurus breviceps papuanus; assembly: GCF_028583685.1. NCBI lineage: Eukaryota > Metazoa > Chordata > Mammalia > Diprotodontia > Petauridae > Petaurus > Petaurus breviceps. Next base: position 56,577,662 of record NW_027186304.1, read on the forward strand.
AGTACACGAGGATGCCCTAAAGCTAAGACTTATCTGACCCTCTTCTTGATCCTCCTTTTACCTCCTTTTATGGCCCCCTGAAATCCCCATGCCCCCAGACCAAGTTATACCTGGATGGTGACCACAGAAAACAGACAATCCTGGACTTTCAAGAACACTGGATACATATGTCTCCCCTGAACTCCCTTTTCCCCAGACTGGCCTATCTGGGGGCCCACCAGTAGATGCAAGATACCTACTCTGTTCAGATACACCTGCACTTGTGTCACAGCTTACCACCTCCTCTCCTCTGACCCAGTACCTCCCTATGCTACAGGGCTAGCAGTAGTGGGTGAATGGACCCATTATTCTGCATCCGTACAATCAGGTCTGACCCCTGCCAACCCATGCTCAATCTCATCATCCAAAACCCCTTTGACCCTGCCTGAGGAGTCCCAGTCTCTTGGGTTCTGGTACTCATGTCCCTGCCTAGGGGGTCCTGGTCACTCTGGATGAGAAGTATGAGGCACATGTAGGAAATATGGTGGTCTTGACTGTAACCAAGAATTCTCCTGTGCCCTTACCAGATCCTCACTCCTTTGGTCCCATAGGGAACTTAGCCATCCCTGCCCCAGTAGGGCATCTAGGTGTCCATACCACAATACAAAGTGTTACCACATGGGCCTCAATCTAACCATATGCTCCCCCATCTTTGAAGATTCAAGAATCTCACACTTATCAGGTCCCCTCACTTATGCTCCTTTCTGCTGTTCATAAAACACTTAACAGCTCTAACCACATTGGGCAAAAATTGCTGGATCTGTGTTGAACCCCAGCCTCCTTACTATGTAGGGGTGGCACAATGTCTCTGTCACCCCCACTTTCAACACAGAGAATTGTGAGTGGCCCACCCAAGGCTTACCCTCAAGGATGTTCAAGGGAGTCCTCTGCCTCACATCATCCAGCACCACTTTATCTAGCTCTCAGTATGGCTCAATTTGAGGACAAACCCTCAAGATTGAGGCCTCCAGTTCGGACTACTTCCTAGCCCCTCCAGGAGGCCTGGTGGGCATACCACACCAGCCTTGCCCAGTGTATCTATGCTACAGTGTTCCTCAGGAAACAACATTACCCTGAGGACCTCCTGTGCATCCTAGTGGCCATAATTTCCAGGGTCTCTCTCCTCCCAAGGTGTAATGCGAATGTAAATTTGGAAGATCTTCCCTGCCCCTAGGCTAAAGTGCACCTAGAGCCTGGGGTGGGAGGCTTGTTTTTCAGTAGATACTTCTTGATTGGCCAGTGGTCAAAAAGGTTGTTACATTCTCTGAGCCAGGAGAAGGCTATATAAGCCCTGATGTGTAGCTTTGTTTTGGGGCTCACTTTGAGAAGTGTTCTGTGATTTGATGTGTATTCTGGGAAGCTGTTGTCCAGAGCCCCCCGGCTTTGAAAAATGTTGATTTGGTATGGATGTAATGGTTGGACAGTTTGGAAAGCTGTCTACTTGATCTGTTTCTGTCTTGATAATTCTGTCTGTATACTCTGAAGTTTGGGGTGCTGACCATTTTCCCCTGAACTAGGTAAATGATACATGTTTGACTGATTAAAGTAAGCTTGTTAACCAATTGTAGTTGCTTTCCTTTATCAAAGCAGATCCAAGAACCTGTGGTGGCAGCCACCCTGGGGTGCTTGCTGCTACACAAGGGAATAAGTTTGATGCTACTTTTCCCCTAAAAGGCAACTGAGCTACCACCAAAGGTGGGCAGTAGCAGTCCTCATCCCCATGTTAGTGGGCTTGGGGCTTTTTGGTTCTGCTGCAGCTGGGGTAGCAGTCTTGGTTAAGGGGGAGGCCATCTATCAGGCCTTGAGCACAAAGGTAAATATCAACCTCTCCCACATAGAGCAGTCCATCTCAGTCCTGGAAAAAGAAGTGGACTCCTTGGCAAAGGTTGTTCTCCAGAACCACAGAGGCCTTGACCTTCTTTTTATTAAACAAGGTGGCCTGCATGCAGCCCTCAGTGAGGCCTGCTTCTTCTATGCAGAGGGAACTGGAAAAGTCTGAGAACTTGTAACAGTCCTGCTTTTTAACATCCCCTTTGCTAACTACCCTGATGTCAGCCTTGGTTGGCACCCTCTTCCTCCTGACTATAGCCCTGATTTTAGGACCCTGCCTTATTAATCATTTTCTACAATTTGTTAAGTCCCGTATTAACTCTGTTAAATTGCTAATTGTTAGGGATCCCTGCTACCTGCCCTTGGGAACAGAATTGACTGACCTGTATGATGTGGCCCCAACTGTGCCAAGGGTTTGACACACACACATAAGAAGTTGGGAATGTTGTGCATGGCCCCATTCTGGCTCCCCTGATCCCTTCCCCCTCCCCTAACCAGCCATCTTTCTCTCTTTCACAGTAGTAAACAAACTGTCACATTTAGCCCTGCCTAGGAAAACCCGCCAACACAAAAATTAAAATATGTACTAGCCAATTGTTGATTTTGGATTATATAAGTTCCTGCTTATGGAATCCCTGACTATTAGGTGCATGGCTTGCTTTTATATACTGATGCTTTGCCCTTGTTGGCTGCTATTTCGATTTGGGTCTGACCCCAAGCATTCCCTCATTACTATTAAAAGTCAACTCAATTTACCTTTGGGGGTCTCTTTTTTCCTTCTTTTGGTGTAACACTATGTCAAAGAGAAATATATCTATATATAATTTTCAAAATGAAGATTGAAAGGGGAAGAAAATTGCATTGGAGTCTGTGCTGACAGTGCTGGAGCAATGATGGGTGAGAATGTTGAATTTGTAGAAAACATTAAAGCTGGTGGTAATGAATATATCATCTTTACTCACTGCATAATCCTCTGAGAGTCACTTGGGTGGGGGGGAAACATCACCAGAATTAGATGTTGTGCTTCATGATATGATCAAAATTTTTAACTTCATTAAAAAAAAGAAGCATGCCCTTAACAATCATTTGTTTTCAAACTTTTGGAATAACATGGACTCTGATTATAAAAATTTATTAGTACATGCAGAAGAAATTTCAAGGATTTCATGAATGTGAAGTTAAAACAGATTAATGAAATTGAAAGATAAAGTTATGTTTTTGACTGAGGAGAAATTCATTTTTTTTCCATAATGGCATGGCTTTCAAAACTGTTATTTGTCAGATATTTTTTAAAAAGTCAATGATTTAAACATGTAACATCAAGGAAAAATTGGAACTTATTTAGGCTAAAAGATAAAACTGAAAGTTTTACTTAGAAAGTTAACATATGGAAGAATAGGGTAGAATTTTTCTTTCTTTAGAAATGTTTACAGTTACAGATGATTTCATAATTGAAAATAACCTTAACAAAGATTCAATTATTGATCATTTGAAGTGCCTGGAGACAGTTTCAGAAATGCTTCATTTCAAATTTTGATTCTAAAAAACTATGTCAGGTTCATAAACCCTGCTCAGTTGAAATAAAAAAAATTCAGGCATCTGCCAGTAAAAGTTGGAGAAAAAAAATTAACAAGTTAACAAGCAACACAATTTTAAAACTTGATTTTCCTTAAAAGTTAAGTGATTTTTGGATTGGGATTAAGACAGAATTTACAACTTCTGAAATGGCCCTAAAGCATACTTCTGCCATTTTGTAATACATATTTATGCAAAGCAACATTCTCAGCATTTATTCTCATAAAATCAAAATATCAATCAGCTCTGAAAAATGTTGAAGATGTTCTATATCCTGCAATGTCAAATATTCCATTATAATTGAATTCTTTATGTAAAAATAAAGAACCATATCCATTTCATTTTTATCCAATTTTGCTTTGACCTTTTATAAAGGGTAAAATTAGAGGTATACTAAAGAATTGTTTTAAAATAATTTTTTTAAAAAAAATTTGCTTCATTAATTTGTTTGTTTACTTTTAGTTTACCAGATTCAGTTCCACAATCCCTTGAGTTTCAAATTTTCTTCCCCTCCATCTCCTACCCAACACCCCTCTCCCTTTAGGGCAGCATGCAATCAAGTATAGGATCTGCAAATACTTTCACATTAGATATTATTCAGGTTATAAAGAGGGATTATAATGGATGGAATGAACAATGGGGAAGAGGAAACAAACCCAAACAAGATAAAGAAAAAGAGCAGGTAGTTTGCTTCAATCTGCATTCAAACTCTGTTCTTTCTATTCTTTCTCTGAATATAGACATCTCTCTCCATCATGAGTCATTTGGAGTTGTCTTATAACCCTGCATTGCTGAGAAGAGTCCAGTCTATCAAAGCTGGTCATCACACATACATTGTGCCTGTAATTATATGCAAATTTCTCCTGGTTGTGCTCTTCTCATTCAGCATCAGTTTGTATAAGCCTCTCCAGGTAAATATGAAGTCCATCTGCTCCTCATTTCTTATAGCACAATAGTATTCCATTGCATTCATATACCACAACTTGTTTAGCCATTCTCCAATTTATGGGCATCCCCTTAATTTCCAATTCTTTGTCACCACAAAAAAGAGCTGCTATAAATATTTTGTACATATGGGTCTTCCTTCCACTTCTATGTTCTCTTTGGGATACAATCCTAGAAGTGGTATTCCTGGGTCCAAGGGTATGAAATTATAAAACAAATTTCTTTTTGATTTATTATCAGTAAACATATGATTCGTATGCCTGTGTTATATACCTATATACTTGGGGTCACATAAAAATTTCTCAGGTGATATTGAAGAGAAAAGATATGTGAATTTTATCAATCACATGGCCAGGACTGTGTCATCCAACCTACCAGGGAGGAACCAGCACAGCTTGGGCATTTCAAAAGCCCACTAATACCATTATGATGAGGAGCTTAGCCTATGCCTAGAAAAAATAAGGTCTGGTAAATGCAAAAATAGAAACATTTTACAGCATAAACTTTTCTGTTGTTCTGTCTCAGCTAAATTTGGCATCTTTGGAAGGTCCTGTGTAGACATCTGGTTTTAGAACCCAGCATGTACAGCTTCTATTGTACTATGAAGTTCTCCCAGATCACATGACCATGGAATATCTTTGACTTTGGGATGAATTGGTCAGCTGTCACCCCTACTCCTGTTTTATAGCATGAAGGAAAAAAAGGAGAAAGAAGCTGGCTTCCCTCCTCCATTCCAAATATTTATGTGAGAGCCACAGTGGCTTTATTTTTCAAATAAAAACTGAAAAAGCACCTTTGCTTGCTTCTTGAACCCTCCTTAATTTCTCTTCCCATCCCTCCTCTCCCCTGACTTTGCTTCTCTCTCCTTTTTTTTTCCCTTTCCCACCCTTCAACCTCTTATTATTCAATAAATCCTAGTGACTTGTGCTGGAACCAAAATGGGAGGAGTTATTATTTTTTTTTTCTTGGGTGGAAAGGGGTCATGAGCAGAAAATTTTAAGAAGCCTTGGTTTAGAAGAAGGAGACCAATACATTAAAAGGCTGATTGAGATACTTTATGTTTTACTGGCCAACTTTTCTAGAGGTAAACTGGGCCTTATATACCAGCTAACATTCTAGTCCATGAGACCTTCTTTTAAATGCTCCCCAATCAGGATTGCCAGTGGAGGTCTCCATGATGTGTTGTTAGACCAATCAGAATAGAGACCTACCTAAGTTTAAATGGGATGATGGGCCCTTGGCTATGGGTCTTTTGACAAATAAAGAAAAAAAGACAATAAGACTTCTCTCTTACCAGGTTGCATACCCCTGATAATTCAGGATATCTGGCTTAGATAATTGCCTCTGATTGCATTTTGTTAAATTCTGTCACCCATACATTTAAATATGTGCTATGATTTTAAGAGCATTTTAAAAACTTATTCAAGACTATGAAAACCAAAGGTGTTTTACTTTCTGATATGGAACCATTATTTCTCTATCAAGACCTCCTGTCAAATATGACTACTTCTTGGAGGACTAACACCCTAAGCAGAAAAGGTTTATATATAAATACTGTTTGTCAGATTACTCTCATCCTGAATTAAAGTTCTAATTATCCAGAGGAAAGTGGGAAGGTAAATGGAGAAAAAAAAAGGTACTGAAAAAAAGCAATTGAAGAACATAAGGCATGCACTTATGTGCTTCATTTTATTTAAAAATTAGGGCTGAATCCTTAATAGGGTTCAATTAATAATGTAAACAAAAAGATCATAAAAGCATATTGACACTACCAATGCTGAGATAAACGTTATAAGGGAAAGTTTCTGAATTTTTCTGAAGATCCTATATAATCCAAAACTAAATTGCTTTAAAATTATTTTAGAGTACCTCCACCACTGCCTCCTCCTCCTCTTCCTCCTCCTTCTCTTCTTCTTCTTCCTCCTCCTCCTCTTCCTCACCATCACCACCATCATCTTTCTCCTCCTCCTGCTTCTGCTCCTGCCACTGCTGCTTCTCCCTCCATTCCCTTGGAGCAGACCATTCTGATGCCTCTTTTGTGAAGCAGCATCTGAGGAGATCCCCAGACTCGCCATGGCCGACAAAAAGCTGAAGGAAGGAGTCAAGACTGAAAACAATGACCATATTAATTTGAAGGTGGCATGGCAAGATGGTCCCATGGTGAAATTTAAGATTAAGAGGCACACACCTCTTAGTAAATTAATGAAACCCTACTATGAACAACAGGGTTTTTCAACGAGGCAGATCAGATTCCAATTTGATGGGCAACCAATCAAGGAACCAGACACACCTGCACAATTGGAAATGGAGGATACAGATAAAATTCATGTATTCCAGCAGCAGACAGGAGGCACTTACTAAAAGGAGAATCTAGAACTCTACCCTAGAACTGTGCTCCCAATAAAACAATATTTTCACAATTAGAAAACCAAGATTTGTTTCATACACATCCTGAATACTGCAGTATAGTTTTCTCTCTTCTTTGATTCCCTTCCCCATTTCTTTATTGTACATAAAGTAACTGGTGTATGTGCACAGGCATAATGACTTTTTAAAAAAATAAATAGCTGATTCTATATGTTGATCAACATCAATTGAAGATTAAGAGGGGAAAAATAAACTGGTTCTGTGAAAATATCCATTTTCTCCATTAGTGGCATGCTCATTAAACTTTTATCTTTATATTCCAGTAAATTATTTTGCTCTCACTGATTAACAACTACAACCAAAAAAAAAACCCCACAAAAACTAACCCTTACTTACCTTGTTTGATTGTATAATTTCAATATTTTTCTTTTATCATTGTAAAACCAAGGACGATTTTATAACTTTTTTGTACATGCCTGTTACACGTAGCACAATCTCTGTCTCTTAATAGGGATAAATTATTATAAACGACTTGGTCCTAGATCATTTTTCCTTCAAGTCAAATATCTTGTTGTTTAAATAAAATTCTTGTTTAAAAAGTATATATATTTAGAAGAGAAAAAGGCAATGATTCCTTTAAAACAAGACAGGTTTGGACTAAGTTGGAAATATCTTAGCACTGAAAATGTGCATATGTATTATAAAACAATTCACAATCACATGCACAATTATATTAACTCTAGCTTAGATGGGGAAAAGACAATGGAAGGGAAAACTCATGAATAATTTACTTTCTGTTCTGAGCCTGGGAAAAATAAGAATGAACCTCTTGAATGATCCACTTTCTCTTCTGACACAGGAAATAAAAGAATGAATTATTTTCAACTAAAGAAAAAATATTAAGTCATACATCCTACACTACATAGGGACTGGGGTAAAACAAACTTAATTAAGATATGTTTTCTGCCCTCAAAATTCAAAGAATAGCTCTTATTCATGCAGAGAGACGACTTTGGATGAAAGAGCTGAGAACTGTATAACAGCATCAGGAAGCCACATCATAAAAAGGTTCTCAGAACTGGTAGCAAATGAAAAAGTTTCAATTTTTTTTTAAATTACCAGGCTCTATATCCAAGTTCCAGGCTTACTTTAACTCTGAAGCACTGTAAGTGAAAGCCAATTTGATTTTAAAGGCATAATCAGGAATTGTCGAACATTTAGCAAAGAAAAGTACATGGATATTTGTATTTTAAAATCTTTTTTTCTTCTTCTTTCTGACCTGACCTTATATTGAAAAGTATAGGAAGAATGAGAAAAGCTGGGGTTAGTAAATTTTGGAGAGGTTGTGGAAAAACAAGCACCAGAATGCATTGTTAGAGCTCTGAATGAGTACACTCAATCTGGAAAGTCATATGGAAAAATGCCAATAAAGTGGGTAAAATAGTCATATTTTAAAAATGAGTTTCTACTGTCAAAGTGCATATGCCAATAGTGCCAATGGTAAAAGAGAGGCCCTGTATATACCAAAATATCATACCAAAAATTTCTGTGATATAAAAGAACTAAGGAGGAAAGTCACGCTCATCAACTGTGGAATGACTCATTAAATTCTCGTATATCATTGTGATGGAATTCTACGTTTTAAGAAATTAAAGATATGATAAATATAGAATAAGTTAAAATAAAAAAGGACATGAATTATTTCAAAAGAAAGAGAAGCAGAATGAAGAAAATAATAATACAACTACAAAAATATTAATGGAAAGGAAAAAAAGCACAAAACAATCAAAATTTAATTTTGCAAAATACAATTTTGCAAAAATTTTCCACATTTTTAGTTTTTCTCCAAAGAAGTAATATTAAATTACATATCTCCTCCTTTTTCCTCTACATGTGCTTTATTTATTTTTGCTCCTTTCCCCCTCACACTTCTTATTAAAAAATGACATTAAAGCAGGATAATGGAAGGCTTTTTGACACAAATTTAGGTCAGATAAAACCAAAACTTATCAAAAACAATTCATTAAAAACAATGAAGAATGATACTGTTTTATTATCTCAAGAATTCATTATTTCATCAATGCAGGTCCTCTTTCCATCAATGCAAATTCAACCCCTCTTTCCTGGCTTAATAGTCTGCATTCAAAAGGAGTAAACACACCAATAGTGTATCATATGACAGATTACCTTGTGGTGATGAGTGACCTTGAATTTAGTTAAGGCAGTACTTTGGGAAGAGGCACAATCTTTCATTTAATTGCCAAAAAAAATTAAAACTTGTTCAACTTTTGAAGAAAAACTTAAGAGGTTTTTTCCTCTCTTGGCCTTCACTTCTATGACTTCAAGTCACCTCTAAACCCCAGTTAAACATCAATATAAGATTTTATTGGAAGACTAATCAGTGATTTTAAATATCAATGCTGTTTTTAAGAAGTTTAGTTTTATAGGAAAAACACAAGTGACTCAACATATCACTTTCTTAGATCAAACAGTAATTGACTGAAAATAACTACATTAAAAGACCAATTATGATTCTTGGGTAGAAATTATTATTCTCTTTGGGGTTATTGCTACAAAGAATAAAATTATGTGACAATAAATACATTTCAAAACAAATAAGGAATGATATTAATGGACTAAACATAATTGGGTTTTCCAGAGCATTCAGTCTTTATATTCAAGGCATACAAATATTTGAAACTAGGCACAATGATTATACTGCTTTATTCACCATTTTATTCCAAATATTTTATTCTGTTTGTATTTCCCTCTTATTCACTTTAAAAGCATGTTTGGTATAGAATAAATGTATCTGAGATGACACTCAAGCATACATATGGTTGTATATATGAATACATGAATGTAATATTATAATACATAACATACAACATTGTATGTAACTAAACTATTTCTGCATCTATATATTTATACACACACACACACACACACACACACATATATATATATCCATTTTTATCTACCTATTTTGATTCCGTGTCTACCAATCAAATACCTTGAACATCATTGGACTTGTGGAGGAGGGAGGGCTTGAGGGAGTGACAAAGGAAAGAGCATTCATAAATGAAAAATCACCATTAATAAAAATAATGACAAATGCATTATGAGAGGAATGTGTGCATGTATACACATGCATTAATATCTCTCTCTTCATTTATCTATCCTCTATATCCATAAATATATGCATATGTACATATACATTTGTGTCTATATTTATCATTCATGTATATGTGTGTACATATATATGTGCATGTGTGTATACAAATACAATTTTATCATGTAAACATATTTCCTTCTTTATTTTCTCTACTGTTGATTTTTCATTCATGATTGTCATTTCCTCCTTTGTTTCCCAAAACTACCTCTAGGAAAAAAGTTTAATAATATTCAATGTCTTTGACTGGTAGCTATGGCATAAGAATTGAAAAAAAAGAGGAGGGGAAGCACTTCACTTCAGAAATCCAAAGATCTCAGTTCTTTTTTCTTGCTTTTATTTATAGTCTGCTAAATTTAGATTATAAACCCAGAGGACAAGGAAATGTTTTCTTCTCCAATTAAGGAAAAAAAAAGTCATGGAGTATAATTAACATTTGGAAAAATAAAAGCAAGAATATTTTAACAAAATCCTATTTGCAAAGTGAAATATGGTATCTAAACTTAATCAGTTGGAAAATTTATTTTAATAAACAGTATTCCCTACTGGGATTAGACTAAGGTCTATTATTTTTTTCATTTTAAACAATGATCTGATTGCTGGAATAAAGAGAATACTCAGAATCTGTCAATAACCCCACTTTTGATGGAGGTGGGTAGTACCTTAGTAGGTAAGGTTCAAATCTCACATGACCTTAATGGGAAATATGGTCAGAAAGAGGTTCAGGAGGGGAGTAAATGGAGAAGAGCACAACTAGTGACAAGGGGTGGTGGAGGAAACAAACTAACTAAAATTGAACAAATTATCATAGCAGCCAATATTGAGCTTGAGGCCCAGGAATAAGGAAGAGTCCAAGCCCTCTAAGAGGAATATACAAACATTGCTCCATAAAGGTAGAATGGAGATAATTGCTAGGCCAAGATTGAAAAGGCCGACATGCCAAGAAGGACAAATCTAGGTCAAGTTACAAAATGTGTCTCTCCCCTACTCCATGTCCTTTTTCTGTATCCCTTAACCTACTTTCATATTCTTGCCTCTCTTACACTATCCCAAATGCTTCATAACATATTGGTCCCTCATGTTGTAAAGAAATTGGAATGAGGGGCGGCCAGGTGGCTCAGCGAGTAAGAGCACCGGCTCCAGTGTTGGGACGACCTGGAGATCGAATCCCGGGCTCAGACACTCAGCACCACACCCAGAAATAACTGGCCGTGTAACCTTGAGCGAGTTACTTAACCCCGATTGCTTTAAAAAAAAAAAAGAAATTGGAATGAAAATACTATTTGTAACAAGAAAATATTTTCCCCCAAAAAAGTTGGAATTGCCTTCACTAAAGCAGATTGTAAACCATCTCTTAAAATCTTTGGGAGTTGCCTGGGGTTAAAGTGACTTGTTTATGGTCCAGTAGGCAGATCTGAAGAGGGAGAACATATCAGGTTTAGAGTGTCTCCTTCCTGGACATTCAAGAGGCCAGTCTCATAGGGGAAAGAATATCTGACAGAGAGTAATGTGTACTAAGGCAGGAAAAATAGGTGGGGGTAGGTTATGAAGGACTTTGAATAAAACCGAAAATTTAGCATTTGATCCTGGAGGTGTTTAGGAGCCATTGAAATTATTTAACAGGGATATAACTTGGTCAGACCTGTACTTTAGGAAAATCACTTTGTTCATGCAATTGGTCATGGATTTGTTTAAGTAGAAACATGATGTAGATAAAACCATTAAGAGGCTAATGAAAAAGTCCACATATGAGGTGATAAGGGACTGCACAAGAGTAGTGAAAGTGTCTAAGGAAAAGAGGACATATTTGAGAGATGTTGCAAAAATGAAATTGACAGTATTTGGGAACAAATTTGTTGTCTTGGTTTGTGAAAGACTCTAATATTCTTGTCATATTTTTATGACATTGTTGTTCATCCTTTGTTTTTCAAAGACGACCTGTGATAGTAATGGCAATTAAAGATTCCCCTGTATTGGCTTGGTTTTCAAATTGATTGTGGTAAAACCCAGAGCTTGTTAATCCCACCTGTAGGATGGACTTGTTGATGTGAAAAGAAAGTCCTGAACTGGGAGGAGCTGGTGACGTAGATTTGGAGAGATAAGAGAGAGGCGGAAGATCTTTTTGGAAGCAGCACCTCATGGAGAGAGAGAGAGACTAAGAGAATTGCTGGTGGCCACTTTGAATTGCCCTGGACTTTTGAGACCTGCCCCCTGAGCTGCCAAGGACTGAGGAGACATGGCTGTTTTGCTGGTACTTTGTCTGTCTGTTTTGATGTTATTTTGCCAGATTTGTCCACTGGTGAAAGACAGTCCTTTTGTTGAAGAAGTCCTGGAACCTGGCATTTGGTTAAGAAGCCCTGAGACTGTCTTGCAGACAGACAGTGAATACTGTCCACTGGTGAGGGACAGTGCTGTTGTTGCAGGGGTCTGGAGACTGTCCTGCAGACAGAATGAATACTGTCCACTGGTGAAGGACAGTGCTGTTGTTGCAGGGGTCTGGGAGCCTTTCTGTTGGTTCAGAAGCCCTGAAGAAGGATTTTCTTGTTGTATGTTTACAGAAATCCTGGGAGAGGGCTTTGCTAATGTGTTCAGGGGTTCTAGGACTGTTCTACAGACAGAGGATAAATTCATGAAGGGACTGGCAATGTATCTTATGGCCTTGCTAAGCCTTGTCTCTCCAGGAACTAAGATTGCTGAGAACTTGCCTCGTGTCAAGATGAAGAAAAGACCTCCATTTGGGTATTAAGTGCTGTGTTTAAACTTGATGTAACTCTGGGGTAGATTCAATTGTGATCCAGGGGTGGGGAACTTTTGACCTTATGTTTGGAAACTAATCTCCATTTGAGAAGAGGGGCTTTGTGGTGGACTTAATTAAGGTATAGCCTAGGGGTGGAAAAGTATTTAGAACAGAGACTTTGTAATTGATTGAATGATTGGAAGGTCCTGGGGTGGGGTAGTACTTGGAGATTATTTAATCACGCTTAGTAAATGCTGTATTTTGAATGATGTCATGTTTTGATCTTCTCTGTTCTGGGTTTGTTACTTAATAAAATGGAGAGCACCTATGCTGGTATTCTGAACCTTGGGAAGTTGCCTTTCTCTTGGCATTACATTACACGACCACTGACATTATGGGGGAATGTCCTGACTTGCATAGGAATTGAATTTACATGAGGTAGAGTTGCACAATTTCATCTACCTCACTATCTTTCAGAGCTAGTGAAATTCAGTGAAAAGATCAAATTCAAGAACACTGGTGCTGACCTAGCATGAAATCTTGACAGCTTGGATGTCTGACAAAACTCAGAGGGAAATCAACATGCCTCAAACATGTCATTGAGTTAGGCAGATGTTTACCCCCAAACATGTGAAGACTTCTCCTGGTGGAATGGGTGGATGAGAACAAATTTTTCCAATGAATATGAAGGCAGCTGAACCAGATACTATGGAGTACCTAGAACTAGAAAATATTATAATTAATTGTACAAAAAATACACGTCTCTCCTAGCAAATAAAATTCTTATGTCATTAAGAGCAAAAGACATGTCATATGGAGGAAACTACCTGGATAAATACATGAAAAGAGGTTTCACTAATATGCTGATGCCCATATAGAAGAAAGAGTTCACTGGGGTTCCTTAATGGCTTGCTCTTAGACCTATGCTTTTTAACATTTTTATTAATCATTTGGATGGAAGATGGAATACAGTTGGATTAACATTTTACTGAATTAAACAACCAGTGAATGTATGTATCTCTGTCTTTGTATGTGTATATTTGTATTAAAGAATGCAGTAGGAGAAAGAGATTTGTGCAGAATATATGTATTAAAGAACCGGTGATGTACAGTAAATGATTCCAAAAACTTTACTGAGCTGCTGGTGCTATGTGGCTTGCAAGTATGGAACACTATGGTTTCCATGGAATAAAAAATACAGGTAACTAAAAGTAAATTGAGAAATAGGTGGTGGGCATAAACAGGCTGAAGCATATTATTTGTATAAAATAGGCAGGTTATTATATTTTAATCAGACCTATGACTTAATTGATTTAGAATATTCATAGAGAAGATGCATCCTTTATCAATGCAGGTGAACAACTGTTGTGTGAATTTAAGTCTTGGGAAGATAAAGTATTTTACCAAGGGTCACACATCGAGTACATGTCTGAAATGGGACTTAAAACAAGTTACTTTTTTCTGAGGCAATTCAGTGGACAATTCCACTGAATATTATCCAAGAAATCCATATTTTAACATAGGGAACAGTGCCAATAAAATAATAAGTATGAGGGATAACGTTTGAACTGCTGGGGTGCAATTACATGTATGACCATGAAATACAATCATTCTTGTGGGAAGACCTACAATATATTGTGTGAATCTTTTAGGAAAATTTTATTAAAGGATTTCTCATAAGATGAAATTTAATAAAAATAAGCATAACGTCCTATGCTTGGGTTAAAAACAAGCAACTTCACAAATCAAGTCAGAGAAGTCATGACTAGATCATTCTCAAGGGATTTTATAGATTGATAACTCCATATAACTCAGTGATGTGGTAAGAGCTAATGGAAACTTGGACTTCAATAAGAGTTAGTGTTGATTCTGAGGTAGGGAAAAATCCATTCTTACTCTTCTGTGTTTGAACGATCTTTGAATTAAAAAGTTCTATTCTGGGCACAGAATTTTGGGAATGATATTGGCAAACTGTAGATAATTTTGTACTAATTGCGTAAGATAATAATAATAATAATAATAATAATAAACACCTATAACATTTACATAATGCTTTAAGATTGGCAAAAAAACAAAACTTTTACAAATGGCTTCTAATTTGATCTTCACAACAGGTCTGGAAGGTAGGTGCCATTATTATCTCTATTTTAAAAGAGGCAAATGAAGTGGACAGAGATTAAGCCATTTATCCAGGATCATTCAGCTAAGGCATATCTAAAGCAGAAACTCAAATCTTCTTGATTCCAAGTCCAGCACCTGATGCACAGTGCCATCTAGTTTCCTGACTGTCTAAATAATAATCTAGGAAAGTGAAAATGTTTCAGATACTCTGATACCTTAGGGATTATTTAAAGAACTAGGAATATTAACTCTAAGGAAGAAAAGATTTATTATATAGTTCTCTTCAATTACTTGAACAGCTGTTAGTGGGAGAGGTACAAGTCTTGTTTTTCTTTTCCCCTAGGGCAACACTAAGAGCAATGTGTAGTGGCTGGAAAGAAGCCAGTTATAGCTAAATTCAAGGAAAATATTCTAGAAATTAAGGTTATCCAGAAATGAGTAGATTATCTCAGGAGGGAAAGAGTTCCTCCTCACAGAACTTTTCATGCAAAGGCTGGCTGAACATTGTAAGAAAATATGACAGAGGGATCCTGTTCAGAAGGTCTTAGGTGTGGACTTTAGGATCCATTTCAATGTGGAGATTTTGTGATTCCATGAAAGTGTGACAAAAAAAAATTCTCCTTGAGTGTAGCAGAAGCATCATTTTATTAAATCAAAAATAATTTATTTGAAATCTTTTTTTTGTACTATACACTATACTAGGAACTAGGAATTCAGAGACAAAAAAACAATCCATGCTCACAGGGACTTATATTTGAGAGAGAAATAATGTACAGATATATAAAGATATACAGAATATATATGAGTGTATTCATGCGTAATACCTATATATGTATACACATGCATATATACATGCACACATATGTGTATATGTGTACACACACACACACATATATATATATATATATATTACAGGTTGATATTTAAGTAAAAAGCAGCTAGGGAAACAGGAAACTGACAGTTGATGGATCAGAAAAGGCTTCACATAGAAGATGGTACTTGCGTCACATATTGAAGGAAGAGAGGCATACTGTTAGCTGGGGATGAGGTGGTATAATTCATTGGATATGTCGCCTGATCATTGTACATATAGAGCACCAGGAACAACATAGATGAGGACAAGTTGACTGGTGTGTGTAGTGAGTGAAAGGACTAAAGGATAATGCTGTTTTAAGCATATGTTGGGTACAGTTTATGAAATAATAGTAATAAATTTTATAATTTATTTAGTTTAGCCACTAACTGGCAGGCTCATATTTTCCCTCCTTCTCCCTTCCCCCCTTAGTAGTTTTCCTTTTGACCACCGCCTCCCTCAGTATTCCCTTATCAACTCCCCTCCCTTTTCCTCCCCTTCCCCCTTACTTCTTCCCTCCCTACTAATCACCCCCTCCTTTTGTAGCCCTTTCCCCCTCCTACTGCCTGTAGGATATTTTTATACTTAATGAAATATGTTATTTCTTCTTCGCACCAAGAGTGAAAGGAACAAATCTCATGGGAAGCTCCTTTCCCTCCCCTCTTTTCCTCTAAAATGATACTTTTTGTGTTTCTCCTCCATAGAGTCCTATGCTTAACTGGTTGTTATTCCTTCCTTGCACCAGAGCCAATGAGGGAAAAGCTCATATGATTCTCATCTCCCTCCCTTCTTTTCCTCTGCTATACTGTTTTTATGCTTCTTCATGTGGTATAATTTACCCTTTTCCACTTCATTCCTCTTCTTCTATTGCAGTCCCTTTGTAGCCCTTAATAAGATTTTTTAATCATCATTTTGTGTATTTTATACTCATACCCTCTACTTGTCTATAAACAGTGTGCTCTTATTAAATAGCAAGGTGTATGTGTGTGTGTGTGTGTATGTGTTTACCTTGTTTACCTTTCTATGTCCCTCTTGCATCCTGTAAATGGAGGTTGAATTTTCCATTGAGCTCTGGCTTTTTCATCAGGAAGATATGGAATTCTGTTATATCATTGAATAACCATCTCTTTGCCTGGAAGAATATGCTCAGTCTCGCTGGGTATGTGATCCTTGGTTGTAACCTGAGCTCTTTTGCCTTCTGGAAAATTGTATTCCACACTATTCCACACTAACTGGCATGAGTGAACTCTGGAACATTCCCTGTGCCTGAGTCAGACTTTTCTTGGATATTTTCAATTATAAGAAATACACTGCTTCATAAAGAAGTCCACAGATCAAGAATATGACTTAGTTAACAAAACTAAAGAAATTTCCAGGAAGTAGATATAGGAGTATAGAACCAAGAAAAAAATTAATAATTCCATCACCATTTTATTCATCAATGGGTGCATAATAACTATTAGAATATATATCTTACTTGAAGACCTTTTCTGTGTGAAAAAAGAAATATGGAAAAAGAAGAGAGAAAATAACAGAGTGTTATAAAAATAATCTCCTGCCCTTTTTAATTCCTTCTGAGTATAATTTCTCCTTTATATGAAAGATATAACTTTATATCACTCAAAATAGAGAAAACTTAATCTGGCATATTTCTGATCCTGAGTAGAAAAATTGGTTCTTTTTGTTGATGGCATATAAAATGCTTTAGAGTTAAGGTTGAGTTACTTCCCCTATTATACATTTATATGTTAATATTTTAGCTGCGTGAGTATACATTGCATTGAAGTTTGTTGGAGCCTTTGCCTCTTAAATGAATTTTAGCTTTACTGCTATTATTTTGCTTTGGCTTAAAATCTTCAAGCTATTTTCAATTACATAATACTTATAATATGGTTTTCAATGCAATCTATGCTAAACATAGTATATGTGCATGCATATATATAATACAAACATAATACAATATATGTATAAATGCACACATTTAAACAAATACACTTTCTTATATGTATATATGACAAAAACTTGACTTTATAATCATCCATTACATTTAATACTTAAAGAAAATGGTGTATACACATAAACATATATGTAATAAGTACATATATATCATATATGTGTATCTATCTATCAAATTATAAATGGGACAACTAGATGGCAGAATGGATAGAGTCTTGAGCCTTGAGTCAGGAAGATTAATCTTCCTGACTTCAAATCTGGCCTCAGAAACTTAATAGCTGCACAAACCAGGCAAGTCACTTAACCTTATTAGCTTCAGTTTGATCACTTATAAAAACAACTGGAAAAGGAAATAGCAAACTATTCCAAGATGTTTGCAAAGTAAATCCCAAATGGCATTATGAAGAGTCAGACATTTATGAAAAAAATACACACCCATATGGGTATAGAATATATAATGACTTGTAATGTATTTTGTAATATGTATACATAACATATAATAGAATTTTATGTATTCATGTATATACACGCATGTACTAATGTGTGTAAATACATACATGCATATATACAGAGAGAAGTAGAGAGAGAGGCAGAGAAAGAGATAGAGACAGAGACAAAGATGCTTGGCTTTAGAGTCATCTATAACATTTCATGCTTAAAGAAAGGACTTTTTATCTCTATGTCAATGTGCTATATTATAATGACTTTCAGATCCATTAACAATATTCTATCAAAATGCTATTTCAATGAAATTTAGAAATTCAAATCATATCTATTTTTGTTTCTTTAAACTAGAATGAAATGTTAAGTTGAATATATAAAGTTAGAAGGGAAACCTTTAAGCTATTTCTTCAGAGCAGATATCTGTGGGGACCATTGTAAATAGACAGTGAACAATTAGCAGATTTTAAAAATGAAGAGGAAATTTGTCCTCAGACGAGTTACCCTGTGGTACATGATCATAGGTTGATAGATGTAGAACTCAGTGATCATTTTTTAAAAACCTACTTACTGATGATCAGAATGCTCAATGTCACATACATAATTACAAGGACAGGATTTGAGCTTGTCTTTCGTTGGTCTTCTAATCCACAATTCTCTCGATAATATCAGACTTTTGTAGTCATGTGTGTATAGATTATTCAATCTCTTACTTTATTGTTAAGGACCCAGAAACAAAGGAGTTCTGATGTACTCATAGTCACACACAGTCAGTTAATGATAAAGCAAGGATCCATGTCTCCTCTCCCTCTTTGTTCATTGTTCTTTCTTTGACAACATGTTAGTAAAGATACTCATTGTTTTTAACATGGTCCTGAAATTTTAAGTATCTTCATTATGCCCTGTCAGATTAACTTCGACAACTCCTTAAAGGAAAGGTTTAAGTTAAAATGAAATAAATTGCAGAGGTGATGACTAATGCTACAACATTCCTCTTTCTTTCCAACCACAACACTAATCTTATTCCCTTCTTTTCTAGCAAATAATCTTTTTTCTACTCTCTACATTCACCAAAGACCTCATATTGTTCTACCTTTAAAAAAAACCTGCAACCACTTCTAGAAAGACCTTTGTAAGTTTAGAAAGCAGTTTTCAATTATGATAAAAGTAAGTGTTTAAAGTATCCTTGCCGACTGACCCAAAGATCCCCTGATAGATATTCTAATGAATTTATAAGAGTCTCAAAGCTAGAAAATGTCAGAGGCTGAGTTTGAACTCAGGTCTTCATTGTTCCAAGGCCAACTCTCTATCTACCACAGTGTCACTTAGTTGCCTCCATAAGCTATAACTGATACAAATGTAATCACACACACACACACACACACACACACACACATATATAGTAACAAGAACATTTTGTTTTTTGTGGTAACCAAGAACCAAAAGTAAAACTGATATCAAAGGATTGGAAAATTGATAAAAAAAAAATGGTATATGAATGCAATGTAAAATTACTATATCTAATTTATCTGGCTTGTGCTCATATCAGACCCAGAAAATGGTCAGAAGTTCTGAAAGGAACTTGAGAAGAGAACAGATGGAATGATTACTCTGAAAACCATTTCCTTTCTTCATCATCTCTAGACATGTTCAAGCATTAAGAACATGCTCCAGTAGCATCAGTTCCTGCTTATGTCATAGGGGCTCATCACATTGCCCAGTCACAGCATTTTGGTAGTAATGATTGGCTAAAAGTAAAGGGATTATGGCTGTTGTACTCCCTTCCTCTTTGCTCTTTCCATATCTTCTCTTGGAACCTTGCCTAGAGGAAAGAAATCTTATGTATTACATGCTTGAGAGAATGTTCCACCTTGCCCCATTTACAGCAGCCAGCTATCTCCAAGAGAAAGAAGTCAGACGCCTTGACTGCCTTCATGTAGTGATCAATGGAATCTTTGCCACACCGCTATGTGATCATCCATGCTCATATAGATGCTAGGCTTATAAGTCCCTCTGATATGCCAGATGGAAAATAAGTTCTTCATGTTCAACCACATTTGATTGTCAGATGAATTATTTAAAATTTTATTCATGGAGGACACTATCATCTTGTGCCAAGATAACACATTTTTTCTCAGTGAAGACAGTGGCTTCAGTGGATGGTCCTCAAGATCTTAGGTTCCTATTTCAAATTTGGCAAAAGAGGAATTTGATTAATAAACTTCATCTCAGGATTCTCAGGGATATTAACACTTTCATAAATTGGTGCTGAGAGACAGGTCTTCATACCATCACTGATGGACCTGTAGGATGTTGTTTTAGGAAGGGTGGCAGAGAAATAATAAGACAATACACAAAATGACCAGAACAAAGTCAAAGGAAACAACAATAAAAATCAAACCTATCACAATATATTTATAATGAGCAATTACTTGGAATTTTGGCCCTTGGGGGAGGGGGGGGTAGAACTCTTCATAGAATTCAGAGGATATGAGAATGAAATGTATACAGTCTCAGACTTGGTTGATGCATTGATCAGTTATGCTGATCTACCTCTTGTTCTCTTTTTATTCTTTATTAAAAGGGATAACTTGTCAGACACGGGAAAGAACAGGAATATATTCATAAATGTAGATGATATAAAAAAAGATATCAATATAAATCTAAAAAAATAAATTTCTCACTTCAATACTTCTCACCTTAATTGCTGCTCTCTTACTATCTCCTGAAACCCACTGACCTACATTTACAAATTTCTAAATCAATGTACACTTTTATCTTTGGGTATTTAATATTTTTAAGGGTTCTTGAATTTAGAAGGTAAGCTTCCAAAGGGCTTCTAAGTCATTTAACGTCTTATAAAGTGCTTAGTAATTTAACAAATATTTGCCAATGACTGCTCTACAAAAATAGAAACACAGATGCAATAATCCTTTGATTCGAGGAGTATGTATTCTAAAGGGGAGAAAGAATAAACACAAAATGTACACAAGGGATTATATTCTTTTAAAAAGTGAGTTATAGGAGAATACAAAAAAAGGTATAGCAGTCACAGGGTGCTTAATGGAGAAGTTATCAACTGAGCTGAGTCTTGATGGAAGAAGAGAATTCTGGTAGTCAGAGATGGCATATTTAAAGCATAAAGATGGAAGGAAGAAGAGAAGGAAGGTAGAAAGGCAGGAAAGAAAGAAGCATTTGTTAAGCTCCTATCATGTACCAGGCACAGTGCTACGCACTTTGCATAAATCTCATGTAATCTTCATAATAACCATGGGAGGTATTGATATTAAAATTGAAGAAGCTGAGAATGACAAAGGTTAAGAGACTTATATGAAATTGCAGGGCCAGTAAATGTCTGAGGCTGAATTTGAAATCAGAGCTTTATTGTCCTAAGGCAGAAATTGTATTCACTGTGTCACTTATTTCCCTTTATTAGGTATGGATTATGCAAATCCCTGGAAGCAAAAACTAAAATGTTGAGTGCAAAGATAAATGTTTGGAATTAAGCATTTGTGCAAAGGAATCCCTATAATACATTTGTGAAAGGGATTTAACTTGTCACCAATGAAGACTGTTTTCAGAACAGTGTGGAGGATAGGTTAAAAAGGTTGAAAACAAAGCAGAGATACTATTTGGAGGTTACTATAATAATTTGCAGTTATTGTGAAATAAGAGAAAAAATACAAATAAAATTGATGTTTTAGAGTTAAAACAGCAACAACAACAACTTGGCAGCCAGTTGGAAGAAGGGGGTGAGGGATTAAGAATAATCATGTGTGACTGGGTTAAGAAAATTAATATTTTTAATGAATTATTTATTTACCTTTAGTTTAGAGCATTCAGTTCCACAAGCTTTTGAGTTCCAAATTTTCTCCTCCTCCTTCTTGTCCCCACTCCCACCCATGATGGCATGCAATCAAATAATGGTTCTACAAGTATCTTCACATTGAACATTAGGTTGTAAAGAAGAATTATAAACAATGGAGTGAAAAACAAGAAAGAAGAAACAAAACAAAACAAAAGAGATAGAGCAAATAGTTTATACATCAATCTTCATTCAGACCCCTTCAATCTTTCTTTGGACATGCATAGACTTTTCCATCATCAGTCCTTTGGAGTTGACTTATAACCTAGCATTGCAGAGATGAGACCAGTCTATCAGTTAGTCATCACAGATACAATGTATCTGTAATTGTGTACAATGTTCTCTTGGTTCTGATCCTCTCACTGAGCATCAGTTTATATAAGACTCTCCACATTATTATGAAGTCCATTTGCTTCTCATTTCTTATACTACAATAGTATACCATTATATTCATATACCACAATTTCTGTAGTCCTTCCACAATTGATGGACCTTCCCTTGATTCCCAATTCTATGCCACCACAAAAAGAGCTGCTATAAGTATTTTTGGATACACAGGTCCTTTCTTACTTGTATGATCCTTTGGGATATAGCTCTAGATGCAATATTGCTAGGTCAAAAGGTATGTATGCACTTTTTATAGCCCTTTGGGCATAGTTCCAAATTGCTCTCCAGAATGGTTAGATCAGTTCACCACTATACCAACAATGCATTAGTGTTCCATTTTTCCCATATCTTCTCCAGCATTTGTCATTGTCATGATTTGTCATGTTGGACAATCTGATAAGAGAGATGTGGTACCTGAGTAGTTTTGATTTGCATTTCTCTAATCAACAGTGATTCAGAGCTTTTTTCTTATGATTATATATATATATATATATATATATATATATATCTACTGATCTATCTCTCTCTATATCTATCTATCTATCTATAACTATCTATCTATCTATCTATCTATCTATCTATCTATCTATCTATCTA
>NW_027186304.1:56600556-56687305 GCF_028583685.1 Petaurus breviceps papuanus
CTATCTATCTATCTATCTATCTATCTATCTATCTATCTATCTATCTATCTATCTTTAATTTCTTCCTCTGGAAACTTCCTGTTCATATACTTTGACCATTTATCAATTGGGGAATGATGTGTTTTCTTATATATTTGATTCACTTATCTGTATATTTGAGAAATGAGGCCTTTATCACAGAGACTTGCTAAAAATTCTTTCCCAATTTTCTGCTTCCCTACAATCATGGTTACATTGGATTTCTTTGTATAAAACCTTTACAATTTAATATAATGTTATTCATTTTGTATTTAGTAATGTTCTCTATCTCTTGTTTGGTCATAAATTCTTTCCTTTTCCATAAATCTGATGGGGAAACTATTCCTTGTTCTCCCAAATTGCTTACAGTATCAGCCTTTATATCTAGATTGTGAACCCATTAATGCTTTATTTTGAAGTACTGTGTGAGATATTGGTCTAAGCCCAGTTTCTGCCATATTATTTTCCAGTTTTCCCAGTAGTTTTTGTCAAATAGTGAGTTCTTATAGACTGTAGTCTTCGGGTGTGTCAAACAGCAGATTTTTATACTCATTGACTATTGTGTGTTGTGTACTTAATCTATTCCACTGATCCACCTCTCTATGCCACAGCCAGTACCAAGTAGTTTTGATGATTGCTGCTTTATAATACAGTTTAAAATCTGACATGGCTAGGCCACCTTCTGTAGTATTTCTTTCATTAATTCCCTTGATATTCTGAATCTTTGGTTCTTCCAGATGAATTTTGTTACTATTTTTTCTAGTTCAAAAAATAATATTTTGGTACATTGATTAGTGTGACACTAAATAGGTAAACTAAATTTAGGTAAAGATGTCATTTTTATTAAATTAGTTCATCTATCTCACAAGCAACTGATGTTTTTCTAATTATTAAGATCTGACTTTATTTGTGTGGAAAGGGTCTTGTAATTGTGTTCATACACTTCCTTGGTTTGTTTTGTCAGGTAAACTCTCAAATATTTTATAATGCCTACAGTACCTTTGAATGGAATTGCTCTTTCTATTTCTTGCTACTGGGTTTCATTAGAAATATATAGGGATGTTGAAGAAATATGTAGGTTTATTTTATATCCTGTAACTTTGCTAAAATTATTTATTATCTCACATAATTATTTTGTTTTTACTGAATTCTCTAGAATTCTCTAAGGATATCATCATATGATCTTCAAAGAGTGATAGCTTAAATTTTTCTTTGCCTAATCCGATTCCTTTGACTTTTTTCTTCTCTTTTTGCTACAGCTTACATTTCTAATACCAAATTGAATAACAGGGGTGAGAGTAGACATTCATGTTTCAACTCCATTCTTATTGGAAATTCATTCTAACTTATACCCATTACATGTAATACTTGCTGATGGTTTTAGAGAGATGCTACTTATTATTTAAAGTAAGACTCCATTTATTCATATCTTTTCTAGTGTTTTTAATAGGAATGAGTGTTGTATTTTTTCAAGAGCATTTTCTATATCTACTGAGACAATCATGTTTTCTACAAGTTTTATTTTTGATATGACCAATGATACTGAGAGCTTTTCTAATATTGAACCATCCTTGTATTCCTGCAATAAATCCTACCTGATTGAAGTGTATTATTTTTGTGATAAATTGTTATAGTCCTTTTGCTAATATTTTGTTTAAAATTTTTGTATCTATATTCATGAGGGAAATTAATCTATAATTTGCTTTCTCTGTTTGAGCTCTTACAGATTTAGGTATTAATACAATATTTTTATCATAAAAAGAATTTAATAAAACTCCTCCAATTTTTGCAAATACTCTATAAAGTATTGGAATCATTTGTTCTTTAAATGTTGATAGAATTCGCTTGTAAATCCATCTGACCCTGCAGATTTTTTTTTCCTAGGTAGTTCATTAATGATTTGCTCAATCTCTTTTTCTGAGATGGGTTTATTTAAGTATTTGAATTCCTCTTCAGTTAATCTGGGTAACTTATATTTTTGTGAATAATCATCTATTTCACCATGATTATAAAATTTATGGGCATACAGTTGGGCAAAATAATTCCTAATTATTGTTTTAATTTCCTCTTCATTGGAGGTAAATTCGCCCTTTTCATTTTTGATACTGCTAAATTGGTTTTCTTTCTTTTGTCATCATATTGACTAAAAGTTTATCAAGTTTATTTATAATTTTCAAAATTGCCAGGTAACATCCTAACACATAAGAATGTAAAAAGTTTGCTCTTATTGAATAACACGTTGTGTGCATGTGTGTTTTCCCAGTTTACCTATTTATGTTTCTCTTGAGTCTTGTATTTGGAGATCCAGTTTTCCATAAAGCTCTGACCTTTTCCTCATGAAGTTCTGCAATTCCCTTATTTCATTGAATGACTATCTCCTTGCCTGACGTTTATGCTCAATCTTGCTGAGTAGATGATCATTGGCTGCAGTCAAAGCTCTTTTGCCTTATGGAATGTCATACTCCAATCCCTCTGATCTTTTAAGGAATAAGCTTCCAGGTACTTTGTGGTCCTGACTGTAGTTCCACAACACTTGAATTGTTTCTTTCTGGCTACCTTCAGTATTTTCTCCTTGACCTGATAATTCTGGAATTTGGCTACAATATTCCTTGGAGTTTTCAATTTGGGATCTCTTTCAGGAGGCATTTGGTGGATTCTTTTGATTACTATTTTGCCCTCTGGCTCTTGGACCTCAACGCAGTTTTCCTTGATGATTTCTTGGAAAATGTTGCCCAAGTTTTCTTTTTTTTCATCATGTCTTTCCAGTAGACCAATAATTGTTATATTTTCTCTCCTGTTTTCCAGGTCATTTGTTTTTCCAATGAGATATTTTTCATTTTCTTCTAGTTTTTCATTCCTTAGATATTGTTTGACTGATTCCTCATGCCTCAAAGAGTCATTAGCTTCACTTTGTCTTATCCTAATTTTTAGGGAATTGTTTTCTTCAGTAATTTTTTTTGAATCTCCTTTTCTATTTGTACAGTTTTGACTTTTAATAGTTATTTTCTCCATTAACTTTTCAAGCTCCTTTCCATTTTAAAAATTTTAATTTTTAAGGAGCTATTTTCTTCATTGATTTTTTTTCCATTTTCCAAATTATATTTTAATAATAATTTGTCAATTTATCTTCTACCATTCTAATCTCACTTTTAAAATCCTTCTTGAGATCTTCCAGAATGCTTTTTGGGCTTGAAACCAGTTCATATTCCCTTTTGAGGTTTCAGATTTGGGTAAGGGGCCAAGGTTCTCCTCTTCTGAATGTGGTTCTTTCTGCTCACCAAAATAGGATTAGAAGGTTTTTTGTTTTTCTGATTTGCTTTTTGCCCATTGTGATTGCCTATTTCTTGACTTTTGAAGTGGTTCTCTGCTTGGGGGTAGAGAGGTCTCTGACACATACATCTTATGCTGGGTATTATGGTCCTGGATATTGACCTTTTTACTGTGGCCTATGAGTGCCTAGACTGTGGTCAAGGACAGGACTTTCAGTATTTCCCTGTGGTTACACTGAAGGTCACAGGCCAAGGTGTGGGGGAGAGGTGGTCTTGCCACTTCAGGATTCTACATCTGTGCTCCTGGGCTAGAGCTCAGGCAGGTTCAGCCACTGGTCACCAGGGCCTGATTTGGAGTCTAGAGATTCCCTTGGTTGAGCAAAGGCACACCTGAAATTCTGGTGTTTACGCTTGCTGACTCCACTTCCCCAGATTTCAGCATTGTTAGAAAGCCTACCATCCTACACCTTAGCCTAAGCACAGTCACAGTCATGCCCTTTCCCTAGGATACCCAAGCCTCCAGCTCTTTCCACTATTTTAGAATATTACCCTAGGGCAATATTCTCTGGATTTTTCAGAGTCAGAAAAGGAGATTAGAGCAGTTATGGTTTCTTCCACCATGTTGGCTCTTGTAAGTTCAGGTACATGATTTATAAACATTCAGATTGTGGACTGATAGTCACAGGAGTAGTTGCTGCTGCTGCCTTATGCCCTGTACTTTTCTCTTACCCCACTTGGACAGATCCCCATTCTGTGGTGAGAGATTTGGGAATTGCCCATGTTGTGGATAACTCATTTCACCTGGGCTTGCTCTGGCTCTGCTGTGGTTGGGCCAGTGCAGTCCCCAAGGTCCCTACACTCATACACCCAGTGCAACAATGTCTATTTTTCCCTACTTTTCTAGTCTGGAAATCTGCCACACTTCCATCATCCAATGGATTCTGTCACTCTGAAGACCATTCAGATTCACTTTTTAGAGGTTACTGAATGATTCATGGGGGAGTTCAGATGGATTCCTGCTTTCTCCCCAACATCTTGACTCCACCTGGAAGTTGATAATTTGAAGAATGTCTTGAGGAAATAATGTAATATTTTATGTAATATTTTAAATTACTTCATTTTATGTCTGTATCTCCAATAAAACCAGTCAGATAACCAGATAACCCTCAGAAATATAAGATTTGTATAAAAGGAAAGCAAAGAATAGTATTTTGTGAATTACGACCAAAGGAATGTTGGTCATATAGTTGACAATGATTTAGTTTTCTAATATTCCAAAGATTTCTAAAAAAATGTTTTCTTGTATTTAATTTTGTATCATTTAACCTTCTTCTTGTATCTCTTCCCTTACCACTTCATAAAATGCCATCTTTTATAACAATTGTTTTAAAGGTAAAGAAAAAAGTAAAACAAAGAAAAGTTAAGGTGGCAGAATAGTAGAAGCACTCCACTGAACTCTCTCAACAAGCCCTCCAAATAATTAAAAAAAATATTTGTATTTTTTTATTGAATATTTAACAATTACATCTAAAAGGTTTAATAATCATTGATTTTTCTTTTTGGTTTTAAGTTCTCTCCCTTATTTCTGCTTTTGCCCCTTACTTGAGAAAGCAAGCATTTTGATGTCAATTATACTTAATGTCACACAAAAACATTTCCATATCAGTCACATTGAAAAAGAAAACACTAATGAAATAGAACAATAAAAATAAACTTTTAAAAGCATGATTTATTCTGCCCTTAGAATTCATCTATTCTCTCTCCGGAGGTAGATAGAATTTTTCATCATGATTCTCTTGAAATTTTCTTGGATTATCTTGATCTGAATAGCTAAGTATTTTACACTTGAAAATTTGCATAATATTCTTGTTACTTTGCTTTAGTTGACTGTCTTTCCAGGTGTTTCTCAAACCATCATATTCATATATAATTGAACAATGGTATTCACTATCATCTATCACAACTCTTTTAGCCATTCCCCAATTCATGGGCATCCCCTCAATTTCCAAGTCGTTGCTACCCAAAAAGAACTGCTATAAATATTTGTGCAGAGATTGGTCCATGTTCTTTTTCTTTTTAAATCTGTTTGGGGTACAGATTAGTATAAGTAATACTGAATCAAAGGCTGTACATAGTTTCATAAATTTTGGACTAATTTATAAATTGTTCATGGAATGATTAGCCTGGTTCACAAGTTCATTAACAGAGAACTGATGCCTCCCAAATTTTTCCACACCCCCTCCAGAAGTTGTCATTTTCCTTTTATGTCATGTTAACAAAACTGACAGGTGTGATATGGTATTTGTAGAGTTCTTGTAAATCATGTATCTAATCAGTAGTGATTTCAAACTTTTTTTTTCTGTGACTATTGCTTGCTTTTATATCCTCTGAATACTGCCAGTTTCTATCCTTTGACTATTTATCAACTGAGGAATGCCTTTTATTTTTTATAAATATGGCTCAGTTCCTTATACATTTCAAAAATGTCATTTGCTATAATTTTCCTAGTTTCCTGTTTTTTTTTTAATTTTGGGCACATTAGGTTTTTTTGTGCAAAAGTTTTACCATGTTATGTAATCAAAATTATCTACTTAATTTTCTGCTAACTCTATATCCCTTGTTTTGTCATAAAGTTTTCCCTTATCCATACACCAGGTAAATGCATTTTCCTCTAATGTTCTTGTACTGTTGCTCCTTATGTCAAAATAATTTATCTATTTTGGCCTTATCTTGGTATATTGGGGAAAATATTGGTCAATAGCTACTTTTGGCCAGACCACTTTCCAATTTTCCCAGCAATTTTTGTCACATATTGAGTTCTTACTCTGAAAGACTGGACCTTTGGATTTAGCAAACACTAGATTACTATCCTGTTTTTTTATTTGTTTTACTACTGTGCATCGTATTTTTATGATTACCACTTTGTAACAAAGTTTGAAATCTGGACCACCTTCCTTACCATTCTGTTTTCATTGATTCCTTGAGATTTTTGACCATTTTTTCTTTGGGTGACTTTTGGTACTTTTTTTTTAGCTCTAGAACAAATTCTTTGGTTGTTTGCAATGCCAATAAGAAGAAAATTAGCTTAGGGTATAATTTTCATTTGTACTATATTGACTCAGCCTAATATGAACAATTAATAATTTTTTTCAAATTATTTATTTGATCTCATTACAATAATTCCTGGTTTCATCTTGACAAGAAATTTTGAAGTAGATCATATTCTATACAGTTATTTTAAATGTAACTTCTCTCTCTGTCTCTTCTGAGTTTTATTGACGGCATATAGAAATGCTGAAGATGTGGGTTTATTTTGTATTCAGAAAATTTTCTAAAGTTGTTAATCATATCAACTACTTTAAAAAATATATTTCTCTAATATTCTCTAAATATACCATCATAATATATACAAAGAGTGATAGTTTCATTTCATCATTGCCTATTTTCATTATTTTTCTTTTATTACTTTAGCTTGCATTTCTGGTATAATTTCTGTTTTTTTGTATTTTTGTATTTTATTTTCCCCCAGATACATGTATAAACAAGTTTTAATATATATTTTAAAACTTTGAGTTCCAAATTCTCTACCTACCTCCCAACTAACACCCACTCATTGAGTAGGCAAGAAATTTGACATAGGTTATATTTATGTAGTCATGCAAAACATTTCCTTATTAGTAGTTTTGTGAAATAAAACAAAACAAAACAAAAAACCTTCAAGAAAAATGAAGGTAAAAAAAGTAGATTTCAATCTGCATCTGCATACCATCAGTCCCTTCTTTGTGGAGGGATAGCATTTTTATCACAAGTCATTTAGAGTTGACTTAGATCACTGTATTGCTGATAAAAGTTAAATCAACATCACACAATATTACTGTTACATTGTACACAGTGCATTTCAATTTGCATCCATTCTTATAAACCTTTCAAGCTTTTTTTCTGAGAATATTCTCCTCATTATTTGTAATGGCACATTATTATTCCATTATACTCATATACCACATTTTGTTTAGTCATTCCCCAATTGATGAGGATCCCCTCAATTTCCAGTTCTTTGGCACAACACAAAGAACTGCTATAAAATTTTGTTGTACATATAGGTCCTTCTCCTTTTTGGAAGAAAATTTTTAACTCAATATTAAAAACAAAAAATGAATGGGGGCGGCCAGCTAGCACAGCGAGTAAGAGCATTGGCTCCAGTGTCGGGATGACCTGGAGATCGAATCCCAGGCTCAGACACTCAGCACCACACCCAGAAATAACTGGCCATGTAACCTTGAGCAAGTTACTTAACCGCGATTGCTAAAAAAAAAATAAAAAAAAAATGAATGTTTATTTTTACATGAAATTGGGAAATATTGAGTGAAATAAAAGAAAATATGTTTCAAAAAAAAAGGGGAAAGCAGTAAAAACCATTTAATATACACTCTGGGTCAAAGGTTATGATGAATGGGTAATCTTATTTACCTACTTCCAAATTTGTTTCCAGAATGTTGTATTAAAGTGCTGCTTCATCAATAAGGCAGTAATGTGTCTGTTTTTCCATAATCCTTAAAATGTTTCCCATTCTTATCTTTTATCATTTCTTCCAATTTGATGGGGTAAAGTGAGATCTCAGGGTAGTCTTAATAATTAATTATCTGATTAGTAATGATTTGGGGCATTCTTTCACATAATTGTTAGCAGTTTGGCACTCTTCTTTTGAGAATGACCATATCTATTGGGAAAAAAAAAACTTTTTGTCATATATTTGTATTAGGTTTATTTTAGAGCTTGGATATTTCACATTTTCAGATGTGTAAAATTCCAAAGATTTGATGAAAAACTCTGTTTTTATGAATCTCCAAATGGTTTATTTCCTTTGTATTTGGTGATGTGGTATTATTTCTGTGAGTCCATTTTTTTTCCCTTTAGAATTGGCCTTTATTGTATTCAAAATTCCAAGGGGTATTTTAGTAGGATTTTTATCAGAATTTTTGTAGGACTCAAGAATTTGTGAATAATTATATATGAGTGGGGAAAAATGAACTGGAAGTGAATCACTTTTGAACCATCCTCTATACCTTAGAGATTGTAAAAACTGAATAGATCTAGCTCTCTCTCTCTCTCTCTGTCTGTCTCTCTCTCTGTCTGTCTGTCTGTCTGTCTCTCTCTGTCTCTGTCTCTGTGTGTCTCACTCCCTTTCTCAACATACACACACAAACACACTCATGCATGTATGTATTGTATGCCTATGTATATCTGTGTCTATGCTTGTATCTGTATTATGTTTATGTGCATGAATGTTGAATATATGCCCATTTACTCATATTTATGTTTATGTATAAAACATATAAATATACACATTTATCATGTTTATGTAAAATCATTATATACATATATATGCACGCAATGAAAGGTTTTGTGCATTGGATAGAGAGCAATTGACACATGCTGGCCTGAAGCAAGGCTTATTTTTAAAACCTAGATACTTCCATAAAAATGACTTTAAAATTAGAAAAACTGATGAAATGACAGAAATTTAATAAGACATCAAGATTAACCAGGCATTTTACCTTTTATATAGTATATTTGAATTTTACCAACTTCAATTTGTGCAGATATGTGTCCAAAAGCACACAAAGGCAGTATTCATTGTCGAGATGACATATTCACTCCTATATCTCACTGTGAGAATGATAGAAGTTGGTTTTACTGTATGAAATAATCAATACATTTTTAATCCCTGAATTACTACATTATTTGTGGATTGTAGGATGAGTTGGCCTCATTGATTTTTTTTTTTTCAATATGACAGCCCTCTAGAGGACAACAAGTTTTTCCAAGAGTAATTTATACATTGTGACTCATTTAAGGAGTGTTTTTGGTAGAGTTGATTTTCTAGTCCTCCCACAGCAAGTTTCACTTTTCAAGATTTGGCTTTTCAAATAGTGAACATAATGAGCTTATTCTCACTGTGGGTAAAACTAAAAGGGAAAAAGAAATTACTTTCACATAGCAAAAGTGGAAAAACACTATCTTCTAAATTTAATATAATGTTCAAATGCAGAAGATGTGTGTTCCATTGGATAAAAGAATGATTCATGGTTTATTTGGTGTTCAAAAGAAATACTATAATAAATTGCATAATAGATATCTCCTCAATAATTAGCCGATTTACTTTTGAATTCATTCAATTGAATACACTCAAAAACAGTGTCATCAAATTTTGGGGAAAAATGATCTTTTAGGCTTTCATTTTAAAAATCCATACCATTAAATTGTGAAAGGAATAAATAATAAAAAAATTCAATAGAACATTGTGAGTTTTTACATTAGACATTTGGAACTGGTGTTAATCAAGATGATATAGAATACTGAAAAACTTTGGAGAGTGCTTTGAAAATGAAGACTATATCTGAATTCCTGAATCTTGCTATAGTTGTGTCTTATATAACATATTCACAAATGTCAGAGAACTTTTCATATCCTGAAAATTCTTAATTAATTATAGAATAATAGAGTTGGAAGAGATAATCAACTGACATTTATAACAGTTGATTTTTTTTAAATAAGGAAAACACTGTGTGTTCAAATAATTTGCAGTCTAATCTGAGAATGACACCTAAATAATTAGTTAAAATACTCAAATATGTGAGTATATCTGAGCATTACAAAATAAATCTGTGAGATCAAAAGGGGAAGATTATTCCAATTTGGGTAATAAAGGTGAGAACAGGGAAGGATTCCTGAGGTGAGATGGTGGCCGAGTTGAGTTTTAAATGATAGATAGTACTTGAAATGGCAAGGATTCGAAAGAAAAATGTTTTCCCTTAAGAAATTCTATACAACTGGTCATTATATGAGAAGCAATAGTGAATTCAGAGAACTGTTATTAATTCAAATGCAAATGTGTAGGAAAAGTTTAAAGGCATATACAAATGTATATGCCTTGATCAAGCTGAAGAACTGATATTTGGGGGAATATTAAGATTTATGTATTTAACCAATTTTATCTCAATAAGAGATTATATATATATATGTATATATGTATATGTGTATATATATATATATATATATATATATAACACTATAG
This sequence comes from Petaurus breviceps papuanus, assembly GCF_028583685.1. Taxonomy (NCBI): domain Eukaryota; kingdom Metazoa; phylum Chordata; class Mammalia; order Diprotodontia; family Petauridae; genus Petaurus; species Petaurus breviceps. The sequence goes on from NW_027186304.1 coordinate 56,610,919, forward strand.
TAATAAGTATTACCTAAAAAAAATAAAAGTAAATAAATAAGCCTTGGGGTGTCTAGTTGGCTTAGTGAATAGATGTCAGCCCTGGAGTCAGGAAGACCTAAATACAAATTCTGCTTCAGATACTTAACACTTACTAGCCACGTGACTTTGGGCAAGTCACTTAACCCCAATTGCCCTGCCTACCTTTCTCCAAAGAAAAAGAAAAAAAAATTAAAAAACATTTAAATGAGCCTTGGCCGAGTCAACATATAGAAGCCAACAATTGCAATCCTGTTCATCACCCTTAGAATAGAGTATCATAAACTCATTATTCCAAATGAATTTTTCAAGAAGCAGTAAAGAAAGCCAACAATCTTAATGTCTAGGCATTTAGAAGGCTGAGACCTGATTTTTTTGCATGTAGTACAAAAGGCATATGTGACATTTTAAAAAGCGTATTTTCTATGTGTACTCAACTTCCATAATGCAAGCTCCTTGAGAGGACAATAATTGTGTTGTTCCTTTATATTCTCATTGTCTATCATAATACCTGGCATATAGTAGCCACTGAATGCATGACTGATGGTTCCCTTGGTAAGTTGTAGCCTGGGGAATATCAGTTATATACCGCCTTGAAGAATAAGGTAAGGGAAATTGAACATAGAGAAAGGTGTAATTTGTAACAGACCAAAGAATATTTTGCTCCTCAATAAGTCCAATGTTTGCTTGAGGTAGGTAATCTTGTTTTTTTTTCCAAATGCAGATCATGCCCTTGATATTTCAAATTCCACTGCACTTAGTAGCTTAATTAAAAAAATAAGGTTTTGATGTATTGAACAGAAGTCTACATTAATGTTTAGCTCTATGTAAAAAGCATCTGATTCCTGTGAACTAGAGGATAACTGATATAACATAGCTATATCCAGAAATCATCTCTATGAATAAAATCCTCGGGCTTGTTTAGCCAGGGACAAGAGTAACTTGAGTGAGCAAAATATAGGTAGTGGAAAGAGAACTAAACCCAGGGCCAAAAGAATTGAGTCGTTATTGCTATTCTTCCGGAGAAGATAGAGGGGGTAGGATGAGATGAAAATACAATTAAATACATTTAGAACTGGTTGGGTGGCCAAAGATAAAGAGCAGTTCTTGATAGTCAAAAACAATATAGCGAGGTGTTTCTAGTGTCTTACCCCAGGGATCTGCAATTTTGTTGTTTGGTTCGGCCCAACTCTTCATGACCATATTTAGGGGTTTTCTTGGCAAAGAAAATGAAATGATTTGACATTTCTTTCCCCAGATCATTTTCCAGATGAGGAAACTGAGGCAAACAGAATCCAGTTATTTGTCCATGGTCACACTTCTAGTAGCTGTGTTTGAATTTGAACTCAAGAAGATGAGTCTTTCTGACTCCAGTTCTGGTACTCTATCCACTGTGCCACCTAGGTTGACCCAGTGGTAATTAAATATTTATAAATTACTTGGATAATGTTGTAAATTGCATACTGATTGAATATTCAGAAACACAAAGCTAGGAGAGACAATTAGTCCACTAGAATATAGTCAGAACCGAAAAAGATCTTGACAGCTTAGAAAAGTGATTTTTCAAACTTTTCGGTCTCAGGAACTTTTAATACCTGTAAAACTTAAAAAATAATATTGAAGGCCACAAACAGCTTTTGCTTATGTGGCTATGTCTATCTATATTTACTACATTACATCTTAGTATTTTTATGCAAATAGTTAACAGACCCTTTGAAAGAGGCTTGTTAACTCCCAGGGGTGCCTGGACTACACTGTGAGACCAGCTGGCCTAAAAGATTAGCTTGAATCTAATAGAAATAAAGCCAGTAGGGATAAATATAAAATCTTACACTTGAGTATAAAAGTAAATCACCTTCTCAAGTACAAAGAAGATATGGCATGGTGTTCATGAGATTGAGAGACAGATAGATATACATGTATCAATCTCTCTATACATAGATATAGTGAAACAGATCTCTCTCGGTATATGTGTGTAGGTATGTGTGTCTATCATATATATATATATATATATATATATATATATATATGTAAATTAATAGTGCGTTGCTACAGCCAAAGATGCAAACATGATTGGAGCTGCCTTGAGAGAGGCATAGTTCTTAGGAACAGGCAATTAATAGTGTCAATGTACTCTATTCCCCTCCGATTTCATCTAGGAATCCATGTTGGCTTGTGGTTACCAAAGTTTAAACGAGATATTGATAAACTAGAGATCACCAAGAGGACAACAACTATGAGAGGGAAGGGCTTTTTGAGTCCATGACTTATGAGGATTAATTGAAAGACTTTACTACATAAATTAGACGTCTTATACATCCAATCTCCTTCCCTCACACTTAGGAATATCTTTATGTGCATTGATAGTGCCTTAAACATCCCAGACTTCTTTTATTTTTTATCTTTTGAATAACTTGTCATTTTCATGTTATTAAATAACAAATGACTTTTGTTATTTTCATCCTCATTTTTCCCCAGTCCCACACAGGAAGGATTTCATACTCTAATTCTCACTATCACTCATAACTCTTCAATGTTTCAGCACTTTGAAATACTGCTCTCTGATTACAGCTTCATATCTCTTTAGCGTTCTTTTCCAACTCACTCCTCTTACAAGATATTTTTTTTATCTTAACCACAATCTTGAGGGATTCTACCTTTATATGTAGCCCCAGTTCATCATTCTTTCTCTGTCTTAACTTTCTTGCTTTTACAGTCTTGTGAATTACAGCTAGCGGTGTAATAGTCAGTTTGTGCTAGGTTCAAGAGCGCCATCCTTAAATTTTCAGTGTGCATGTTTACGTTTGAGGAAATCAACACTTTATATTAGGGTTGGAATTATTGTTTTGTGATTGTAAAGACTGAAGGAAGTGACAGAGAAAATGTAAATAATGTCAAATAAACTTAAAACTATGCTGTGTGCAAGCAGGCAGGTAGCACAGTGAATTGATGCTCTACCCAAAGTCTCAGGAAGAATCAATTTCCTGAGTTCAAATCTGACCTCAAACACTGACTCTCTGTATGACCCTGGGCAAGTCACTTGAACTTTTTTTGCCTCAGTTCCTCATCTGTAAAATGGGTCAGTGAAGGAAATAGCAAACCACTTCAGGATGTTTGCAAAGAAATCCGCAAATGGGATCATGAAGTGTCAGATACCACTGAACAACAAATGTTGTGGGTACACTTTCCCCCACTTGCCAGGAGTCTGTGATAGCTGTGCATTTCAAATATGTGCTATACTTTCCCCTAGAATGCCTTGTATTTTTGCCCAACAACCAGACTTACTTTGCTAAATTCAGGGGTAAATTATACAAGCTTCTCTGTTTCTACTCATTCTCTGCTTCATATTGCTGGGGAAAATAACTTGACATGCTGATTGGGTTCACCACAAATTTATTTCTACCTAATTGGATCTATCACATTCTCTGAACCAGTTATTATAAGCCATCTCTTATATACACCGATATCCTATATTACCTTCCTCACCCACTTCCAGAGCTGAGAACTTCCTCACCAATTTTACTCTGAAAAGCGAAATCATTGTTAATAAGCTTTCTTCCTCTCTCTCCATTTAAATCCCCTATTCTTCCCTTCTCCTCTCTTCTCCTCTCTTCTCTTCTCTTCTCTTCTCTTCCCTCTCTCTCCTTTCTCCCCCTCTCTGTTTCTCTGTGTGTGATTGTGTTAGTATCTGTCTGTCTATGTATTTCTTTGTCTCCCCCTCAAACTCTTTTATCCAGGGACTCTATCCCTACTATCTGAAAATATGTTCAGACTTTTTTCATTCATCTCTCTCTCTCTCTCTCTCTCTCTCTCTCTCTCTCTCTCTCTCTCTCTCTCTCTCTCTCTCTCTCTTTATCTCTAACACACATACCCAAACTAATTCAGTTGCAGTGTAGAATACAAAAGAGGGAGCACATTAACTAAACTTTGAAGCTAGGAATTCAAAGAAGTGGAAATGAGAAGAGAGTGCCTTTTAGATATAGGGTAGAAATTGTGTATTGTACAGAGGCAAGAAATAAGATGTAGGAGGGATGTATGGGAGAACAGCTACATGAACAGTTTGTCTAGATCATAGAATTATGTGAAGTCATGTGAAATTAGTTTGCCTAGATAGGTTGGAGCTAGATTATCAAGAACTATATCAAATACCAAAGAGGTCATTTTATCTAGAGACAAAGAAAAGACATCAAAGCTTTTAAAGCAATAACATGGTCATTTCCATTTTAGTGATATCTAACTGTTGAAAATATGTAGGATAGATAGGAACCTGAAGACAGGAAGATAAATTAGAGGCTCTTGCAATAATCTAGTCAAGAATTAATAAATTAGTGTGTTGACTTTGTGAATGCAGAAAAGTAGATAGATATAGGAGGTGTTATTGGGTCAGAATTGATAAAATTTGATAACTGAATGTCAATGAGGAGGGAGAGAGTAACTCTGAGATCATAAATAGAAGGATGGTTTATCCCTTTACAGAGAATAGTTAGTTAAGGGGAGTTGTAAATTTTGGGGCGTTGGGGATAATGAGTAAAGGACATTAATCTGCTGCCAAAAGCCCATCTTATTAGGGATATTTACATCCAGTTGCACTACAAGTGGAGTTTTACCAAATTCAGAAGGGGACATTTATTTGTTAATGTAACTAGATTTCTCTGTTTTCTGTTGCACACAGAATACCAAAGAATAACAGGAACACATACATTTTTGGTTCTCTATTATACAACTTGTGAAGCACAAAAAAAATTTCCAAAATAATCCATAATCATATTAAACCTATTTTACCCCCAGAATTCATTTTAAACTTTTTAAAACAATGGTTGATTTCATGATACTATGAGTATTAACTTCAATTACGACATAAAGTCTTCATGGTATAATTAAAAACATAAACATTTATCAAGCAATTACTATATGCCAGACACTGTTCAAGTTGTTTTTGCAAATTTTATATAATTTTGTTTCTCAGAACAATGTTGTACATGCTATTAAAATCACACATTAAAGTTGATGAAACTGAGGCAGATAGGTTATTTACCCAGTTCACATAAAGTGTCTGAATCAAATTTGAACTCAGATCTTCTTGACTTCAAGACCATTGCTTTACCTACCTCGCTGCTTTAAGGGGGAAAAATGGCATAGTACACAGAATAGAAGTACTAAAACATTTTCAAAAGCGTATTAAAGGCCTATCATTTACCACTGGATAGCTTCTAAATGTGATTGTTTTCTATTTAGTTTCTAAAGACTACTTTGTGTAATAAAATTTCCTTTGGAGTTCCCATTAATTAGTAACAGCTGGGAGTCTGCTATTTGTATTCGAATAAAATTGAAAGTCCAAAATTCTTTCCTTATTACACTCTGTAAGGGTTATGGGATTTAAAGATCTTCCATGCCCCGTTGGACTTGCTGATGTAGCAGGAAGGGGCGGAGCAAGAGGAAGCGGAAGCCAAGCTAGCGTTCCTGCGTTGGCTGGCGGTGGTGGTGACGGCGGCAGCAGCAGAGGCAGTGGCAGCGTGAAGCCCTTTTTGAGTTAGGACTGCTAAGGACTTTCTGCTAAGGACTCCTGCTGAGGACTGCCAGGGGCCGGAGCTGCTGGGAGCGCGCTTCCAGGACGCTGGGTGGTTGCTGTGAGTGGGGAGAGGAGGACCTTTGCCTGAGGTAGCCTGTTCTGTTTTAAAGGCTTGAAAATGTGGGTGCTTTCTACTTTATCTACCTGTGCCAATATCATAACTACTCTGATGGCTTTCACTTTCTGGTTTTGGGACTCAGTCTTTTGGTATCTTAATAAATTTTCTAGTTTATTTCCTCATATGGCAAACATGACGTATTTTGTAATGGATAATTATATCAGCATATTTGTAATCTCTATAGGCATTGTGAATATGGCATTGCTGATACACACTCTCCAAGAAAAACTTGTGCACAAACACACATGTTTTAGACTGGGGAAAGGTGGCAAAAACACATATCTAAAGTACTGATATAAGTAACAGATTTGCTGCATTGGAAACCAATAATTAGTTTGTAGAACTTAAATCTAAAGTAAAAACAATGATGGAGGATATTAGGGCACTGTTGGCAAGAAGGTATTTTGAATCATTTTTGGTTCCTCTCTTTCTTTTATCCATCTATTTAGAAAAAAGAACAAAAGACAGAACATCGAACCAATATGTAAGGTGGGTTAGGGGATATATGTATACACAAAAACTTTGTAATAGGTGCCTTTGGTATAAAAACACCTGGAAGTTACATATGCTTATTCACAACATCCTGAGCACAGGTTAGAAAATGAAAACCCACAAATGAACTGTCACATCCATGAAATATCAGTGATTCCTGCATATCACTGAACAGAAAAGTGACCATATGCTCAACTACTCAGACCAATTGGAGTTTGGGGACAATTTTCCTGAACCCAAACTCATGTGTAAAGGAGAGTGAATTTGGATTTTGTAGGTAATATCATACCTGAATCCAGTCTAATAAGCAAAAAGGTCCAACACCAGCTGCTGGGGTTATTTTGAGCGTAATTGCAAATTTGGAAACACTAGTACATGGTCTTCTTTTCAGAGAAGGGGATTTCTTGGCTCATACTAGTAATGAGTTTCCTTCAAAGAAGCCCCAAGTCTAAGGGTTCAAGGATTTTATTTTAAGATGGAAAAGTAGATTTGAATTTTGTACTGAGAGGGAGAAAATAAAGGATATTGCCTTTACAACTTTCTCTATTCTAGGTATAGTAAAAGTTCAAGCTCCATCATGTAGAGGGGAGAGATGTAGAAGGTTATCTGAACACTTCTAGTCCAATGGAAATGGTTTGCTTGTTCAGCAACCTCAAAATGTGTCTGTTTTCAAGGAAGTCCAAATGCCTGAGTGACACTATGACTCTGTAAGGTATTATATAGGACTCCTTGTGAAAAAAAAAAAATCCAGTGTATCAGTGTTACCACAGTGGTGGTTCTAAGACAGTTTTTATTTATTTCCAGTACCTATTTATGGGATTCTTTGATTCTTTATGTCATTTCATATGGTTTTTGGGCTTCTGTGATTTCTTTGCATCTGTATTTTCTGAAGGTTACAAGTAAGGCTGTCTTATAACTAATACGCATCTATTAACTTGAGTGCTTATTTGGAATTTTAGAACTCCTTTTTCTTACATCCATGGAAAGCTAGATACAAACTATAACTCATCTATGTGAAGATTGTGCTATAGTGCACTTGAATTGGGGGCAATGAGTCAAGGAGATTATAATCTTATGTCAGCCCTTAGAATTGAACCCAATCTGCGTGAAATCATGGCTTTAGTGGGAGTGTCCTGGGTCATTAATTAACAAGCATTTAGTTGATTGGTGACTGTTTTCATATTGCAGCATAAATGTCTCATAGTAAAAATCATAGTTATAGTTCATATGTAGGTATCCACAAATGTGAGCAAAAGGAGTTCTAAGATTTCATACAAGCACTCAAATCAATAGGGGGTGAAAATTTGAAAGTGAAGGGGTACTCATAAATTGATGAACAACAGCAAAATTAGCACCCATAAATTGATGAATAGCAGCAAAAGCAGTCACAATTTCTGTGAAAAATTATGAGGGAATGGTTTCATATGATCCTTTGAAGACATGTATGAACTGATGCAAACTGAAACCAATAGGAGAACAATTTATACACTAACAACAACATTGTGAACATAAAAACTCAGAAAGACTTAGGCACTCTGATGAACAATATGACCAATGAAAAATAGAAAAGACTCATTATGAAACATGGATTCAGAGTGTAGATTGAAGCATATTTTTCTTTTTAGTCATTTTTCATTTTAAACATGACTAATATAGAAATTTATTTTGCTCAAATAAAGATATTTGTAATAAAATTTGTTTTTCTTGCCTTTTCAATAGCTGCAGAGGGGAATGTGGAAGAGAGAGAATTCAGAACTGAAAATAAAATTAATTTAAAAAAATGAAATCCCACCAGGCACAGAACATTTTATGATCTATAGTGGGTAAAGAGACCAGTTATTCTATGATGGTACCAGCTTTATGTCTATATCCCAGCTCTCCCATAATCCCAGATTCATTTTTGGAAGAGCTATTAACATCTAAAAGAGGGAATGCAACTTCAAATGAGAAATTCAGTTTCTTTTCAGAAATAGGAAGAACAAAGGAGGAAGCCATCAGTATTATTATTGACAAAGAAGAAAGAAACTAGCACTAAAAGCAGATGAGCTTACCTTATGGAAGCAGAGAACTCCATTCCCTTTGACTATGCAGTGAAAAACTAGGAAAAAAGGAGTGTGAGGCAAATATTCTAGCAGGGAGAAAACCATCTAGTTTCAGGATAGGAAAAAATGAAGACCTAGTAACTTCAGGCTCTGAGTTCAACATTTTATTCTCCCACACATTAATTTTCTCTAGTTGATTTTGTTATTTTTTTCATTCATTTTCTTATCATGTTTTCGTTTTTATTTTTTATTAATATTTTAGTTTTGAACTGATGGTAAGTACATTGGCATAGGTGTGCCCTTCACATATGTGAGATTCAATATTCATCCCTCACTGCCCCTCCATCCTTTAATAAATTCACAAAGATAATAGACAGTTTCATGAAGATCTTTAGTGAAAATTTAAAGAAAAATATTGGCATGTTTATCAGAGATAAGCTTTTCTCAATCTAAACAGACTGCCTTTAGAAAAAAAGTAATAATTTTCTTGCCATATGTATATTCAAATCTATCCCAGAATTGTAGGCCTCAACAAATATTGTGCTCCCATGGCATCATCTTCTAGAACCTATGGCAATCTAGTTATTGGGACAGAAATTTTAAGGTACTATTTTTATTTCATATATTTTATTCACATATGTTATACTTTATTTTTATATATTTTGTTTTATATACTTTATTTTATATATTATATATTTTATATATTTATATATTATTTTATATACTTTAAATTAATTTTAGCTGTGATTTTATAGAAACCCTGGGAGAATGAAATGATATATACTCTGCTTTCTTGCCTTAAAAACTGTCCTGCCCAAACATCCAGGCATAATAAATAGTACAAGGACAGAATTTAACACCTAATTAGGCTATACCTCAGATCCTTAAATTCTCAATAATAATAGGGACACTACATACAGTATTGTCTCAGAACAAGTGACATCTTTTCAGTGATTAAGTAAAATGAAATTGGAATCCTTACCATTATCAAGTGGTCTTCTGTAATTATTGTCACAGTCTTCAAATCTAGCCCCTTATGCCATTATGAAATGGGCAGGGATGAGATAAAGGAGAGCCAAATATCAGAATCTTTCCTCACATGTGCAATTTCCATTCAGTCTTGACCATAGAGTCAGTCATTGGAGATTTGTTCCTTTGGTTGAGTTGAGGTTCACTTTGTGGAAACCTCTTTATGGCACCTTCAGCAGCAGCAGCAGCAGCAGGACAGAGAGAGAGAGAGAGAGAGAGAGAGAGAGAGAGAGAGAGAGAGAGAGAATTATCTGAGATAACCTTCCTCCTTCCTTTGATTGTGTTGATGGATATTCCACAGAACATTCAGACACACAAAAAAATTCATTTACCCAGTTAAGTATGACTACTATAAGACTATTTCATCATTGTGCCTCAGATTCCTAACTGTCTTTATAATTGATTCTGCTAAATTTACAAAACCACTAAATAAAGAACTTCTACTATATTCCATCTTGATTTTAAATCAATGCACAAATGCATTCTTATTATTATAACTAGAAATGACTCCTCAGGATGATTAACCAAGGCTTGTTATTCCAACAAAAATACTTATTAACAGAAGGCACATGTTTTAAATGCTCACTTTCATATTCTAATCTGCACAGTCTGTCATGGTTGTTCAGAGAGTTGTGGCCTATATTTCCACATTGATGCCATTGTGACAATGCATTCTGATCACATTGTTAACTGTCTCTGTTTCCCAGCTGTCCTGAATAACTTTATGGTGCTGATTTTTAAAAGATTTCTCATATTGTTCCTGAAGGAGCCCTAAAGAACTTGCTTTTTGTACCTGACATACTTCATGTAACCAAAAGAAAAGCAATAAAGGTAATAAAATACAATATTATGCAGAACTGCAATGTGGCACCTCAACTTCGATAAGCTTTTACAACCCAAAGGTCTTTATTTTCAAATATCAATTGTCTCAAATAGGTTTAGAATTTACTATATTCTGTGCTGAAAAATAATAATAGCCCTAAAAAGGGATATTAACATTACATGTATTCATTAAAACAAGGAACATTATGATTATCTTATTAGGAAGTAAAAGGATAAAAAGTAAAAGGGAACATTTTGCTATTATTTTTGGATCGCAATTATTTATTGCTAACATAGAAATGCAGCAATAGATATTCAGGAAACTTTTCTTGTATACAAAGCTCTAGTTGTTGGGTACTATGGGAGACAGAAAGCTTTGACTGTTAAGAAGCTATATGGGAGGGTATTAAGCATGGACCAGGTGCCCAAGTGACACCTTGAATTTATGTTTCCTCTTGCTCTTCACCTGATGGATTGAAGAGGGGTCAATCATTACATATCACCTTTTCCATACCATGCTGGCACACCTAACTCATCCTCTCTATATACGCCTCTAAGTAGAGGGATGATATTAACAAAGATACCTCTTATTCGCAGTATTGCATGATCTATGCATCATAGCATACTTGCTATTTTATAAGGATTTAAGATTTACATGACCCATTTATACATATTATATTGAGAGCTGATTATTTTCTATTATATTAATAACTAATTATTAAATTTGGATTTAGATTTTTTTTCTTTTCTATTTGCTCATTCAGGGACCAGTCCCTAAAGATCAGTCAGTTATTCTCTGAAGGACATTGCTGACAGATGAGATTGTCCAAATCCTGTGGGTACTTGCTTTGCTATCATGGGCAGGACCTCACCCAACTAAAAGACTTTACTTCTGTTTAGAGTGTAAACATAATCTAATCTAGGTGAATTCTTACCCTAGGGAAATAAAGGCATGTTATCTTACATCACCACCACCACCTTCCCTCACTGTTCTAGGTGTTCTAGGGTAACTCAGGCCATAAAGAGAAAATCAACTAGAATGGTCTGGGTAGAGATGAACTCCTTAGTCCAGGTTACTGGAGTCAGATGAATCTTATGATCTATTCCTGCTCTCAGTGGGACAGCAGAATGCTTTTAACCCACCTCCTCATTAATATATCCACTACTATATTTATTGTCCACTAAAATCAGCATTGATTTTCACCTGTCAAAGGCATGTCTTTTTTTCAAAGGTATTTAAGCATTCATGATTCAACAAGATTTTGTCTTTGGTTATTAAGAGAAATCACTGACCGTTAATTTATTGATTATCAGCTGAACTAATGAAGAAATTTCTTATTATTTACCTAGAAACTTTGTCTATTGGTCTTTTTACTTGTTTCAACATCACCTCACATTTGTAAAAATTTAAATTTTATTTTACTAAATTTATAATAATTTAATATGAGTAATAATTTAAAATGTAAAAGGTTTTATTATATCATTTTTACAGATTAGAAAATTGAGGCTCAAAGAAATTAAAACTTTCTGATGTTTCCAGAGGTTGTCCAGAGTCAGAAGAAATGTTTTAATTCATCTTTACCATGTGATGTTAGTATAATACTTACTTAAGAACAAAGACTATTTCAATTTGGGATATAACATTGAGTTTAGCTTATATGAAATGTGATTTTTAAAAATGAAAAAAAAATAGGATGGTTCCACGATATGCATAAACAAAAGAGTGTAACTTTGCTCAAAATTTATAAAGCTTATCCTGGAAGACATTCAGGGTAGTTTGGAAGGAATAAGTGTGAAATCATGAAGACTGGAAAGATTAATAATGCAATAGTATGGTCATAACTATATATCATGGAACTTAATAGTAAAAATAAAAATAAGGGGTCAGTTAAGAGAGATTATAGATGTGGAAACAATTTCTCAGAAGCCACCTCCTTGGACTGTGAGGTAAAAGAGGTAACTATAAGCATCATATAGTGATTTCTCTATACTTGAGACCTTCCAAAAAGAGGAGAGGTATATGGGAATACTTAGGAAGTACATTTTGTTCTTCCCAGATTTAGTTCATATAACTCACAATATTAATAAAAGGTAAAGTCTCGCATTATCGTGGCTCTAGCTCATGCTCAGTAATTGAATGTTTTGGTGACCAACAGTCTTGGAAGGAATTCTTTTTTTTAAAAACTTTCTACCTAGGGTTCTTCAACCTATCCATGAAGGCCTCTACAACTCTACCACTGCTATCTCTTTGACTGTGTCATTGCTAATTCTATTGGGACACTGTACTATAATGCCAAGGAAAGGCAACTTCCCAAGGTTCAGAATACCAGCATAGGTGCTCTCCATTTTATTCAGTGACAAACCAAGAACAGAGAAGATCAAAACATGACATCATTCCAAATACAGCATTTACTAAGTGTGATTAAATAATCTCCAAGACTACCCCACCCCAGGACCTTCTAATCATTCAATCAATTACAAAGTCCCTGGTCTAAATACGACTCCACCCCTAGGCTGTACCTTCATTTAGTCTACCACAAAGCCCGTCTTCTCAAATGGAGATTAGTTTCCAACCATAAGTAAAGTACCTTCATTTGTTCAATCACAGAGCACAAAAAGGTCAAAAGTTCCCTACCCCTGGATCACAATTCAATCTACCCCAGAGTTACATCAAGTTTAAGCACAGCACTTCATACCCAAATGGAGGTCTTTTCTTCAACTTGACAGGAGGCAAGTTCTCAGCAATCTTAGTTCCTGGGGAGACAAGGCTTAGCAAGGCCACAAGATACATTGCCAGTCTCTTCATTAATTCATTCTCTGTCTGTAGAACAGTCCTAGAACCCCTGAAAACATTAGCAAAGCCCTCTCCCAGGATTTCTTTAAACATACAACAAGAAAATCCTTCTTCAGGGCTTCTGAACCAACAGAAAGGTTCCCAGACCCCTGCAACAACAGCACTGTCCTTCACCAGTGGACAGTATTCACTCTGTCTGCAGGACAGTCTCCAGACCCCTGCAACAACAGCACTGTCCTTCACCAGTGGACAGCATTCACTCTCTGTCTGCAGGACAGTCTCAGGGCTTCTTAGCCAACAGCCAGGTTCCAGGACTTCTTCAACAAAAGGACTGTCTTTCATCAGTGGACAAATCTGGCAAAACAACATCAAAACAGACAGACAAAGTACCAGCAAAACAGCCATGTCTCCTCAGTCCTTGGCAGCTCAGGGGGCAGGTCTCAAAAGTCCAGGGCAATTCAAAGTGTCCCCCAGCAATCCTTCTCAGTCTCTCTCTCTGCCTCCACGAGGTGCTGCTTCCAAAAAGTTCTTCTGCCTCTCTCTTGTCTCTCCAAATCTATGTCACCAGCTCCTCCCAGTTCAGGACTTTCTTTTCACATCAACAAGTCCATCTCCCAGGTGGGATTAACAAGCTCTGGGTTTTAACACAATCAATTTGAAAACCAAGCCAATACAGGAGAATCTTTAATTGCCATTACTATCACAGTCACATGGCTTTATAGGGATACTTTGGGAACATCCAACTTTCCCTTTAGAAAAAAAAAAAATTACAGATATCTATAAATACCTTGTCTTTGATGATTTACATTTTCTCAGCTCTGCCTTTTTTCTCTTTTATTTTTATTTATTTATTTTTGCAGAGAGACAGATATCTTTATTAAAAAAAAATAGCCCCGTGGCCAGAGAAGGTAGCTGGGGTCAGCTTCAGTGGGTGGCCAGGTGGAGGGAACTGCTCTTGACTGCACTTGCCTTCTTTTAAATTTTTTTTTTTTTGCTTTTTTGGAGGGCGTAGAGCAGGGCAGTTGGGGTTAAGTGACTTGCCCAAGGTCATGTGGCTAGTAAGTTTTAAGTCTCTGCTGCCGGATTTGAAATCAGGTCCTCCTGACTTCAGGGCTGGTACTCTATTCACCGCACCACGTACCTGCCCCTGCATTTGCCTTCTTCCTCCAGAAGTAGTGCCATAAGTACACGGTCTCATCAGTGGCAACGAAGGTCACAGTGCACTTCTGAGAGCTCAAGATTGGGCTCAGCTATTTGGCCATATGACTTTTGAGCTCAGACACATTGGCCATGTTCTAGTACTTCTAGATTACCCTCTAGTTCTGGGCAAAATCATAGCCAGAGATGAATTCTTTGTAGTGTGGGGATCAGGGCGTGGTGCAGCCCTGGGACTGGGGATCCACTATACTGACACATGCTACTGAACAAACATGCCAGAAGTAGATCTTCAGTCCCAGGTACAGCCTCCAGTGGCCAGCTAATTGGAACAACAGGGAACCAAGGCCAAAACATTGAGTACCCCAATGAACTGGGCGAATATCTTCAGGGGTGACAAGGCCCCATCACTAGAGGCACTGGGTTACATGTTCACCAATTTGCCTTTGCTGTCAGGTATAAGCTATTGAGGCACAGTACAGACCTCACACTTCCTGGCTGTGTTCACTCAGCTTGGTGTTTATACAGTCAGACATCATAGTGATGAGGTGACCAGACATGCTGGAAAGAATGTAGCTGTTCTAGGGCAGGACACTCATGTGGGCTGCATATATTTCACAGTTGTTTCTGTTGCCAGACATCTTACAATTTAACTTCTGCATTGTTGGTGCCCATAGTCAGGTAGTTTCCTCCTTGTTACAGGTCACAGAAGACATGTATTCCTCTGGAAGCTACATCCACAGCAACTGCAGGATCTCCCCCAACCTGCCCGCATAGGTGCACAGGCATGTCCAGAGCCAACAGAAAGCACATTTCCAAAGGTAGTAGTTTCAGGGACATTCCTCCTAATGAATGTTTTGCTTCTGACTACCACATCCCCAAATCTACCTTCCTTTCTCTTAGTCTGCCCTTTTCTTGTCCCCCTTACCTTCTACAGTCTTAGAGGGTGAAATAGATTTCTATACCCAACTGAGTGTGTGTATTATTTCCTCTGAGTAAGATGTTGCTGCCACCATCCATCTTCCCCTCCAATTTAAGAGCTGTTTTGTACATCTTTTATGGAAGATAATTTACCACATGCTACCTCTCCCTTCGCCTTTATTCCAGTGTTTTCCTCTTTCTCACTTCTCAATTTTTCATTTTTTAAATATCAACCAATTATAACTACCTCACAACCCATGCATTCTTTCTATGTGTACTCTAAATGCCCTAAAAGTGATAAAGTTTTTAAATTTACAGGTATCATCTTCTCATGTAGCAATGTAAACAATTTAATATTATTGAACCCCTTATGTATTATCTTTCCTGTTTATCTTTTCATGATTCTCTTAAGTCTTATATTAGAACAACAAATTTTCTGTTTAGCTGTGTTCTTTTCCTCAGAAATACTTGAAAGTTCTCAATTTCATTAATGTCCATTTTTTTTCTCCTGAAGGATTATACTCAGTTTTGTTGGGTACATGTTTCTAGCTTGTAATAGTAGTTCCCATGTCTTCTGGAATAGCATATTCCAAGCCCACTAATACTTTAATCAAGAAGCCACTAAATTCTATGTTTAATGATGTGTAATGTTGACTGTGGCTCCACAAAATTTGAATTGCTTTTTTTGTTTATTTTTGGGTTATTTGCAGCATTTTTTCCTTGACCCAGGAGCTCTGAAATTTGGGAATAATGTTCTTTGGAGTTTCCCTTTTGTGATCCCTTTCAGGAGGTGATTGATGGGTTCTTTCAATTTTTATTTTAACTTCTGGTTCTAGGATATCAGGGAAGCTTTCCTTGATAATTTCTTGAAATTTGATGTCTCTGCTCTTTTTCTGATCATGACTCTTAGATAGACCAATAATTCTTAAATTATCTCTCCTTGATGTATATTACATAATAATTGTTTTTCTAATGAGATATTTCACATTTTCTTCTAATTTTGCATTCTTTTGTTTGATTGTTTATTGATATATCATGGAGTCATTAACTTCCATGTGCCCAATTCTAATAACTAAGGAATTGTTTTATTTAAAGCACATTTGTACCTCCTTTTCTATTTGGCTACTTCTATGTTCTAAGGAGTTGCTTTCTTTAGAGAATTTTTTTATGCCTTTTTTCAATTTTTTGTTCTTTCTTTTTCAAGTGATTGACTCTTTTTACATGATTCTCTTGCATTGTTCTCATTTCTTTACCCATTTTTTCCTCTACCTCTCTCATTTCATTTTGAAAATCCTTTTTAACTCTTCCAGGAGGTCTTTTTTGACCTAAAAACAATTCATTTTTTTGAGGCTTCACATATAGGCATTTTGACATCACTATCCTTTTCTGAGTTTGTGTTTAGATATTGCCTGTCAGCATAGTAACTTTCTTTGATCAGATCCTTTTATTGTTATTTGTTGATTTTATTCTAGCCTATTTCTTGACTTTTCATTTTATATCAAAGTTGGACTCTGCTCCTGGGGTAAAGGGAGCCCTACCCCAAGGTTCAGATTTTTGTGCTGCGTTTTGAGAGTTAATTCTAAGGGAGTGTAAGTTTTCAGTACTTCCAAAATATTATGACTTAAGGAGAGGTGGGGTCACTGTTCTCCCCTCTTGTGATCTAGACTGTGAATGAACATAAGTACTTTTTTCCACTCTGTGGCTAGGATCCCTGCTCCCCTGAAGACGCATGCTTTAGTGTACAAGTGCTTCTCCTCACCCTGGAACTGTGACCCACTTCTGTGATCTACATCTGTTTGGTCAATGCAACAGAATTCTGCACACAGTGCTCATAATGTGTCCCCTGCATTCTTCTGATCAGTTGTCAATCCCACTTGGCCTTTGTGTGCTGAGAGCTCTGGAAATTACTGCTGCTGATTCTATTGTCCCAAAAACCTATTCCGAAATGCTGGGTTGGAACCGGCTGATGGCTTGTATAGATGTGCACAGCCTCGCTTCTGCCTTGCTGAGGAGCAGTATACTGTTGGCTCACCTGGGTTACCTTTGTTGGACTGCACTCGACTCTCCTCTCAGTGAGACCTTTCCTATCCATCTTTTAAGTTGTCTTGGGCTACAAATTTGTTTTAACACTTCCTTTTGTTGGTTCTGTCCATAAAGAATGCATTTTAATTTAAATTGTTTCAAGGGGAATTTGAGAAACTTCAGGGGAGTTCCAGCCTTACTCCACCATCTTGATTCCCCTCTCTTAAATTGTGTTCTTAATCCTTGACCAGAACATTGCATCAGGCTAGATATTGTTTCTAACTCTGATCTTTAAATCTTAGGTTCAGGTCTCCTCCTCTGTCTCCATTATATCTGTAGCTCACCTCTGAGGAATGGTCAATAAAGGTGCCAGTTTGTTCCTATTCTCCCACCCTATATAGAACAAGGTGTTCACCTGAGAGACTAAGGACCTTTTATTTACCTTGTGTATTCCCAAAGGCTCCAATTAAGTCCCTCATTTGCAAGTGTACATAAGCTTGTACTTTCTTCATTAGAGCTTTTCCCCACTTTCTTTATGTCTTTCTCATATTAAAGGATTTGTGCTGGGGAAAAAAATGATGTTAAGATGGATGTCTCAATTAATAATGCATGTGTTGCTGTTGTGTCTTTGCTGGAGTCATTGTAGGGGATAGCTAGGTGAAAATGTTTTCTCCTACTTTGTTATTTTGACTGGTTTCCAGTCAATCTTTAAATAAAAAAAAATCATTAATTATCACCTACATGTTTCATACATATCATGGCTAAGATGGTAAAAAAAAGTACAGACCATGTTACAAATTAAACTATACATTTGAGGGGCAAATGCATAATGGATATTTAATTGAAATATGGATGCTGAAAGAATACTTTTGTTGTTGTTACTTTGTTGTATTTTTATATCAATTCCTCAATGTTGTAATTTCATGTCTGCGGGTGATCCAGTTCTCTCTCAATGATGATAAGAATGCTGTTATTATCTAGTATAGGAATTCTGAGCTGCTGTAGCCCCAAAATGTTATCAGTTGTTGACCAACTCTCTTTTGATGAACCTCTCAAATTGAATGTATAATTCTCTGGCTAACTTTTCAGAGCAGGCCTGCTTTATTTTCCATTTTGGGTTTAGGACACCTGAGAAATTGGAGTTGTCTTTACTGCTGTGAGCTGGAGTGTCAATAAGATTTTTTCTCACAATGAGAGGCCAGTTATTGGTTTCTAGTTCCATTTAACTGTGTAACATTAATTGACCCTAAAAAATGCTTCAGTGATGTAATAAGAACAAAAATGCTCATTTTCCCCAATAAATCAGGGCCACATTCTCCTCTGTCCTATCTTAGTCTCGGAAGAGGAGATTGAAACTTCACTCAGTTTCTACATAGCATTTGTCTCACTCAGTTCATGTCAGTCAGTAAAAACGCATTTAAGAACTTCTGATTATTTGCCATGAACTGTGACAAGAATTGGGAATACAGAGCGTAGGCGCAGCAGCAGCGGCGGCGGCGCCGGTGGTGGAGGAGGAGGCAGCAGCAGTGCATAAAGGGGCCGCCGCCCGGTGATGCGGTCCTTGCAGCCCTAGCGCCCAAGGGCCTGAGTCCAGGGATCCGCCGGAGGGGGTCTACCCCGCCCCCTCCCCTCCCCCTACCCCTCGTTCCTCCCCCTCCCTGCCGCTGCGGCCTCCCAGCCCGGGCACCGCACTTCCCTCCATCCCTCCTCCTCCCCAGGCCCCTTCCCTGGTCCCCTGCCCCGTCGCCGCTGCCTGCTGCCGCCGGCCCCTTTCCTCCGGGCCAGTGCCGCTCTCCGTCTTCCCTAACATCCCCTCAGCCCCTTCCCTCCTCTTCCCCTTACGGCAAGAAATCGCCGGCCTAGCTCCCTCCGCCTTCCCCTCCTCCCCTCCCCATCCCTCTCCCCAATCCCCGTCCTCGCCCCGGGGTCCGCCGAGGCCCCTCTCACACAATGGCTCTGAAGAGAATCCACAAGGAGTTGAATGACCTGGCACGTGACCCCCCAGCTCAGTGGTCAGCAGGTCCTGTTGGAGATGACATGTTCCATTGGCAAGCTACAATAATGGGGCCAAATGATAGTCCCTATCAGGGTAGAGTATTTTTCTTGACAATTCATTTCCCAACAGATTATCCCTTCAAACCACCTAAGGTTGCATTTACAACAAGAATTCACCATCCAAATATTAACAGTAATGGCAGCATTTGTCTTGATATTCTACGGTCACAGTGGTCACCAGCAGTAACTATTTCAAAAGTACTCTTGTCCATCTGTTCTCTGTTGTGTGATCCCAATCCAGATGATTGTTTAGTGCCTGAGATTGCACGGATCTACAAAACAGATAGAGAAAAGTACAACAGAATAGCTCGGGAATGGACTCAGAAGTATGCGATGTAATTAAAGAAATTATTGGATAACCTCTACAAATAAAGATAGGGGAACTCTGAAAAAAAAAAAAAGAATTGAGAATACAAAGTAAGACTGAGACAGTCCTTGCCTTGGAGGAGCTCACAAGTAATGTCACTGCTGGATTAGTTCTATTTCAGCTACCATTGGACTGGGTCTTGAAAGTCATAGCTGAAGGTACCTCCTTACTCCTGGGAGTATTAAGAACAGGCTGCAAAACCTGGATACTGAAATTTTGAAACTCTCCTCTGTCTTAATCTAAAAGTACAAAGTTTTAGCCATTTAAAACTCAGTCCTGGGTTTACAGGTCCACATGGTAGCAGAGAGTAGAAGCGACAAGTCTTTCCCTCTTACAGCACTATGTATTGTCATTTATTGTTTCTCATTATATGTCATGACCAAGAAAAATCAAATCAAGATTAGCTCAGCCGTTGAGAATACACAAATTTTTTCCCCTAATATTTTCCTTTAAAAAGCAGTCTTTGTGAGGTGGGTAGGTGGCACAGTGAATAAAGCACCGGTGCTGTATTTAGGAGGACCTGAGTTCAAATCTGAAATCTGAGACTTAACAAGTACTAATCATGTTACCTTGGGCAAATCACTTAACCCCAATTGCATTGCCTTCTTCCCTCCAAAGAAGCAAAAAAAAATAGTCTTTGGTTTATGTAGTGGCTCTCATGAAAGCAGAGGTGTACTACAAGAAATTAGGCAATGTTACAACAATTTACATCAATAAAATTTTTGAAAGAAAAAATAATGTCCACAGAGCACTATGGGAAATTGGATAAATACATAACTAGAACTGGGTCAAATCTCAGGACATGAGCTACTTCTCTTTTTTTCTTTCTCCATTAGTTGATTAAAATCTTCCCTTTCTCTTCACAACTTTAATTAATTTTGAAAGTTTTAAAATATTCTGTGTCTTGTGCTAAAAAGATGTCATATTTATCTTCATTAGTTCCCTTCTATGTCTATTCTAAACTTCTATTCTTTCATTCATGATCCTTATAAATCATTAGTTTGTGTTCCTAATAGAGGCAAAGCATTTTTCTCTTTACTTTCTTTTCAGAGATTTGCTAAGATAGATTCAAGTTTTTCATTCCATCAATTAATTTCCCTGCATAGGCCATACATTCTGCTTAAAAGATTCTGATTTCTCTCTTGTACCATTTGGGAACATCTTGATGTGATTACATGCCCTCTTGGGAATCTAAAATTTTGTTGCCTCATAATGTGTTGCCTCATTTTCTTTCTTTTTATATTTACGCAGACATTTCTGGGTTTCTTTAGATAATATCTCACATTTTGTTATTTATAGCTAACTTTTTGGTTTATCTGTGTGCACTCAACTTTTTAAACAGAAATTTCTTCTGGGGTTATTTGGTAACTTCAATCTTTTTTTTCCCTTTTATTCCTTTATAATTTAGTTTTTGATTCTTTTTCTTTTGATGACAGATTGGAACCCAAAAGTGTTTCTACTTTTCCGACATCACATTGGGGAATCCCCTTTTCAATAGCCTCTGTGCCTACATCAAGTGATGTCAGAAAGTAAAGAACTGTTCCAAGCTAGATTCCCTGAAATTCTGGTGTAGCACTCCACACAGTGGAACCCTGCTCCTGTTCTTTCTGGTTTTTTTTTTTTTTTCAGTTCAATGGCTGAGATATCCCAGGTTGACCAAACATATGACTTGTTATATCTTCATATCCTCTGTGGTCATTCATCACCACTCTCCCATGATGCATCTGCCATAAGATGTCTAATTTGTAAGCAGGTCTTAATGCCACTTGGGAAAACCAATTTCATCCCTTTGAAACTGTAATAATAGCAGGGCCTGGCACTCCTCTCAAAGCAATTAAATTCAGTTGCATTAATTTTCGTGTCAACATCAATGAAGAAAAATCAGTGTGGGCTTTTCTAATAGGTTGATTACAAATTAAGTATATTTGGCCTGAAAGGAGGCTATTGTGAATATTGAGGAACACCAGATGTCATTTTATTTCATTTTAAAGGTCAAAATACTTTGCACATGATTTCCAATATTTTAAAGATTATTTTAACAGTCAATTACAGTTGACACATAGTTTTATTTTGACATAGTAGGAAATTTTGATTTTTTGTTCTTATTTTCATGTATCACAAATGCATTTTACGAGTCATAAATTAATATTGCCCTGAAATGAACTAAATATATTTGGAAATTCAAAATCTCTCTATATATTGAATCTCATTGCATCATTGGCCTGCTAAGTGAATTCCAAACCAATGCTATCAGGATGGATTAGGGAATGCATTTCTAATAGAGTTACTGTCCTGAAAATAGGGCACAACACTAAAATAATCACCTTGGATAAATATGAGAGGCACCTTAGTTATTAATCTACAGAATATTCTTCTTAGAATACAGTGTGAGTAATTAAATTTGCTTAAATCTTTATCATAATTTCAATCAGGATAAGTAACATTTCTCATTCTTGCCTAAGAAAATTATGTGCTGCACCCATATCTATTTGTATTCAACCCAAACTCATTAACTTTACCCAGTGAATGTAGTGATACCTATGCCCCTTATCATATCTTTTTTGGATATTAACTAAGAGTTTTAAAGCAACTGGGAAGGCCTTCTTTATACCCTTTTTTGAAATTAAAATAAATTTATGTTTTCATTGGCAATATACTCCTTTTTTGGTGTTTTGTGCATTTTTCTAAACAGTGCTTTGTTAGAGTTTATTGTATATTGTTGTGTTTTTCATTAGGCAAACTAAGAGTAATTTTCAATGTGATCATACATAATAGTATGTTCAATTTACAGAACTTTAGTGGATAAATAAATTTCTCATTGTCATTTCATTTTTAGTATATGAATTTATTAAGTTTCTATAAATATGTTTATTTTCTTCATATTATTTTTTCTTATAAAATGTGCATTTTATTGAAAAGGGGTAAAAAAATTCTCTCTTTAAAAATAATATACATTAGCACAGAAAACAACAAAACATTATTTTGGGACTTCTTTTCTTCACTTCCATTTATAATTATTTCATTTCATTCTTCTCTTTTCATCTGTAGTCAGGAAGTTACATATATCTGTCTATGTGATTTGGTAGCTCTGAGATTGACCCACATTAATCCCAATGATACTCTAAACCTGTGATGCTGGCATTGATTCATTATTATTCTCCAATACTCATGGATGATGATTTTTCTGTGATGATTTATTACAGTAGTTTCTGTCTGTCTTATTCTCTGAGATTATAAGCAACTTGAAAATGGGATTATTTCTAAAGGTAATTATTATATCTACCAATATTCAGCTTTTTAATTATTTTACATCTTGGAATTTCAACAACTATTAGATGGAAGACTAACATATCATATTGCCTGATCAACTAAAATAGGATACTTGTTATATGTATAGAATGATTAATTACACCAGTAGCACCCCATCCTTTGGTAATATATAACTTGGAAATAGACATTATTCATCAACTATTTTTTCCTGTATGGAATACCAGGTTAATTACTTTTAAATGAGTGAAATATTCTTGAACTTGATGTGAGTTCTTCTTTCTGTTCAACTATGCAAAGAATATTTTCCATAAAATTTGGGAATACCTGTCACAATAATATTTCAATATTCTCTGCCTTACATGATATTTTGGTCATAAAATTATTGAAATATCCTATATCATATTTAAATCTATAAAAGAATTTTATGAAATTTTGACATATATATACACACATGCACACACATATACACACAGATATCCATATACATACACATATATACATATACACACAAGCAAATATACACATAATCATACACACACCATATGGAATATATATATATATATATATATATATATATATATATATAAAATACCATCTAAAAAAAAGCATTTTTGAGACTGCATTTTGTTCTAAAAGCCCCTTTGCTTATTATCTCCTGTTTAACCTCAGGAATCAACACTCTATTAACCACAGCTTTCTTGTCTTTTCCAGTAAAACTACCATTCTCCTTGTCAGAAAAACAGAAGCAGCAACAGAGTTATGTAGTTCATACTTCTGTCATTCATTATCATAATGACATCCATCATCCAAGCCATGGTGAACTTTGATCCTTTTTTCTTCACTTTAGCTTAAGTCCTCTCATTTGCCATCAATTTTCATCAACAACCTAGTTCATTTCTAAATTTAGTGATCTTGATATTTATTTCATGGCCATGCCATGCTTTTCTAGCCATTATCCCCCATTGCCTGCCATTGCTTCACCTTCCACACCTCTTTTCTTTTTTCAACTTTTAATTTACTGGTTTTATAAAATTCTAAACCATTGTGTTTAGTCATTTTTCCTTCATTTATTTTATTCCTGGGAGTATCCTTTCCCAAATTGACTTCTCTCATAGGAAACATACAATTTGGACAAGTTTTTCATTGAAGATTTCAGAGTTTGCCCCACCAAAATGTGGTATGTGTTCAGTTTTCCTCCTCTATTACAGATTCTGAAATGGAATATCCACTTCCTCTGACATTTTCTACAATTTCCAACTCAGAAATCAGTAACTTTTTGTTAGTCAAAATCAGATTTGCAATATGACTCATTATCAAAGGTTTGACCATATTATATGAAACCACAAGTGCTTCTAGGAACAGATGAAAAAAAGTGAGCAATTAAATTTTAATTTATAGTTACTATTAGAAACAGCTATAATATTTCTACATCATAGTGAATTGGGATTGTAGAATTTAGAACTAGAATGGACCTTAGAGTCTATTTTGTCAAATTGCATCCTTTTAGAACTATAGGCAATGAGACACAGAAATAGAGTGGCTTGTTCAGGGTCACACAGGTAAATTACAAAGTCAGACTTCAAAATGAGGTTTCATAACCCTATGGTCAAAGAACTTATACTTCTATCAATGAATTATATCTCGTGTAGTACTACTACTAATCAAATATTCATATCACTCAAAGGGAAGTGACGATAGCCAGCATACTCAATGTCAATTTGGGTATTCAAAATCATTTTCACAGAAACAAGAAACTCAAAGAAATATAATGAAATATAATAAACATATTTAGTAAGAATATATATATATATTTATATTTGGATTCAAAAAGTCAACTTTACCATATAAAATGGAAATATGTAACTTCATTGTAATTAACTTGAAAACACTCTTGGGGTTTCCAATGGACCACAAGTTTGTCAACATTATAGAATGGCCTTCAGAAGGCTAGTGTGGCCATGTTATATATGGAGAGATGTGGAAGAGCCAGGCCAAAGGAGCTGTGGTCACAGTGTAAATTGACTGGTTGTGAGCATAAGTACCGCTGTGTTCAGTTTTAGTTAATACCATACTTTAAGAAGGACATTGCTTAACCAGAGAGTATCCAGAACATCTTCATGGGCTGAAGCAATGAGAAGTTGGAGATCAATTGGATGTATTAATAACAATATAAAGAAAAAAAAACATTGAAAGACTTCAGAACTTGATCAATGCAATGGTAAATCAAAAGTCTAAAAGAATGAAGATAAAATATGTAATGCACTTTCTGCCAAAAGAGGGGATGAACTTAAAATGCAAGGGCATGGGTCTTTCTTCTCTATATTGGATTTTGAACCTCTTTTTGCCATTTGGGTTAGACTATTTTTAAGGTGTTTTTTTTTTTTTTTGGCTTTTTTTGGAGGAGGGAGAGCAGGGCAATTGGGGTTAATTGACATGCCCAAGATCACAGAGCTAGCAAGTGCTAAGTATCTGAGACTAGATTGGAACTTAGATCCTCCTGAATCCAGGGCAGAAGGTGTATTTTTTTCATAATTTTTAATTTTTTGGTTTTTAAAAATTATGTTTGCTTTTAGTTTACAATATTCATTTCCACAAGATTTTGAGTTACAAATTTTCTCCTCATCTTTCCCCTACCCACCACCACAGAATAGTGATCCCACTGAATACCTTGTCCCCCAATCTGCTGTCTTCTATATACTCCTCCATTCCCCCTCCAACTTTATAATAGAGCAAGATGGATCTCCATACCGCAGTGCCTGTATATCTTATTTCCCAGTGCATGTAATACACACACACACACACACACACACACACGTGTGTGTGTGTGTGTGTGTGTATTACAATTGTAAACATTTGATTTTAAAACTTGGAATTCCAGATTCTTTCCTTTTTTCCCTCATCACCAACTCTTCTTGGGAAGATAAGCATTTCAATATAGGTTGCATATGTGTAGCTATGCAAAACATTTCCATAGTTGATATATTGTGAAAGACTGACTATATTTCCATCCATTCTATCCTGCAACCAACTTGTTCTGTTTTCTACTTTTACCCAGTCCCTATTCAAAAGTCTGTGCTTCTAACTACCCTCCCACCCATTCTGCCCTCCCTTCCATCATTCCCCCTCTTATTCCCTCCCCCCACTTTCCTATAGGGTAAGTCACCCAATTTGGTGTGTATGTTATTGCCTCCTTAAGCCATGTTTCTCTTGCTTCTTAGATTTGAATGTCAAATTTTCTATTTGACTCTTGTTTTTTCATTAAGAATGCTTGAAAGTCTTCTATTTCATTGAATGACTGCATTTTCCCCTGAAGCACTATACTCAGTTTGTTGGGTAGGCAATTTTTGGCTCTAATCCTTGCTCCTTTGACTTCCAGAATATCATATTACAAGCCCTTTAGTGCCTTAATGTAGAAGCTGCTAGATCTTGTGTTATCCTGATTGTGTTTCCACAATATTCAAATTGATTTTTCTTGGCTCATTGTAATATTTTCTCCTTTATCTGGGAACTCCAGAACCTACCTATAATATTCCTAGGAGTTTTCTTTTGGGGATCTTTTTACAAAGATGATCAGTGAAATCTTTCAATTTCTATTTTGCCCTGTGGTTCTAAAATATCAGGGAAATTTTCCTTGAGAATTTCTTGAAGGATAATTTCTAGGTTCTTTTTTAGATCATGACTTTCAGGTAGTCCAGTAATTTTTAAAATTTTCTCTCCTGAATCCAATTTTCCAGGTCAGTGGTTTCCCCAAAGAGTTATTTCACATTACCTTCTATTTTTTCATTAGTTTGGATCTGTTTAATAGTATTTTGATTTCTCATAAAATCATTAGGTTCCATTTGCTCTAATCTAATTCTGCAGGAATTATTATCTTCCATGATTTTTGAAATTCTTTTTCTCCCTGGCAAATTCTACTTTTTAAGGCATACTTCTCCTCATTGACTTTTTGGGACTCTTGTGCCATTTGAGTTAATCTGTTTTTTAAGATGTTATTTTCTTCAGTCAGTTTGTTGTCTCTCTTTTCATGATTTTCTTGCATCATTCTCATTTCTCTTCCCAATTTTTTCTCTACTTCTCTTACTTGATTTTCAAAATCCTTCTCGAGCTTCTCCATGGTCTGTAACCAATTCATATTTTTCTTGGAAGGTTTTGGTGCAGGAGTTCTGACTTCCTTTTCTCCCTTCTATTCCATGCTTTGATCCTTTTTGTCCCCAAAGAGGAATCTAAGGTTTCATTGCTATGCTTTCTTTGCTCCCTTTGCTTGTTCATGTTGTCACTCAATTATTGATTTTTGAACTCTTTGCCATAGTAGAACTCTGCTTCCAGGGAGAACTTTGTCCCAAATCACTGGAGTTTTTGCAGCTGTTGGAGATATTAGTTGGGTGCCCTCTCTGCTGTCCCCACACACTCTGGCTCACTGGTCACATATCTCAGGACCACCACCCAAGACTGTCATCCAGATCCAGGCAGGTTAAAGCAAGAGCAATTACCCTTTGAATGGTCACTTTGTCCCCCTACAATCTGCAGGCCAGGACCTCTGAAGCAGTCATTTGTAGGTAGCTGTAGGGCTGCTGTGTCTCCTCTGCTTCTTGCTGTGGGGACAGAGGCCAGACCAAACTCAGTACCACACACTTCCAAGAGATTTCCACACTGAACTTTTGCTTTGTCTTTGGCATTTATGCTTTGATAATTCTGGAAACCAACACAGCTACTGGTGATCTACTCTCCTCACATCCCTTCAGACTCTGCTGGTTGGGACTGCCCTGGTGCAAAAACCTGAGGCTGGGTTAGGCTCCCAGCAGCTATGATGGACCCTTCCTGCCCACAAGCCAGGCTGTCTTCAGTGTGAGATTTGCTTCTCTCTGTCACTTTGTGGGTTTTGTAACTCTGAAGTTTGTTTAGAGTCATATTTTATAGGTATTTGAGGTGGGTATGGGGGGAGCTTACAAAGTTTTCCTGCTTCTATGCCACCATCTTGGCTCTGCCCTCTTCTACTTCTTTTACTTGATTTTCAAAATCCTTTTTGAATTCGTCCATGACCTGGGACCAAGTGATATTTTTCTTGGAGCCTTCGGATGTAGGAGTTTTGACTTTGTTATCTTCTTCTCATTGTATGCTTTGATCCTCCTTGTAACCAAAGTACGATACTATAGTCTAATGTTTTGTCCACTGCTTGATCATTTTTCCAGTCAATTACTTGACTTTTAAGCTCTTTGTTTAGGTAGGACTCTGCTTCCAGAGTGGAAAGTGCATTGTCCCAAGCTTCAGAGGTTTGGGCAACTGTTTTCAGAGATGTTTCTGGAGAACTGTAAATTTCTACTTCTTCCAGGTTTATATGATCAAAGGAGAGATGTTTACTTTTCCCATGGTGTGCACCTGGTACATGAGTGACCACAAGCATCCTTTTATGCTTTGGAACTATGAAAAGCATTTCCTCTTCCCCACTGTCACAAGCTCCACTACACTAGTTTTCTTCCTTGTCCCAGGACCACCACCTAGTGCTGCAACTGAGATCCAAGCAAGAGCAAAGTAAAGTAAGAGAATCCTGCCTCAGAGTCAGGAAAGAGATCTGTGCAATCCCCCTCTGATCAGCTGTTCAATCCCCCCACCCAGCTGTGGACTTAGACCTTTGGAAGCAGCTGCTACCACAACAATCACTGCTGCCCTGAAATTGGGACAGGGGCTGGTCAACACTCCTCTCTCACGCAGGTCCCACAGACACTTCCTACTTACCTTCTAATTTGTCTTTGGAGTTTGTGGAGAATTCTGGAAACTATCACAGCTTCCAAGAATTTAATCTCCTGAGGTCTACTCTGAGTACTGCCAGCTTGGCCCATGCTGAACTGCACTCCTCTCTCAGCCTGGTGCAACAAACCTTTCCTGTCAACCTTCCAGGTTATATTAGGCTATACATTTCTTTCTTTCTGTCATTTTGTGGTTTCTGTTGTTCTAGAATATATTTAGAGTTATTTCTACAGGTATTCAGAGGGTTGGGGGAGATCTCAAGCAAGTTCCTGCTTTCACTCTGCCATCTTGGCTCCACCCCCCTTTGCACTGAATATTTTCAAATATCACCAAGAGAGCTCAACTCAGCTTCCTGAATACTTCAGTGGGCTATGATCTAGTCAGAGCAGATCTGGGGAGAAGAGGGTAAAGGGAAGGTGTTGATGCCACCTATTACAGAAGAAATTTGCAATGCATCATTGAATGCAGGAAAGTGACTTGATAACTTGAAGTATACATTGAAAATTTGCTGTCTTTCACAGAATGGTGGATGATAAATTCCCATGCCCCAAATACAAACTGAAAATATCCATGAGAACTTAACTGAAACATTACCATTGAACAAACTGTTCCCCATAGTCACTCAGAAACAGCTTTAATTTATAAGATCTCAAGGAAATTTTTTGTATATATTCTCATTATTAAAAAAAAAAACATAATCCCCAAGCAATGTGGATCTACAAAAACAAAAATAATAATTTTTCAAAATAGATGTCTTACTAAAGAAATGAAAATCATGTGGAAACATGAAACATATAGTCTCTCTGTTATGTTGTCTCTTACAATGATTTTACTAGTGTTGCTTTTGGTGGGGCTCCAGATGATGACATAATACCTGATACTTCTATTCAACTATTAAAGGAAGTTATTTTAGTTATTTGTGGAATGCAAAGACAATACATAAATAAGAGAAAATATTTAGAAATTTTAACTTGTCAAAGCACCATTTGCATTTGAACTGCATCAAATAAGATGAAAAGAATGATATAATTATAACATGAATAATGATTATGCTGATGATGGGAAGAAGACAGTGGAGGAGGAGGAGGAGTAGAAGAAGGAGAAAGAGAAATTAAATTGAAAGAAGTGTGTAACATATTACTACAAGTTTCAAAATCTTTAGCATTTAATGGATATCTAGAGAAACAACACTGGGTGTGTGAAATTATATGACAAAAGCTTACTACATGCAGAAAGAGATGAATGTATCCGATTAACTTGTGCAAATATCAAGCCCACCCATCTTAAATAATTCAGCAAATAAATTGTACTGCAACTGGAGAAACATTAAAAAAGTAATGTTCCAACTTCCTTCCTTGTTTTGTCTTCCTTTCCCCCTCCTCTGTAACACTCATTAGATAGCAAATTCCTTGAGATTAAGAGATTAGGGGTTATCTCCTCTGCTTCTATTTCATCAAATCATATCACATGATGTCAGGAACATAATAAACAGAATAAAATGTTTTACCTATCTACACTCTCTCTGTCTCTCTCTTTCTCTCTCTATCTCTGTGTGTGTGTGTGTGTCTGTCTGTCTGTCTCTCTCCCATAACCACTTAGGCATAATATTCATCCAGAAATATAAGTATAATATGCATTCAATTTTGCCATGTTGAATACTCATATTTTTTAAACTACATAGAATAAAAAAATTCAAAAAGTAGAGCCTCAGGAGAAGAAATAAAATCATGTGGGGAAAGAATGAGATATGCCGTTTCTCTTTTCAAGCAGTTACCAAAAAGTATTATTCCATACTCTATTCAGTTACCAAAAAAACTCAATTCCTCTTTCTTTTCAGTTGCCTGAGATAGCATCTCTTCTTCCTCTGTCTTCCAAGTGAAAGATGATCATTAAATCTAAGCTCCCATGATGCTCAAATTACATAATGGATGTAAAGCACTTCACAAAGTTTAAAGAACTTTATAAATTCCAGTCATTGTTATTATTATAACAGTCAGTGGGTCTACAGACTGATGGTTACTTCATTCCCTGAGCCTTCTACTGCTTTCCTGCAAAGCTGAAGGAGTGTTTCTAGAGAAAAATAGTGGTGTGCCAGTACATAGTTAATATTTTTTTCCCTGGGAAAATAAATATATACATACAAACTTTGTTAGGTTTAATTTGCATTATTGCTATATTTTTTTTAGATAAGTAATTGTCAAAGAAAAATAAATCAAACCCTGAATGAGTAATGATTGCTTATGTGAAAGGTAAATAGTGATGCCAAATTTTTAATAATGGGCTACCATAAGCTGGTTAGAGCTGGCTCCATCATAAAGCTGAAAAAATTCCGAGTAGAACCTCTACCCTACAACTCAATTCTTTCCTGACCATTTCTTAGGTTCCTATGATGCTTTCACAATTACTCTGGTTGTCTTCAGTCACAGATCCACAGAAACACATTGTACATTACTGTAACAATTATTCCCTTGATTTGTCATTACTAAACTCAGGGCAATACTACAGATGATTGATGATATCTACATTTTTATTAAATTATTATCATCAATATTATGAGAAAGTTTTGTTATTAATGATCACCACAATTGTTAATGGAACTCAGTTATAAATGGTACAAGGATAAGTCACTATAATGTTATTATTATATTGCTTTCCAGATATGATATATGTTTCCCAATATTTTTTATTAAATATGCTATTTCCTTAAGATTGCTTTCAAAAGGAGTTTCTTCCTTTCTGTAATAATCCACCAGAAAAAGAATAAGAAGAGTCTTTAAAATATCAAGTGAAATTATCAAAATGAGTCATTGAAAAGTTAAAAAAGAATAATATATGTGAATACGTTTACAATTAAGTCATTTGATCACTATAGAAACTATCAGAACCTTCCTCTTCATGGATATTGTAGAAAGTAGATGGTTTCATAATGACAATCAGCAAATAATTCTAGTAATGGAACATGCATCACATTTTGTGTGTATGTGATGTATTACAATTATATTTTTTGTAATCTTTCAAATTTACCTGCATTTAAGAGTGTATCAGCAATGCCATATTCACAATGCCTATAGAGATTACAAATATGCTGATATAATTATCCATTACAAAATACGTCATGTTTGCCATATGAGGAAATAAACTAGAAAATTTATTAAGATACCAAAAGACTGAGTCCCAAAACCAGAAAGTGAAAGCCATCAGAGTAGTTATGACATTGGCACAGGTAGATAAAGTAGAAAGCACCCACTTTTTCAAGCCTTTAAAACAGAACAGGCTAGCTCAGGCAAAGGTCCTCCTCTCCCCACGCACAGCAACCACCCAGCGTCCTGGAAGCGCGCTCCCAGCAGCTCCGGCCCCTGCCAGTCCTCAGCAGGAGTCCTTAGCAGAAAGTCCTTAGCAGTCCTAACTCAAAAAGGGCTTCGCGCTGCCACTGCCTCTGCTGCTGCCGCCGTCACCACCACCGCCAGCCACCACAGGAACGCTAGCTTGGCTTCCGCTTCCTCTTGCTCCGCCCCTTCCTGCTACATCAGCAAGTCCAACGGGGCATGGAAGATCTTTAAATCCCATAACCCTTACAAAGAGCTTGTAAATATATAACAAAGTGCTACCAAGTTGTTGCAATAAGGTAGGTTTCTAAAGAGAACAGTGTGGCTTGTAATGTAACAATAGAAATGAGTTACCATTGGATAACCTGTGTATTCCATTCTTCACATTACAATATCAAGTGTGAAATCCTTTTGCTACCAGGTTTGCTTTAAAAAGAGAAAAAATGCATAAATGCATACTGTATCTATGTTAATGTCATCCCTTCTCATTTGCTAATGACTAACTGTGTGTGTGTGTGTGTATGTGTGTGTGTGTACTAAAAGGCAAAGGATGTCTAAATTTACCTCTCCTCAGAGATGATTCCAATCAAGTAAAACAATTTGCAGTTGTATTAGTTCTTAAAATTCAAATTTCTTTCTGTTACTATGCAAGCAGTTCCCCATTGACCAATGTTCTGTTTAGAAGTATCCCTCATGTGTGAACAGCTATCTAGCAATTGCTGTATGCTATAAGAACTTACAATATATTCCCACTGTTCTTATTTGTTATTTCAGCTGATCACAGCGATTAGACCTGAAAGAGACTTTAAAGATACATCTCCTCCCTTTTCTACCTCTTTTTCTCATCCACCTCCTCCCCAACTATCCAAAGACCACCTGAACACATGTGACCAATTCAGAGTCATCTTGCTACTAAAAGAAAAAAAAAAAGATCGAATAAATGTTGCACAGAGTTGGGAAGCAAGTAGTTACTATATAAAATAAGGATCATATTTTCACCTGTGATTATTACAGTTACCAAACACTAAGCTGACCTATAATACTGATATTGCAGAATTGCTTGTCCTTGTATACAGAATAGAGAATGAGGTGAGACTTCTTCACAGTGGAGCATTACAGCTACTCATATTCTATATTTATTTTTTCTTTTATTCGTGACCCTGGGGATAATTTGTGCATGAAAGTATACAAAAAAATTAGTTAAAAAGGCAACAAACCTTTATTATGTATTTCCGATATACCGGACACTTCATACAGTCCTTGGGATATGAAAGTAAGTACAAAGAAAGACAGTGTATCCCTTCAAGGAGCTTAAATAGTAATATGTAATATATATATACATATATACATACATGTATATATATATATATATATATATATATATATATATATATATATATATATATATGAAAAGAGTCTAAAAAGGGGAAGAGAGAAAAAGGTACCAGGTACAGGGACATGATAGAGGAAGTTTGGAGTAGAGCCAAGATGGAAATAAGGCATGGCTGAACTGGACATGCTTCATTATTTTGAAAAAATATTATATTCATTTCATTAAGTATTTCCCAACAACATATAAAAAATCCACTATATCTGTGTATTAGAGAATGTACACACATATATGTATACACACATATATGTACGTGTATACATACATATATATGAATATGCATATGTGTATATGTATGCATTACATATATGTGTGTGCACACATATATCTATTTTTTAGAGTATGTATATGTGTATGTATATATGTTTAAATTTCAAGTCTCTAATTCTCTCCCTTCTCTTCTTATACCTTTCCTTGAGAAGGCGTAGAATTTGTATCAAATTCTACATGTGAAGTCAGGCAAAACTTTTTTTTATTAACCATGCTGCAAAAGAAAATATAAATAAAATAAAACAATAAAAATAAACTTTAAAATAAGCTTCAGTCTGAATTCTCAGTTAATCAGTTCTCTTTCTGGAGGTGAAGAGCATTTTTCATCATGGGTTCTGTAGAATTGCCTTGTATAATTGTCTTGATCAGAATAGGGAAATTTTCACAGCTGATCATCATTACAATGCTGCTCTTGTTCTGTACATTGGTTTCTGGGTTCTGCTTACTTCACTTTTTTGTCAGTTCATATAAGTTTTTCCAGGGTTTTCTGAAATCATTCTGCTTATCAGTTCTTATTAGCACAATAATATTCCATCAAAATTGTATACAAAAATTTGGCCACTCATGCTCAAATTGATGGAAATTCATTTGATTTATAATGTATTGTAAACAGAAAATCAGAGCTTCTATAAATATATTTTTATATGTGAATCTTTTCACCTTTTCTTTGTTCTCTTTTGGATATATATGCAGCAATAGTATTGCTGAGTCAAAAGGTATGAACAGTTTCATAACCTCTTTGGCATAGGTCCAAATTGTTCTCCATAACTGTTAGACAAGTTCACAACTCTACTAAGAAAAAATTAGTATCCAAGTTTTCCATATACTTTCCCACATTTATCATGTTCCTTTTCTTTCCTTTTAGCCAATCTGAAAAGTATGAGGTGGTATCTCAGAGTTGTTTCCATTTGCTTTCCTCTAATCAATAATCATTTGGAAGATTTTTAGATTAACTTAGATGTTTTTGTTCTGAAAATTGCGTGTGTAAATACTTTGACCATTTATAAACTAAAGATGACATATGTATATATATATATACATATATATATATATATATATTTGACTCAGTTCTCTATACATTTGAAAAATGAAGGCTACATCAGAGAAACTTTTTTCTACCAGTTACTAATTTTCCTCATAATTTTTAGTGTATCAGTTCTGTTTGTGCAAAGGTTTTTTAATTTCATGTTAACCAACCTTTTTTTCTTAAATTTTATCTCAGAAGCATATTTTTCAGGTCCCCTGATTTAATTTAACTTTATCCTTTGTGTCTAAATAATTTATTCATTTTAATATTATATTGATATACAGTATGAGTTGTTGGTCTATGCCTATACTGATTTTGTCATGATTACTAATAATGTATTTCCCTCTACTCATACATATATGCACACATATGCACGCACCTATACATATATATGTGTGCATACACATATATCCATGCATACACATACATATTCACATGTGTATATACGTGTGTGTTTACACACACAGAAATTTGGGGACAATTCCAAATTGCTCCCCAGAATGATTGCATTAGTACACAACTCCATGAACAATTCAGAAGTGCCCCAGTTTTCCTATATCACCAACAGCATTTATTATTTTCTTTTAATCAATCTGAAAGTTATGAGGTGGTACCACAGAGTTGTTTACTTTGCATTTCTCTAATTAATACTGTTTTTTGTCTGATGGTCTTTTAATCTTCATTTTAAATCCATATGGCAAGTTGACGCTCTTTGAGTAGCTTCTTTTCCTAATTTTTTCTTCTGATTTCCGTTTTCATGACACTACTCTCTGCTGGCTAATCTATGTATATGACTTTAAATTATTTGTCTTCTTAGCTGACTCATCATTCACAACAAACAGCATAGCAGTAAGACAAATCTGTGTCCTAGGTTCTCTTCCCTCTCCACATGCTTTCCCTTGGGCACCTTGTCAACTATTATGGGTTTAATTATTACATCTCTGCAAACAGCACACAGATCTACATAACCCCATGCATTTTCTCACCTGAGTAGTAATTACCACCAACTGTCCATTGGATATTTCATACTGAGTATACCAGAGCCATTTCAAGTTTAATGTGTCTAAAAGTAAATTCCTCTTTTCCCTCAAACTTTCTTTTTTTCCAAAATTAGCAATTCCTGTTGAAATCAATACAATTTTTCCTAATCATTGAGACATGTAACCATATCTTTGTGCTTTATTCTGAACTCTCCATGATCCTATATATTCAATCAATTCACATATTTTTCTATTTCTACCTCTATAACTTTTGCATCCCACATAACCCCCTATTCTCTACGTATACAGTTATTGACTTAATTAAAGTGCCTTCCTTATGTGCCTCCTATTGCAAGTTTATGGTTGGTTTACTAGACTCAAATATTTCCCAAGTGAATTCCATATCAAGCTATCGAAGTAATTTATTTTTTTTAGACACACATATGTTCATGTCACAACATTTATTTAATAAACTCCAATGGTTCCATTTTCTTTCTGAGATTAAATATAAAGGTCTCCATTTAGACTTTTAAACTATACCAATCAGACTTTAACATTTATTTCCATCTTTATTTTATTTTGTGCTACCTCTGTTGGAGTCTAATCTATTCAACTGGTGTTCTCTCTGTACATCACATATACAATTAAAGTACTTACTCCACTCATTTGTGCTGATTAGCCTCACTGTCTAGAAACTCCAACCTCATCTCAATTTTCTATAGCCTTCTAATTCAAGAGGAAATTCCTCCCAAGACATTTCTGGGTCCCAAGAAGAATAAGTAGCAATCACTGTCCATCTCCCATATTCACCTATGAATAGTCAAACAACAACAAAATTGTGCCCCAGAACAAATCTTGGAATAGTGGAATCAGTGGAAAGGCAGAGTTGAGGAGTCTTTTAGTCTAGGAAGCTTGAATTCTTTTCAAAAAAGAAAAAGTCTGTATTACTCAGGTAAAAAGGGAATGCAGTACAGGACAGGAAGCATTCCAGCAAGGAAACAACAAGTCCAACCTAAGCCAACCAGTGAGAGATTCTAAGCCCCAGGGTGGTGTAGCAGTCAAATGCCAACGCCATGATGCTCCTACACAGAGACACATGTCTTAGCACAGCCAGGGGACCTGGCAGACTTCAGCTCAGAAATGAACCAAGTGATTCAGTGAAGCCCTGGGTGGGCAGATATCCTACAGCAGCCAGACCTACTGCATTTTAGTACAACCTCAAGCAGGTAAGAATCCTTCAGGGACCAAATTTAAAAGTCCTTCAGAATAACCTATGGCACTTGGACATCTTTGGGCTTCCAATACTCCAGGTGCTTCAGTGTATCCCAGAGTAAACAGTCATCATCAAGGGACCAGACCTCCACTTGCTTCAGTATAGGCACAGAGAAATGTAGAAAAATCCCACCTGGCCTCAGAACATACCAGACACCACCACTGGGACCCCAGATCACCACCAGGTATGGTAACAGAACCCTACAGCTTCCTGGGGCCAGCACCTGAGGCCCCAGCACACAAAGCCAGAAACCAGGGTCCTGGTTCCCAGCAGAAGAAGCTTGGATCAGTGCCGCCTGTCCTCCAGAAGTTTAAAAAGTAAAAAAAAAAAAACATTTTTAAATGTCAGTAAATAGGCTAAAACTTGAGCAAGATGAAAAAACAAAGCTTGCCCATAGAAAGCTTATATGGTGACAGTGAAGAGGAAAATACAAACTTAGAAGAGAATATAGTCAATATACCTACATCAGAAACCTCAAAAAGGAATATAAACTGTTCTGAAGTCCAAAAAGCCATCTTAGAAGAGCTCAAGAATGATTTAAAAAGTCAAATAAAAGAGGTAGAAAAAATTGGTAAAGCAAAGAAGTATGCAAGAGAGTCAGCAGTTTGGAAAAGGAAGGAAAAAAATTGGCTGAAGAAAACAATTACTTAAAAATTAAATTGGCAAAATGAAAGAGTAAATAGAAAAACATCCAAAGAAATAATTCCTTAAAAATTAGAATTGAGCAAGTGAAAGCCAATGACCCTATGAAACATCAAGAATAACTCCAAAAAAAAAAAAATCAAAAGAATGAAAAACATGGAAGAAAATGTAACATATCTTTTGGGGGGGGGAGAGCTAATCTGGAAAACATATCCAGGAGAGAGAATTTAAGAATTATTGGACTACCTGAAAGCTGTGATCAAAAAAAGATTTTACACAGCATCTACCAAGAAATTATCAAGAAAATTGATGGTGGAGCCAAGATAGAGGAATGAAAGGAGGAACTCATTTGACCTTGCCCATGAATTCCTTCAGTAATCTCTAAAAAGTGAATCTGAACAGAATTTAGAGTGGAAGAACCCACAGGGAGACAGAGTGTGGCAGGTTTCCATTCCAGGAAAGTATATATAGGTGGGATCTGTTGTGCTGGACAGGGAGAGCACAGACTGTGGAGCATATGGGATGCACTGGTACAGATCTGACCACAGCAGAGCTGGAGAGTGCCTGGTAGATCTGATTCACCCATTGCAGAGGTAATTCCTAGATGTCTCACCATAGGATTTGGTTCTGTTGAAGCTGAGTAAGAGACAAGTTTAGGCCTGTGGTAGCATCAGCTATGCCTGGAACTATCACTCCACAGTCTGGATGTTTAAAAATCAGCTACCTGAACTTCTGGGAGCCAGGATGGTGGTGAAAAACTTAGCTTCTCTCATCTCTCCTATGACACTGAAAACCTAGAGAATATTGCCCCAATGTAAAATCCTGAAATAATAGAACTAGCTGGAGATTTGGTAGTCCTAGGGGAATTGTGTGGCTGTTGCTGTTCTGTAGCTAAAGTGCTATTTGGGAGGCTTTCCAACAAACCCCATCTTAGCTGACCAGCAGGAGATCCTGTACACCAGGGTGGTAGAACCAGCAAGCTCTAACACTTGAACCCCAGTTTTGTCTTCTCACAACCAGGATATGCAGACACCAGAATGGCCCCAGCAACCAGTGGCTGAGCCTGCCTGAACTCTAGCCCAGGGGAGCTGAGGCAGAATCCTAAAGTGGTGAGATCAACCCTCCCCCACATTTCACACTGTGAGCTTGAGTGTAAGCCCAGAGAAAGACTGAAAATTATACCCTTGGCCTCAGACTAGACACTAAGAGGCCACAGTCCACAAAGCCAATAACCAGCTCCATAGTTTCCAGCATAAAAAGCATGGAAAAGAGCCCCCTTTACCCCAGAAATAGAGATCCACTTAATTTTTTTTCTTTTTTTTTTTTTACAATTTTTCTTGTATTTTGGTTTATTTTTAGTTTCAACATTCACTTCCACAAGATTCTGAGATACAAATTTTCTCCCCACCTCTCCTCTACTCCCCACCCCAAGGTAGTGAGCCTACTGAATACCCCTTCCCTGAATCTGCTCTCTCTTTCTTCCTCCCCTACCTCCCCTCTAACTTTCTCGTAGGGCAAGATGGATTTCGATATCCCAGTGCCTGTATATTTTATTTACCACTTGCATGTAAAAATTATTTTTTAACATTTGTTTTTAAAACTTTGATTTCCAGATTCTTTCATTTCTTCCCTCCTCACCCACCCCCACTGGGAAGATAAGCAAATTCAATATCAGTTGTACATATGTAATTACACAAAATATTTCCATAGTAGTTATATTGTGAAAGACTAACAATATTTCTCTCCATCTTTCCTGTCTCCCACACCACTTATTGTATTTCTCCTTTGACCCTGTCCCTTTTTAAAAGTGTATAGTTTTAGGGTAAGATACCCAAAAGAGTGTGTATGTTATTCCCTCCCTAAGCCAAATACAATGAGACCAAATTCAATGAAACCAATGGGTTGATCTTTTTCCTTTCATCCTCCTGCTCTCCCCCCACCCATTGTAACACTTTTCTTTGCCTCTTGTATTTGAGAAAATTTACCCTATTCTGTTTCTCCCTTCCTCCTCTCATTATATTCCTCTCTCACCTGTTAATTTTTTGTAGGTATCATACCTTCCTATTCAACTGATCCTGTGCCCTCTATGTATACATGCACACACTTATAAACACTCATATATATATATATATATATATATACACACACACATGAACTCTCTTATACATACATATATGTATATATGTGTATATATATCTCTCTATATGTATGTATATCTTTATATACATATGTGTATATGTATATATATTCGCTTCAACTTTCCTCATACTGAGAAAAGTCTCATGAGTTACAATTATCTCTTTTCCATGTAGGAATGCAAATATATCAACTTTAACAAGTTCCTTATGATTTCTTTTTCCTGTTTACCTTCTCATGCTTCTCTTTCTTCTTATATTTGAAAGTCAAATTTTCTGTTCAGCTCTGTTTTCATTTTCATCAAGGATACTTCAAAGTCTTCTATTTCATTGAATAACCATATTTCATTTAACATATTATACTCAGATTTGCTGGGTAGGTGATTCTTGGTTTTATTCCTAGCTCCTTTAATCTCTAGAATATCATATTCAAAGCACTCCAATCCCTTATTGTAGAAGTTGATAGGTATTTTGTTGTCCTGATTGTGCTTCCACAAAAAGCAAATTATTTCTTCCTGACAGCTTGAAATATTTTCTCCTTGAACTGAGAACTCTAGAATTTGGCTATGATATTCCTAGGAATTTTCTTTTTGAGATAATTTTTCAAGAGGTAATCAGTGAATTCTTTCAATTTCTATTTTGCCCTCTGGTTCTAGAATATCAGGGAAGTTTTCTTTGAGAATTTATTGAAGCATGATTTCTAGGCTCTTTTTTTGATGATGACTTTCAAGCAGTCTATGAATTTTATAATGATTTCTCCTGGATCTATTTTCCAGGTCAGTGGTTGTTCCAAAGAGACAGTTGACATTGCCTTCTATTTTTTCATTTGTTTGGATCTGTTTTACAGTGTCTTGATTTCTCATAAAGTCATTAGCTTCCATTTGCTCCAATCTAATTTTCAATAAGTTATTATCTTCAGTGAGTTTTTGAAATTCCTTTTCCATTTGGGCAATTCAGCTTTGTAAAGCATTTTCCTCCTCATTGACTTTTTGGGCCTCTTTTGCCATTTGAGCTAGGCTATTTTTTAAGGTGTTATTTTCTTAAGTCAGATTGTCGATTCATTTTTTCATGATTTTATAGCATCATTCTCTTTTCTCTTCCCAATTTTTCTCTCACTTCCCCTACTTTATTTTCAAAATCCTTCTTGAGCTCCCCCATGGACTGCAACCAATTCATGTTTTTCTTTGAAGCTTTTGATGTGG
This sequence comes from Petaurus breviceps papuanus, assembly GCF_028583685.1. Taxonomy (NCBI): domain Eukaryota; kingdom Metazoa; phylum Chordata; class Mammalia; order Diprotodontia; family Petauridae; genus Petaurus; species Petaurus breviceps. The sequence continues at coordinate 56,651,583 of NW_027186304.1, forward strand.
GAGTTTTGACTGTGTTATCTTCTTCTGGTTCCATGTTTTGATGTTTTTTTTTTGTCCCCCAAAAATGGGTTCTATGTTCTGATTGCATTTTCTCTGCTTGTTCATCTTGCCAGTGTATTACTTGCCTTTGAGCTATTTTCCACAATGGAACTCTGCTTCCAGAGTGCAAAGAACTATATCCCAAATCACTGGGGTTTTCACAAATCTTTTCAGAGCTATGAGGAGGGAACCCTCTCTACAGACAACCTAAGTAAGCTCTGGCACACTGGCCACACATCCCAGGACCACCACTCAAGACAGCAATCCAGATCCAATCAGGTCAAAATAAAAGCAATTACCCTTTAAATGGTCACTTGTTTCCCCATCAATCTTCAGGCCAGGTACTCCAGAGGCAGCCATGTGGCAGCAGCAGCAGCTGCCAAGCCTCTGCCAACTCTCATCTTAGGGGCAGGGGCCAGACCATGCTTCAATCACCCAGTTCCAACAGAGTTCCCCACTGAGCTTTTATTTTCTCTTTGATGTTTATGGGTTTAGAAGTCTAGAAACCACCAAAGCTGCCAGTTCTTCACTCTCTTGAAGTCTGCTCTGGCTGCTCTGTGTCACCTATTGGGTTCACCCTGAGTCTGTGACCACATGGCTCACACAGGACAATTCACAGCTCAAAGCTCATTCAATTGACCTTTCCTGTCAGCCTGCAATGTTGCCTTCAGTGGTAGATTTGTTTCTTTCTGTCATTTTGTAGGTTCTGCAGCTCTAAAATTTGTTTAGTCATAATTTACAGGAATCAGAGGTGGTTGTGTGGGAGCTTAAGAAGGTTTGTTTTTTCTCCACCATCTGGGCTCTCATACCCCTCCCCGATCCATTTTAAAAGCCAAGAAATAGACAATCACATTGGGTAAAAAAGGAATTGGAAAAACAAGGTTGATTACATCCTTCTAAATCAAGCAAGAAGAACCAAATTCAGAAGAGGACAACACTAATTCTATCTGAAGCCTCAAAAAGGAATCTGAAGTGTTGGCCCCAGAGTCAGGAGACCTGGGATCGGTTTTGGCCTCAGTGACTCCCCTCCCCCCCCGACAAAAACTGGCCATGTAACCTTGAGTAAGTTTCTTAACCCCAATTGCTTAAAAAAAAAAGAATATGAAATGATCTCAAATCCAAAAATAATTCTTGGAGGAGCTAAAGAAGAATTTTAACAATCAAGAAGAGAGATAGAAGATAAATTGATCAATCATTTTAAAATTACAGTGCCAAAATGGAAAAAAAATCACTAAAGAAAACTTTTATTTTTAAGTAAAAGTGGTAATATGTAAAAATTTATACATTATGGAAGTAACTATTGAAAATTAAACATAAATAAACTTATTTTTACAGTGCCCTAAATCAATATTGAATAGAAAAATGAAAATTAAAACAACTTTGAGCTAGCACCTCACACCTATCAGATTGGCTAAAATGACAAAACAGGAAAATGATAAATGTTGGGGAAGATATAGGAAAATTGGAACACTAATGCAATTTCTATGGAGTTATAAACTGATCCAACAAATCTGGAGAACAATTTGGAAATACACCTTAAGGGCTACAAAACTATGCATACTCTTTAATCTAGAAATACCACTTCTAAGTCTGCATCCCTCAAAAAAATCTTTAAAAAGGGACACAACTCATGTGTATAACACTATTTATAGTAGCTCTTTTTGTGTTGGCAAAGAATTGGAAATTGAGGAAATACAAATCAATTGGGGAATGGCTGAACAAATTCTAGTTAATGAATGTAATGGAATAATACATTTATATAATGAGTTTTAAACAGCTAGTTTAAAACTCTGGTAACATTTACAGGAGATAATATTCAGTGAAGTGAGAAGAAGCAAGAGAACATTGTACACAGTAAAAGCAACAGTACAAGATGGCCAGCTTTGATAAACGTAGATCTACTCAGTGATACAATGATCTTGAACAATTCTAAAAGACTCATGAAGGAAAATGCTATTCACATCCAGAAAAAAACAAACAAACAAAAAACTTATGGAGTCAGAATGCAGATTGAATCATGCTGTTTTCTCTTTTTTTTCTCTCATGGTTTTCCTCTTTTGATCTGATTCTTTCTTCACTTCATGACTAATGTGGATATATATTTAATAGGATTGTATATGTACAGCCTATATCAGATTACATTCCATGTTTTAGAGGGGAAAGTTGTAAAGCCAAGCACAAAAAGTTTTCCAGAGGACTGCTGCTGTGAATATCTTTAAGGTTTTGATCACATATTATAGTGAACACTCTAATTTATTCAGCAGCAAATTAAAGTAAAACTTTCACAGAAGGCAAAGTACAGCATTTACAATGATATAACATAATAACTTATCACTAAAGTGACCACCTAGTTTTAAACAAAAGATAACATTCAGTAAGTTCTTAACTTGATCGTTCCTAAGAAAACTATCAAAGTACAAAGTGGGTGCTTCCGGGGTGGCTAGATGGCACAGTGAGTAAAGTGCTTGCCCCAGAGTCAGGAGGACCCATGTTCACTTCTGGCCTAACACTTAACACCCTCCCCCCCCCCCCAATACACAAAATAGCTGTGTAACCTTGTGTAAGTTACTTAACCCAAATTGCCCTCCAAAAGGCAAAAAAAAGTGGTTGCTTCCAACTTCCCTGCCCCCCCCAGCCTGCCCTCCCTTCCATCATCCCCCCTCTCATCCCCTTCCCCTTTCATTCCCTATTCCCCTACTCTCCAGTAGGGTGAAATACCCTATTTAATGTGCATTTCATTCCCTCCCCAAGCCAAATTCAATGAGAATAAGGTTGACCCATTCCCTTTTGACTTCCTGTACTTCCCCTCCATTGTAACCATTTTCCCTTGCTCCAGACAAGCAATTTAATGCTTTTCCCCTTCTACATTCATTATGCCCTTAACTTTTGGGATCTTTTTTTCACAATTCTACATTTTCCCAAAATTCCTGTCCTCATATTTTTTTTTTTATCTGTTTAACTCTCAAAGCCCAATTCAAAAGCCACTTTCTCCATGAAACCTCTTTTGATCAAGATAGTTGGTAAAGACTGTCCCTTTGGGCTTTACATATCCCATTGTTTCAAAGTATTCATTTACATATTACAGCTGACTCTGCCTTTTTTCCTTTTTTTCCCCCTTATATCCTATTAAACTGTAAACTCCTTAAAGGATGCAACCATGTTTTATTGAAGCTTTGTTTTTTCCTAATACCTAGGACAGTGGTCTACACATACTATGTTCATAATTCATATTCATTGATAGTATTATTGTGTGTGTATTCTCTTGAAGGAAATTAATCTTGTCCCAAGATTGCTTAAGGTCTTTCCACATTCCAGTTAATCTTAAATAATCCAGTTCTTCATTGCTGTTACAGGGAAGGATTTGCTCTGAATGGTGAGCTGAATCCTATCTTTATCTACTTTCAGATACCTAGACAATTTATTTAAAGGATGATTTTAGAACACATCAATACTTGCCCCTTAGACTGAACAGCTGTGAAAATATTCCATGGGACTTATTATGGAAGCTGCTAGTTCTGCTATGTACCCCAAGGAAATCATAAAATGAAAGTATAGTAAATACTCAGTCAATAAACACTTATTCAACACCTACAATAGACCAGACATTTATGCTAAATATCTGGGATACAAAAAGTGGCAAAGTTCATTACCTGCCCTCAAGAAGCTCACAATCTAATTTGGGACAATTAGGAAACAGATATGTACAAATGGGCCACATACAGTATATAATTAAGAAAAGGATAGCACTAGAATTTGATAGGTGTTGGGAAAGGCTTCCTGTAGCAGATGGCTTTTTGGTTGGGACTTAAAGGAAGACAGGAAAGTCAGTAGGCATTGACAAGAAGAGAGAACATTCCAGAGCAGAGGGACAATAAGAGAAAATTCTTGGAGTTGGTAGCTGGACTGTTTGGTTTGTGTAGCAGCACGGAATCTAGTGCTGTTTGATCAAAGAGTATGTAAATGGGACTAATGTATGAGAAAACTGAAAAAGCACGAGGTGGGATAGGTTATGAAGGACTTTGAAAGCTAAGCAGGATACCAAAATAGTCAAAGGTGTGTGTGTGTGTGTGCGTGTGCATATGCGTGTGTGTGATAGGAAAAGGAGGGAGAAAACAAGCACTTGCCAGACTAAGTACTTTGCAAATAGTATCTCATTTGATCCTTTGTCATCCCTGGGAGAGAGATACTCTTGTTAACTCTATTTTGTAGTTGAAGACATTAAGGCAAATAGAGGTTAAGTGATTTGCCTAGAATTCACAGTGCTATTAAATGTCTGAGTCTGGATTCAAACTCAGATCTTCCTGACTTCAGGTCAGTTCCAAGGAACTGGTAACAGTGGATTACCATTGTTTGGGGGAATGGCTGAAAAATGTGTTTGTTGTTCAAGAGCTTTAGTCATGTCCGAGGCTTTTTGAGCCCATTTGGGATTTTCTTGGCAAAGATACTGGAGTCATTTGCCAGTGATTTGGAGATGAGCAATGGAGGCAAATAGAGTTAAGCAAATTACCCAGGATGACAGAGCTAGTAAGTGTCCTAGGTTTGAACTCAGGAAGATTAATCTTCTGGCCATCAGGTCTGGCACTGACCCTATCCTTTGTGCCATCTAGTTGCCCCTGAATAAATAGAGTACACACATCTAAGGATATTGAATAATAACACATGATAAGCTTAACCATTCTAAGCCTCAATTTTGTCATACTTTTGATGTAATCCTAAAAAAAACTGCCCCTCATCCCAATATTCCAAGTTCATTATAGACCTGACCCCACTGAACAACAGCAGGTTGATTGTACCTACCTAGGCTCCCTCTCCCTGCCCGGCCCTGACATATGTCCTAACTTCTTCATATATGCTTCACTGCTTACTGGAACAACAGGTGTGGCCCTGAATTCTTAGTTCCCACAGAAACAGGAGGTGGGTCCATGTGATGGGAATCTAGCTACTGCCTCTACCTAGTCACCAACCCCACACCCATTCCCACAGAAACAGGTAATCACAATTATACCATCCATCTAGTTCAAGAGAGGAGCACAATACCTAACTATCTGTCAATAAGACAGGGCCACAAGAGATGGCCAATTGGAGGGCAGCATAACCAGAATGTTTAACCACCAAACCATAGATGGGACCCCCTGCTCCATTACCTAATGCCTTAACAAACATTTCCTGCCATTTTAATATTAATCATATTCTTCTGTTCTATGTAAATTTTGATTATGTAATGCATCTTTACCCTATAAAATCTGCCTTTCTTTCTCTGAAGGTGCTGATTCCTCTTGGAAATTAGCCTGCTTCATGAGAGGCATCAGTCTCAATAAATACCTATATTTGGATTAGAGGTTGCCTGAATTCTTTGAGGTGGTTCCACCACAACCCATCCTGAAACCCCACCAGTTTTTTGGTGGGCAGAGTCTTCACCTTAACCCTTCCACATTTTTTGTCATTTTGTCAAAATATAGAGATGAACAGGAAGGTGTTTCAGAAACCTTTGAGTGATATTTTCAGTTAAGTGAAATTTTCATTTCCAATATTGGGGGATATCTGTTGTTATAATTCAAATAATTTTGTGTAGATTAATATAAGAAAGCTGTCAGTTAGTCACAAAGGCTTGACTTTCTTGCTCACTCTTCTGCAAAGACCTGATGGAAACATGAGGATATTTAGTTTTGGGAGACAAGGGGAATAAAAGAAAAAAAATGACTGAATGGGGAAAAAAGGGGTGGAGAGAAGAGAGAGGCTAAGAACAAAGACAGACTCTCTTTCAAAATTGGGCCCTTTGCTAGTCCTGACTGGGAGCTCTTTGGAGGCTAGCGTTTATATAAGTGCATAGATCTCTACTCTTGTTATAACAATCCTATTGATTGAAAGTTAAATGAAGGAAGAATTGCAAAAACAGTACAGGTATTACAACTCTGTAAGTAAAGAAAAGTGGGGGGGATATAAAAGGGTACTGATGCTACATAGACCAAGATAGGACTCTTGATTTTAATCGATTCATTTTAGTTTAATCCTGAGGTCTCTGAAGAGGTCACAGAATCATGAGATGGAAGTGATTTATAAAAACAGTCTATTCCAATAACTTCAATATAAATTTCCTGACCAAAAATATAATTAAGTAGTGTTCAATGTGAGAATCAGCATAGTGCAGTGAAAGGAACATTGGACCTTTTAAAGACAAGAGAACCCTAACATCAAATCTTGCCTCCTATATTTTCTAGTTGTAACTAGAAGTCAGAAAAATCACTTAACCTCTATTCCTCAATTTCCTGAGAATAATTATAGAATTTATTCCATCGGGTCATTGTGACTAAATAAGCTACTGTGAAGTGACCTGTAAATCTTAAAGCATTACATGATAAATGTTAGCTTGTTTCATTATCAAACCACTACCCAAAGAATTCTAGAGAATGGAAATGTATGACCTACTTATCTTACCCATCCTGCTTTCAGACTTTTCCATACTGACTTGGAAATTTCCTCAAGTTAAAACAAAATGTGATTTTCACTATTTTTAGCTATAAGTCTCAGTTCTTTCCTCTACAGTCAAGTATCACAAATCTAAATCCTGTCACATGATTGCCCATCAAATATTTGAAGAATACTGTTATTCACATTCATCTCCATCATTGTGTTTTTCTCTATTCTAAACAACTTCTCTTCTTTCAATCAATCTCCATAAAATCAATCTAATACTCTTACTATTCTGTTCATTTTCATCAGGGCACATTTCAGTTTGTCAATGCCATTCAAAAAAGTGTTGACATACACTTGCACTATGACATGATATGCCTTATTCTGACCACTATGAATATAAAAGCGATTTAAGATTGGGCTAACTTTTTTTTGGAGGAAGTGCTACCCTATCAAATTACTGAAATAGTGAAAAGATATTTTACTATTTTGTTCAGGCACCATTTGCATTTGGTGCTGTACTATATTAATTAATTGTAACAGAAATCTATTCTGCCATCTAGGTGTTTATATTCTTTAAAAAAGGGACATATATTTAGTTCAATTAAATAACTGCTATTAGAAGGTAAAAAAGTGAAAGTATGTAGAATTGAGACAGTAATGTGAAATGAACTGAAGAATAGAGATATAAGCAGAAGCAATAGAACAATGCACATACATGTACATGATGACTATAGCAATGTCAATGTAAAGATCACTTGCATTTGTTGAGCTCTAAGTAAATAATTTTAAAATGATTACACTGGGGAATGGATATTAATATATAGTTATCTCCACATTGCAGGGAGGCTTGAGGTTACTAGGACAAAATTTTGTGGACAATACCAGATAAGGTCCCTACACTGGATATTTTTCCTTAATATTTTTTCTTTGTTCATGGGATAATTTATTCTGAAGAAGTAAGAGCAGGGATTCTTTTACTCCAAAAATGATTGTGATGATTTAACAGAATATAGAAATAGATATTAAAGTTATTTTCCCCAAACTTCAGGTGCCAATTTGATCAATGTATTTAAAAGTCATGAAATAGTAAATAAATATTTTATTTATCAGAGAAAGCTGTAAATTTCAGAAATTTAAGACTCCTTAGTCCTCAGCAGCTCTGAGTGGGAGTTCTCAAAAGTCCCGGGTAGCTCCAAATGGCCCTCAGCAGTCCCTCAGCAACTTTGGCCCCCAGCAATTCTCTCTCTCTGCCTCGAGGATACTGCTACCCAAACGTTTTTTCTGGCTTCTCTCTGCTTGGGCTTGTCTCTAAATCCACAGCACCAGCTCCTCCCAATTCATCCCTCTCTCTTTATGTTAACAAGTCCATCCCACAAGTGGGATTCACAAGCTCTGAATTTTAACACTCAAACAAAATACCAAGCCAATACAGGGGGATTTTTAAATTCCATTGACATTACAGGTAATAGCATTGATTTTGCATTCATCTCACAGTGAACCACTTAAATTTTCATAAATTATGATCCAACACTCCCTTTATTCTAATCCTTACTGTGTTCTCCAACCTCTAGACTCCTCAGTTCTTTCCCAAGCAACCACCCATACACTGGCTAAACTTTCCTCCTTTCCCTATTTGACCGTTTGGTGAAAAAGTGTAACTCTATATTTTCTTCTCATGATTCCCTAGATCTTGGTCTGACATGCATTAACCTTGGATCATTCTCAACATGATCTCCCTTTGCTTCTTCTTACTGGCTGTAGGGGCGGAACAGAAAATAATAAATCTGTATTTATTTGATGTACCAGAAATTATTGTGATATAATCCTAACTGGGTCCTCATTGCAGCAAAATAATAATTTTATAACTCTAAGTGATTCAGTGTGCTACTGACAGTGGCTTTCCCAAAATGTTTCACCCTCCACCCCCCCCCAAATATGGTTGCATCTCCCTCTTGTACTCTCAGTTCATAACCTTGCCCCATTTTTTAGAAAAAAAAGAGAATATTGAAAGTTCTTTCTTCCTTCATCCTCCCCATATCACATCACTCAAATCCTTCCTGTCAATGTCTCCTCCTTCACCCCTGTCTCAGGTGAAATGACCCTTCTTCTTGCCATTGCCAACTCTTCCTCATGCACACATAATTTCAATTACATACCATCTCCTCCAGCAAACTCCCTCTTCTTTCATCCTCAATCTCTAATTTATCTTTGATCTTCATATAGATTCTTCCATACCGCCTACAAAAAATGTCTTTTTTGTCCTCTGAAAATCTCTTCACCTAATCCTCCACTTCCTTTCCTCTCACGAGATCTCTTCTAAGCTTTCTGCTCTCTTATTTCCAACCTTATCACACAGCTGAAACTGTATTCTTCTGTTATCAAATTTAATGACTTTTTCTCAGTTATTTTACTTTTTCACCTTTCTGCAGACTTTGGGACTGCTAATCTCCCTCTTCTCATTGATACTCTCTTTCTTCTACATTCTCATGACACCAATCCATCTAATTTCCATCCCTGCCTTCTGTGCTTTCTCAGAGTCCTTTCCTGGCTCTTCTTACAGGTAACTCCCACTAATTTTAAGAATCAACTAGTGCTTTTTCCTGGACCCTGTCCTTTTCTTCCTCTATATTATTTTCCATAGTGACTAAATTAGTACACTTGGATTTAATTAAAAGAGGAATAGGAAAGTGTTTAACACAATACTTGGCATATAGTAGGCATTTTATAAATGCGTATTCCCTTTTCTTTCCTTTTGCCTCTCTTCTTTTCCCCAAGGGATTCAATAATCATCACTACACTGATGATTTTCAGCCAAACTTAAGCAGCCCTAACATGTCTCCTAAATTTCAATCTTATATATCCCTTGATTATATATTTATAAATTGAATATTTCTATTTTATCATAAATAAATATACACACATATGTATATACACATACATATATGCTTGTATGTATGGATATATATATATACACACATACCCCAATATACATATTTACATATGACTTGTTTAAACAGAGTTGTTTTCCTGTTGTCTTATGTCACAAGCCCCTTCCTATGCAAAATAAGATTTTTGTATCATTTAAATAAAGCAAAATGTTTTAAAATAACAAAAAAAACATTTCTTTCACTAAAATCTCATCCCTTTAATCTTATACTACATATGTGCTTTATAATGTGTACAATAGAGTTTAATATGTAAATAAACATATATCGGGAGTATGTATTTAAAATTATTTACTGATAGGGATGTACCATAAAGTATTTTGGAGCTCACTTGTCTACCAGATGAAATCTAGTAGATGGAGGCAGGAGAGATTTTCTTTTATATTCCTACATATTTAGCTGATGTGCAGTGTGATTTTGACAAGTCCCTTACCTCTGCTGGGCTTCATTCTCTTCACATAAAGTTGAAAATGATTAAAGAGTGAAGATGAATGAGAATGAGCTTTGAACTCCTCAGTGAGGAGACCTATATAAATAAAGGTTTCAGTTGGCAGAAGCCTAAGGGATCCAATGACCTTTCTATTCTCATTTTTCCTCTGTCTTCCTGTGTGACTTCAAACAAGTCATTATATTTCCCTATTATACATTTTTCTGATCTGGAGAACAAAATTAACAGGTTTGACCTTCCTCACAGAGGCTTTGTGAGGATTTTTTATTTAAAATTTATAAAACACAAGCAAATATATGGTCATTATTATTAAGTTCATTAGAAATTAGGCACATGGAAAGGCTGGAGGATCTGGTCCAAGAACTGATCCTTTTAATCTGGCATTAAAAGATTGTTAGAACAAGTATCTGAGGGTATTCTTTGGAGTTAAATACATAATAGTTTATCTTCATATTAGGGAGAATTATTTAAGTTGACCGTTTTGTAATCTTGAGTAGGGGGAACTTTAAAGAAACAACTTGGATAACCTGGAGACACTAAGATCAATCGTCATCTTGTTAACTTTAGGCAAGTACCTCAACTGTTCTGGACCATGTTTTCCTCACTTATAAAATAAATGTTGCATTGACTTTATTTATATGCCATCCTTAACTATATCTACCAAGTATGCATAACATGTCATATTACAGGGAATGGAAAAATTAAAATGTAATAGCTCTTGCACTCAAGAAACTTGGGTACAATTGAGCTAATATGGATTGTATAAAATTAGGTAGAATATAACCATATACAGAGGGAGGGGGGAGAGAGAGAGAGAGAGAGAAAGAGACAGAGAGAGAGACAGAGAGAGCGAGAGAAACAGAGAGAGACAGAGACAGAGAAAGAGAGACAGAGAGAGAGACAGAAAAAGAGACATAGAGAGAGGGAGGGAGAGAAAAATGAAAAATCTTATGTAAGAGGTGGAATCAGGACTGTTTTAAACAAAGATATGAATTCTAAAATACATAGGTCGGGAGGTATCAGAGACAATTTTTACAAAGGTATAGTGGTAGGAATTGGAATTATATATATGGAAAAAAACAAGCAGTCCAGTGAAATAAGAATTTAGCATGTATGAAGGTGAATATTATAAAATAAGATTGGAAAGATAAGGAGAAGCTGGTTTTGGAGCGCTTTAAAGTCATGGTGAAGAGTTTGCATTTTGTATGCTCTAAATCATTATTGATTAGACAAATGCAAATAAAAAAACATCTTTGAGGTTGCCTATCCAATTGCCTAATATGACAAAAAAGGAAAATGATAAATGTTGGAGAAGATGTCAGAAAATTGGTACACTAATGCATTGGTGGTGCAGTTGTGAAGCGATCTAATCATTCTGAAGAGCGATTTGGAACTATGGCCAAAAGGCTATAAAACTGTACATTTCCTATGATCAAATAATACCACTACTAGGTCCATGTGCCCCCCTAAAATCATAAAAAGAGAAAAAAGACCTAAATCTATAAAAATATTTATAGTAGCTCTTTTTGAGGTGGCAAAAAATTTGAAAATGAGAAGATATCCATCAGTTTGGGGAATGGCTGAACAAGTTGTGGTATATGAATGTAATAGACTACTATTTTCCTGTAATAAATTAGGAGAAGGCAGATTTCAGAAAAAACCTGGAAAGACTTACATGAACTGATGCTGAATGAAATGACTAGAAGTAGGAGAACTCTTTAAATATTAGTAACAACATGGTGAGAAGGCCATGTTTGATAAACTTAGCTCTTCTCAGCAATAAAATGTTCTAAGAGAATTCCAAAAAAAAATCACATGATGGGAAATATTACACTCATCCAGAGAAAGAAGTATGGAGTCTGAACTCAGAGCAAAGCATACTATTTTCTCTTTTTGTTTTTGTGTTTTTTTTTTCCTCATGGTTTTTCCATTTTGTTATGTTTCTTCTTTCACAAAATGAAAAATGTGGAAAAATAGTGAATATGCTTATACAAGTACACTCATTATTAGATTGCTTGTCATATTGTGGAAGAGAGAGGGGAGGGATGGAAAGAGAAAAAAATTGTTACTCAAAATTTTATAAAAGTGAAAGTAGAAAGCTATCTTTACATGTAATTTGAAAAAATAAAATACTAATTGGCAAAAAATTATTATGACCAAGAAACAAAAAAATGAATTTTATGTTAGTGCATGTATGTGCCTATGCCCCCCACCCCACATATATTTTTATGTATGCATGTGCATATATACAGATACATACATATGCATAAACACATGCATGTGCATGCACGCACATGTGTGAGGTGGGTGTATACACACTCATTTTGTCTATATATACATAGATAATGTAGTTTGAGACATCCATGGATATTTCTAGATATTTGTGTCAATGTGTCACAGAAATATTTTCGGATATTTTGAAAGTAGTCAGTCTTCAAGCATTTATTATATTCATGGTACTATGCTAATTTCAAAGGATATAAAGAATGGCTCACATTTCAATGGAGGAACTAACTTTATTTTTAATAGCACACATACCACACACCTTCTGGGAAGGTATAAAGAGAGGAGTGCTATCAAAATCTTTCAAAAATTTGGAAATTATTAACTCAGAGCAAACAGGAAATATACACAAACAAACATACATATTATATATGTGTACAACTTTCAATGCATCTTCTATCAAGATTGGCTCTATGGATCTTAAGATTAACTGATCACAATACTTTAATCTACCACCCTGGATGGTATCCTTGAATTTCTGTTGAAGTTAAGGAAGCCCCTCCCTTTATCAAGAAGTAATTTGTTTCCATGAAATAGAGCCCCAGATTGCTATTTATGGTATTCTAATGTAGAGACATACTACTAAGGAAGCATTGAATAAATCCAGCCCAAATCAGCCTATTATATGCATTTTGCATTGGAGAGACTAATGCTATAATATGCTATGATCTGATTAGATAGTATTTTATTTAGGAAGTATATTTCATTCTTTGGGAATTCACTGATTCTAAAGGAGAATTTTACCAATTGGTAGAATAATTGTCTGAAAGCATGGGTACACTCCAGAAACCACCGGCAATGTGATTTTGACTCATAAGTGGAATCAAGTTTAATTTGTATAAATAATTTAGTGGTTTCTAGAAAGAAAATGCTATGCAATAATGAGTATATATTGACTTTTTTTTTTACCAACATAAGGTGATATTGCAACCTAGGAAGACAGTGAACATTGTTCTCCTTTAGGAAACTTCATTAACTTCAGATATAATCATTCATTTGTCCTTATTTGTCTTCATAAAACAGGATCTTTAAACTAACGTAATAGTTAGGGAAACTGAGACACAGAGGAGGTAATGAAGAACTGCATCAGTTTCCTAGGGTAGGTTGACAAATTCATTAGACACAGTGGTCAAGTTTAAATGGTTGACTTCTGTTTTACCTCCAGCTTGAAAAGTGCAAAAAATGGAGGACACCCAATGAAGTTCTAGAGTAAGTGATGGATTTCCCTCTTCAGGAAAAATTGAACCCTGGTCATTCTGCAAAGCTACAGTTGAAGAAATCTGGAAGCCAAGCGATTTATAACTTAGTATTTTCTCCTAGAATCACAAAGCCCCAGAAGGTTATGGGTGATAGGGATCAAAAGGCCATCAAGTCCAATATCTTGATCTGCTTTTTGAGTGATAGAACATAGTGATTTAGTGACTTAATGATAGTCACAAGGCTATTGATTATTTTTCCTGTACTTAGCACAGTGCCTGCAACATAGTAGGTACTTAATAAATGTTTATTAACTGATTGAATGAGTAAGGGCAAAAATCTAACTGTCCTAATTCCCAGCCACATCCCTCTTGACCATATTCACAGTCCTAACTCCTTATATAGAATGAGCAAAAGAATTAATATTTTTCAAGGACTTAGCACAGTTTCTGCCACATTCCTTAATAAATGCTTATTTCCTTCTGTACATAGCAAAACTGAAAAGCAAATCATATCTACAACCACATCCTGAAAACTGAAGGAGTTTTGAGCTATCAAAATAAGTAATTTAAAAGAGTTGCTAATCACAGAGTATCCAATGTATATTCAAAAATAATTACAAAGATTATGCTGAAAAGTGGGTCAAGGGCCATAGGCATAATCCAGAAAACACAGTGAGGATGAGAACAAAGTATCACATAACCATTGTAGAGAAACACAAACTCGGACTTTAGCATCTGTTCCCCCACCTGGACTTTTATGTTTGGCTGGTATTTAATCTAAATTAAACTTGTATTCTATACATGGATTTCGCATAATTATGTTTTCTGTGTCAGTATCTCATTCTAATAGTAATGGACTACCGCAGAGTCACTAGAATGAGGATGTGGCCTCAGAGTCACTAGAATGAGTATGTGGCCTCATTTTAGTGTTATTGCTGAATTAGGTGGAATCACTCCTCTGGACACTAAATCAAGTAACAATAGTGGGTGTTGGTCCATGCTTTGAGAACATTTGCTGTAATACATTGATGCCCTTCAGATATGACAGATGCTGCAACTGACAGAAATTGTTCTCTGTGGGCTGGTCACTTTTTTTCATACCATGCAGGTATGAAGATTGATCTTGGATTTGCAGCCCCCATCTCTTTGTAAAGCATTTAGTTATTTGTGATTTTGCCTCTTAGATTGACAACTGGCTGAGAGCCTTTACTCATAGAGAGCCCCTCCTGTAGCCTTACCCTTCCTCCCTCCATTCCTGATGGTTTTATGCCAGGCTGGTCCTGCTGTTCTGAGAGATACAACAGTGTTTGATTCTTCCCTCCCAGCATGACAGACTTTAGCTTTTCATAAAAATTCTATTTGGTTCTCTTAGTCTCAGCTTCCTTATATGTAAAATTAGCAGGTCAGACTAGACAGTTTCTAAGGTAAATATTTAATTCTTTTAGGATCCTGAGGTCCTATTGCATCATTGGCATCTATCTGGTTTGTCAAAGAAAAACTGCAAAGAGCAACATTTTCATAATAACTGGTTTGCCATGTTCAGGTATTCATTGTAGCTCATTTTTAATCAGTATCAAGGCTCGAGTTTATGAAATTGTATTGAGTAGGGCTATGGCTCATAGTCATAATAGAGGGTAGAGAGGAATGATAGCATTATGTAATTAATGAACAGGAACAACCACATTATGAATAAAGTAATTTTCAAGAAACTACCATCATCAAAGGCTCTTGATACATCAGAAGGAAAATTATCTTAAGTAGAACATTCCAGTTATTGTCATTTGGAAAATGTAAGTATTTATTCCAGGAATCTGGGCATTGCTATTTTTATATTGTTTGCAAGGTTCAAAATTATGATGAATAGGTAGTCAGTGTTCCCAGAATGTCAGAATATATTAACCTAAGAAGAACTTTTAAAAAAAATCAACTATTCACTTTATAGGTGACCTAGAAAAGTGAGGTGAAGGGTTCCTAATTATTATGTTACCTTTATGAGCTTTTCCATAATCTCAAATTGTTCTGTGATCTTAGCTATTCAGAAATTCTCTCTGAAATTACAGATGCCAAGTCATCTCTTGCCTTCCATTATAAGAGACACTTTTCCCTGGCCTCTTGTATATTAACAACAGAGGGTTCACTCAATTTGTTACAGGTCTTCCTCAGTTTTTTAAACTGAAACTTCAGGAGTACCAGTGAAACATTCTGTCTATCTGTCATCACTTGCTTTTTTCATGTGATCAGCCTATCTTCACTTCCTAACAATATAGTAGTCAAACTGTAAGTTGAGTAAATAGTAGGTGAAGAAAAAGGCAGGAAATATGAAACCATAGCTTGAGCGAACAATATCCCTCGAGAGAAGGGATGCTGTTTGTTTGCTCTCTCCTTTTAGTATAGGGGTGAATGATATTTTGAGGGAAAAATCAGAGAATAGAGAGATGAATCATAGAATTCAGAACTAGAAGGGACTTCAATCCCAACTAACCAAACCTATATCAAGAGAAGAGCCGCTCTAAAGTACACTTGCCAAACATTCATCTAACCTTTGTTTAATAACCTCCATTGAAAGAAATTCCAAAACTGCCCTAACAACCTATTGAATTTTTCACTTTGCTAATACTTATTTTTCTTTTTTCTTATATTGTCTGTTTTTCATTCTCTCTTTAACTTCTGCCAATGTTCCTAGTTTCCTTTTCCTAATGAAAGTCCTACAAATTTTTGAAATTGACTCAGTCCCCCAAGTAATTTCTTCATCATACACAACCACTTCCCTCAATGTCTCACATGGAAAAGTAGTGATCTCCTTCAACAATTCAGTCATCATACTTTCAAGTTAATTCCAGTTCATTCTCATTGGTGAAGGTGATTTTTTTTCTAAATTTATAGGTGTGACCATGTAACCCCTATATTCAATAAATCCCAGTATTTATCTAATATCCTCTGCATCATATTTTTTATACTCTATAAATTCTTAACAATACGGTCTGTTCCTACCTACCTAGTCTTTTCCCCCTATCCATCTCAGAGCTCCATGATCTAGTTAACACTTGGTATGTTTGGTCTCTTCTAGTAATTTTTCTAACACAACACTCCATTTTTTGACTGTCTCTTTTCATTGACTGTCTCTTTTGCATGAACACCCTGTTCACCTCTTACTCCTGGTTCTTTTGCACCTTTAAAACTTAGCTCAAATTCCATGTTCCTTAGGAATCCCTTTCAATTTTTTCCCTTCCCCTACCTCCCAGTGCTAGTAGCTTCCCTAAGAGATTTCTTTTAATATACCATTTTATATGTAGATAGACTTTTAAAAATAATTTTTCTCTCATTAGAATATATGTTCCTTGAGGGAAAGTACTATGTTTTTGTTTTTCTTTTTTATCCCTAACATTTATTACATTGTCAAGAACATAATACACAATTCATTAATACAATTTGGCTGATTGGTTCTGGGCATTTTCCTCTCCTGATGCAGTCTGAGACTGAATTGGCTATTTATTATATACCATTTCATACTCCTGGATTTTATTGATTGTGTAGTCTACTGAGGCCTATAGATTGTTTTAAAATTGTTGTCTAGTCACAATTCCCCAATCTTGGACTTTGAACATTATAATTATTGTTGTTATTTTACTTAATTTACAGGAACTCCTATGCATTATTTTTGTTCATTCATTTCAATCAGGTTTAATTCCTTGTTACCCCATATGGGATTTTCTTGGCAAAGGCATGGGAGTGGTTTGCCATTTCTTGCTCTAGCTTCTTTTGCAGATGAGGAAATGAGGTAAGTAGGTTTAAGTGACTTGTCTATGATCACACAGCTAGTAAGCATCTGGGGCCAGATTTCAACTCATAAAAATGAACATTCCAGAAACCAGGATTGGTGCTTTATCCACAGTGCCACCTAACTGGCTAATTAAATTTTATAATTTTTAAATTATTTTCAATACCATCTCTAGATCTTTTTTGTTTATGACTGTAATTCAACAAATTAGATCTGGAGGGACAGAGCCAAGATCACTGAAAGAAGCCAGGAAGATGCCTGAGCTCTTAGCATCCCTTGGAAACAATGTTAAATGAAGCCTAAATGAATTTTGTAGGGAAAGAAGTTACAAAAAGGCAGAGTGAAACAGTTTTCCACATATTATAACTTAGAAGGACGTCATGAAAGGTCTTTCTCACTTGGATAAAAGGGAGTGCAGTCTGGCCCCAGCAGTGTCCAGGCAACCTAGAGGGAGGCACTTAGCCATAGCAAACATCAGCAACCCAGGCCCCTAGGTGCTGGCTTACCAGGTTGGTGGTAAAGTAAGTCAGCTGTGCAGCCAACAGCCTCAACTTAGAAGTAAAATTGCTGGCCCTGGAAACCCAGTGCAACAGGCCAGGCTACCACAGTGCAGGAGGCAAGCTACAAGCACCTGAGTCCCCTGGGGTGGTAAATATGTGAGTAGGTCCTTGGTCCACAGTTCAAGAAACTTAGGACAGTGCCCCCTGTGCTCCAGGAGGATAGCTCAACTTAAAAAAAAATGAATATGATCCCAAAAAGAGCCCTGACCATAGAAAGATACTATGGCAACAAGGAAGATCAAAAGACAAATTCAGAAGAGTACAACAGTGTCAAAATGAATACATGTCAACCATCAAAGGGGAATACCAATTGGTCTCAAGCCCAAAAGATCCTTTTAGAAGAGTTCAAAAAGGATTTTTAAAAACAGTAAGAGAGGTAGAGGAAAAATTTTGGAAAAGATTGAGAGCTACGCAGGAGAATTATGGGGAAAAAAAAGAGTCAACAGCTAGGAAAAAGAAATCTGAAAATTGATTGGAGAATATAAATATTTATAAAACAGATTTGTCCAAATAGAAATAAAAATCTGCTAAATAATACATCTCCTTAAAAAATAAAATTGACCAAATGAAAAGTAGATACAAAAAATTCACCAAAGAGAAGAAATACTTAAAACATAACAGTGTCCAAATAAAACAG
Source organism: Petaurus breviceps papuanus (assembly GCF_028583685.1). Lineage (NCBI taxonomy): Eukaryota > Metazoa > Chordata > Mammalia > Diprotodontia > Petauridae > Petaurus > Petaurus breviceps. The sequence continues at coordinate 56,669,886 of NW_027186304.1, forward strand.
AGGTACAAAAGCTAACTGAAGAGAATAATTCTTTAAAATTATAATTGGGCAAATGGAAGATAATGACCCTATGAGACATCGAGAATCAGTCAAACAAACTCAAAAGAATGAAAAAGTAGAAGAAAATGTAAAATGACTCTTTGGAAAAAAAAAACCTGACCTGGAAAACAGATCGAGGAGAGGTATTTTAAAAACTGGACAACCTGAATTCCATGATTTTCAAAAAGGTCTGGACAGCATCTTGCTAGAAATTTTCTATGAAAACTATCCTATTATCCTAGAGCCAGAGGGTAAAATAATCATTTAAAGAATCAATCAAACACCTTCTGAAATAAATCCCAAAATGAAAATTCCAGAAAACATGGTAGCCTAATTCCAGAATTATCTGGTCAATGAGAAAACAATTCAAGTAGTAAAAAAGAAACAATTCAAATATCAAGGAGCCAGAGTCAGTATTACATAGGATCTAAATGCATCTACATTAAAGGATCAGAGTGCTTGACATATGGTATTCTGGAAGACAAAGGAGTTTGGATTATGACCAAGAATCAAATATCCAGCAAAAATGAATATAATATTTCTGGGGAAAGATGGGCATTCAACAAAATAGGGGACTTTCAAAATTTCCTGATAAAAATACCGGAGGTGAATTGAAAATTCAATCTTCAAATACATGATTCAAGAAAACATGAAAAGGTTAACAGGAAAGCAAAAATGATATCATTCTATCAGATACATATTTATTTTTTTTTTTAAAGCAATTGGGGTTAAGTAACTTGATCAAGGTTACACGGCCAGTTGTTTCTGGGTGTGGTGCTGAGTATCTGAGGCTGGATTTGATCCAGGTCATCCCAACACTGGAGCCTGTGCTCTTACTCGCTGAGCCACCTGGCCGCCCCTAAGCAATTGGGATTAAGTAACTTGCTCAAGGTTACACGGCCAGGTGTTTCTGGGTGGGTGCTAAGTGTCTGAGCCCGGGATTCGATCTCCAGGTCGTTCTGACACTGGAGCCGGTGCTCTTACTCGCTGTGCTACCTGGCCGCCCCCAGATACATATTTCTATCTCTGTTTACATCTCCACACAGGAATGTGATATTTTTAACTCCTGAGGACCTGAAAATGTCTATTAGAGCAATTAAAAGGTGTATACATAGACAGAAGGTAGAGGTATAAGTTGACACTCATGTGATGATTAAAGAAATAGGGGGTGAGAAAGGGATTGTGCTAGGAGAAGAGGAAAGCGGGAGGTAGAATTGGGTAAATTATGTCACATGTAGAGTCAGAAAAGTCCTGTTTCAGTAGAGTGAAGGAAGGGAGTGGGGAAAAGTTTTTTTTTTTTTAACTTTGCTCTAATTAGATTTTTCTGAAAGAGGGAATCATATACACACTCAGCTGTGTATGGAATTACTTTATAGACGACAAAGGGAAAAGAAAGGGAGGGCGATGAAAGAAAGGAGGATACATTGTTGGAGGTGGTGGTCAGAAGTAAAATACTATTGGGAATGGCAGGGTTAAAGAAGAGAGAAACCTATAAAGGGCAGGGGACTTGATGGAGGGAAATGCAAAGTTAGTATTCTTATCTGTGAATGTGAAAGGGTTGAATTTTCCCATAAAACAAAAGTGAAGTGCAGAGTGGATTAAAATACAGAATCCTGCAATAAGTTCTTAACAAGAAACATATTTGAAGTAGAGAGACCCATAAAGAATATGTTATGCTTCAATGTAAGTAAAAAAAAAAAAAATCAGAAGTAGCAATGCAAATCCTGATCTCAGATGAAACAAAAGCAAAAATAGATCTAACTAAATGGGATAAGGAAGGGAATTACATCTTGCTAAATGTTACCATAGACAATGAAGTAATATCAATACTAAACCTATATAAACCAAACTTATATGCATCCAAATTCTTAGAGGAGAAGCTAAGAGAGTTACAGGAAGATATAGAAAGCAAAACTATACTATTGTGGGACCTCAATCTCCCACTCTCAGAACTAGGTAAACCTAATAACAAAAATAAATAATAAGTTAAATAAGTGAATAAAATTTTTAAAAGTTAGGTATGAGAGACGTCTCGAGAAAATTAAATGGGGCAGTACATGGTCTCTAAACAAAAGCGATCATTTTTTAGGACATAAAAATTTCTCAATCAAATGCAGAAAGGCAGAAATATTAAGTGCATCGTCTTCAGATAATGATCCAATAAAAGCCATGTGTAATAAAAAGCCATGACAATATATACTAAAAATTAATTAGAAACCAAAAATGTAATTTTAAAGAATGATAGTGTCAACAACAAATCATAGAACAATAAATAATTTTATCAAACAAAATGACAATAATGAGATAATATACCCAAACTTAATTGATGCAGGCAAAGCAGCTGAAATGGGAAATTTGACATTTCTAAACAATTACATGAAAAAGATAGAGAAGGAGTTCAATGAATTGGGTGTGCAACTAAGAATTCTAGAAGAACAGATTTTAAATTCTCAATTAAACATCAAATTATAAATTAAAAAAATCAATAGATATTTATAAAATGGAAAATAAAAAAAAATATTTAAATAGTAAATAAAACCAAGAGCTGGTTTAATGGGAAAAAAATCCACAGTAAAATAGATTAAAGGTCACAGAAATTTATGATGAGGAAAATATGCTATGAGCTGTTGGAACTTATACCAGGAATGCATGGCTAGTTCAATATTAACATAATTGACATTGTTAATAAAAAACAACAAAAATCATATGATTGTATCAATAGATGCTGAAAAACCTATAACAAAATGGCACCCAATCCTATACAAACATAGAGAACATAGAAAAATAGAATTTTCCTTAAAAAGGTTAAGCAGTGTCCACCTTAAAATCAATAGCAAATATTAGATTACTGGGCAAGCTAGAAGCACTCCCAACACAATCAGGGTGAAACAAGGATGCCCGTTAAGACTATCATTCAATATTATATTAGAAAATGTTAGCTATAGCAATAGAGAAGAAATAGAAATTGAAGGAATTAGAATAAGCAATGAAGAAATAAAACTATCACTCTTTGCAGATGATAGGGTGTTATGCTTAGATAGTCCAAGAGAACCAATTTAAAAAGTCTACTTAAAACAGTTAACTTAGCAAAATTGCAGGATCTAAAATAAAACCTCACAAATCATTGCCATTTCTATATATGATCAACAAACCCAAACAGCAAGAAATAGAAATTCCAGGGGGTGTTTAGGTGGCTCAGTGAATAGAGCACTGGCCCTGGAATCAGGAAGACCTGAGTTCAAATCCAGTACTTAACACAAAAACTAGCCATGTGACCTTAGGCAAGTCACTTAACCCCAATTGCCCTAAAAATAGGCAAAAAAAAGAAATTAAAAAAAAGAATTCAAAATTTAGGGGCAGCTAGGTGGTGCAGTGAGTAGAGCACAGGCTCTGGAATCAGGAGGACCTGAGTTCAAATGTTGCTTCAGACACTTAACACAAAACCTAGCTGTGTGACCTTGGGCAAGTCACTTAACCCCAATTGCCCTCCAAAAAAGCAAAAAAAAAGAAAATAGAAATTGCATTTAAATTTACTGTAGACAATATGTAATATTTGGGAGTGTACTTGCCAAGACAAACCCAGGACTACATATGAACACAATGAAAAATCAGTTTTCTTACTAATAAAGTCAGATCTAAACAATTCTTTAAAATATCAATTGTTCATGGGTAGGCAGAGCTAATACAAAAAATGACAATTATTATTAAATTAAGTTACTTATTCAGTGTCAAGGCAAACTACCAAAAACTTATTTTATAGAGCTAGAAAAAATAATAAAATTCATCTGGAAGAGCAAAATTTCAAGAATATCAAATGAGTTAATAAAAAAAAGATGCAAAAGGAAGTGACCTAGCCATACCAGGTCTAAAACTCTATTTATTATAAAGAAGTAATCATCAAAACTATTTGTTATTGGCTAAGAAATAGAGTGGTAGATTGGTGGAATAGATTAAGTACATGAGTCACAATAATAATAACTATAGTAATCCACTATTTCATAAACCCAAAGATTCCAGCTTCTGGAATAAGAACTCACTATTTGACAAAATTTCTGGTAAAACTGGAAACAGTATGACTGAAACTAGGCAACCAAGAGAAGTTGAAATGGATTCATGATTTAGACATAAAGGGTGATAGTATAAGCAAATCAGGAGAGTGAGGAATAGTTTCCCTTTCAGATATATGAAAAGGGGAAGAATTTATGACCAACCAAGAGATAGAAAACATTATGAAATGCAAAATGGATAATTTGGATTACATTGAATTTAAAAGTTTTGGCACAAACAAAACCAGTGTAACTAAGAGTAGAAGGAAAACAGAAAGCTAGAAAACAGTATTTATAGCCAGTATCACTAATAAACATCTCATTTTTTAAATATATAAAGAACTGATTCAAATTTATGAGACTACTAGTCACCCTTAATTGATAAACTGTCAAAAGATATGAAAAAAGTTATTGCCAGATTAAGAAATTGAAGCTATCTACAGTCATATGAAAAAATGCTCTAAGTCACTACTGATTAGAGAAATAAAATTAAAACAGTTCTGAGGGACCACCTCCTACCTATAAGACTGACTAATATAATAGAAAATGAAAATGACAAGTGTTAGAGAAAATGTGGGAAAATAGGAACATTGATACATTTTTGGTGGAATTGTCAATTTATCCAACTGTCCTGGAAAACAATTTGGAACTTTATCCAAGGGGCAATCCAAGAGTGCATACCCTTTCCCCCCAGCAATATCACTACTTGGTCTGTATTCTAAAGTGGACACAAAAAGGGAAAAGGACCCACATATACAAAAATATTTGTAGAAGCTATATTGTGGTGTCAGAGAATTGGAACTTGAGGGGATGTCCATCACTTGGGGAATGATTGAACAAGTGGTATAAAAATGTAATGGAATATTAATGTTCCACAAGAAATTATCAGCAGGGGATTTCAGAAACACCTGGAGAGGTCTACATGAAATGATTCTGACTGAAGTGAGCAGAACGAGGAGAACTTTGTACACAGTAACAGCAACATTGTGCAATGATCAATGTTGATGGGCTTATCTCTTTCAATACAGTGATTCAAGACAATTCTAAAAGTCTCATGTTGGAAAATAGTATCCACCTCCAGAGAAAGAACTGTGGACTCTGAATGCACATTGAAGAACACTATTTTCCCTTTTCTCTCTCTCTCTTTCTTTCTTTCTTTCTTTCTTTCTTTCTTTCTTTCTTTCTTTCTTTCTTTCTTTCTTTCTTTCTTTCTTTCTTTCTTTCTTTCTTTCTTTCTTTCTTTCTTTCTTTCTTTCTTTCTTTCTTCATCTCTTTCTTCCTCTCTTTCTTTCTTTCATCTTTACTTTTTGTTCTGATGCTAATTTTACAATGTGAATACTATGAAAATATTTTGACATGATTATACATCTATAACCTCCATCAGATTGCTTGCTATCTTGGGATGAAGGGAGTAAAGGGAGAAGAGAAAAAATTGGAATTGAAAATCTTATGAAATGAATGTTTAAAACTATATTTACATGTAATTGGGCAAAGTTACATGCTATTATGTGTAAAGTATAGTAGAAAAAAAGAAAAATATTTTCATGAAAAATCACATCATTCAGTCAAATAGAGGTAATCTAATGGAACAGTAAAAAACTCCCACAATAACACCTAAATTAACTCTCAAACCTAGCTTTGTGTCATCTCAAAATAAAAGAATGCTATACACATCTTTACTGAAGTCATCATTTTCTTGTTTTTATTAAAAACTCTGATTCCAATGGAGTTGGGTATTGCCATTTAGGGACATTTTTGTCAATTCAAATTGGCACTCTTTCCTTCATTTAGAGTCTTAGAGAGTTACTTGGGATACTGAGAGGTTACATAAAATGCCCAGCATTGCACACACAGTTTGTGGAAGAGGCAGGTCTCAAATCCAAGAATTCTTTCATTTTGCATTTTTTGTCCTTATTAATTTGCTTGTTCACTATTAGTTTACAAGATTCAGTTCCACAATGCTTTGAGTTTCAAATTTTCTCCCCCTTCCTCCCCTCCCCACTCCCAAATCCAAGGATTCTTGACTCGAAAGTTGCTCTTCTATTAACTGTGTCATGGCACATTGGTCACTGATAACACAACTGGCTAAGAGAGTACTAATTATATATGTCCATGACACACCTCTGGGGAACTCTTCCCAAATTGTCCTAGAATTGTTAATTACCACTTTCTTTGTCTAGCCACTCAACAATTTCTGAATGTTTTTAACTGATGACTGTTTAGCTCATATTTCTCCTTGTTCACAAGCACATCATGAAAGACATGTTTTATTTTATAAAACCTTGGTGAATAACTGGTTTATTCCCCTGATATACCATTCATGTAAGCCTGAGCAATAAAGAAATAATCGACAAGATTATTCTGTCATGAACTGTTTTAGTTGAAGCTTTGTGACCTCTTAGATTTTTACATTCTATATAAATGCTCACTAAATAATGCTTTAATAATCCATTCTAGAATTTTGTTAGTAATTAAGTTCAAGAATGCTGGCTTATAAGACCACTCAATTTCTTTTTTTTCTTTTGTTTTTGCAATTGGGGTTAAGTAACTTGCTCAAGGTTATACGGCCAGGTTTTTCTGGGAGGGTGCTAAGTGTCTGAGCCTGGATTAGATCCCAGGTTATCCCAACTCTGGGGCTGGTGCTCTTACTCACTGCACTGCCTGGCTGTCCCCTTTCTTTTTTTTTTGAAAAAGATAATTGTCCTTCTTTAGTCTTGCAGAACATCTCCTGTTCTCCCTGTTCTTTTAACACTAACTGATAAGACTTGGCTTTTTTTTTTTTTGTTGTTGTCCTTAGCATTTATTTCCTGCCTCAGCCCATTCTATACTTGAAACTGACACATATAGTTGAAATAATTTGGTAGGATCCTTTCTTTTTTCCTTTTTGAACACCATATGTGAAATTGAAGTACTAGTTCTTTAAATGTTTGAGAGTGTCATTTTTTCCAACTTGGCCCCAAGCACCTGAAGGGTAGTGATGACAGATTTCATTCTTCTATCAGAATTTTCCAATATTAATAAAAGATTTTGAAGTTTCTAGGTTCTATGACATTAGATCCACTTCTTACCAACTGTGTCATTTCAAGTGTCAAGGTGGGCAGGGGCATACAATTTTGCCATTAATAATGTACATTTTCATAAAGAAATAATTACTTAGGAGGTATATACAAAGAGGTTGCATATACAAATATAGAAAAGTATTATGAGACATGGGAAGAATAATCTATCCTCCAAATTCTCTCTAATATCTCAATATCTAGGGAGAAAGGTGCTAGGTTCATATATTTCATCAGTTCCTATATGGAACAATCCTATTTCCAAATCCAAAATCTACCTTAGGCTCAAGTCCCAAACACTGGATTTTCAGGATTCCCTTGACATTCTCTTTGTTTGTAATATCCTGCCTGGAATCCTGACTTCACAGTTCTCATGACTTGAATTCCCTATACCATGGGGATTACTAACTGCACCAGAACTGAGAACAAGAAATGAAATAGAACAGGAATGGAAATATCTTCAACCACTGGACATAAAGGAGAAAAAGTGGGGAAAAGATACCCTCTTCCCAGTCCATTTCATTGCCTACCAACTGTGGATAATTTGTGCATGGATTTATCCCTCTAGCTTCAGTAGGAAAGCAATCCTAACTTTCCTAGTACAGCAGTTTTGAATATGCTACCAGTTGTAATACACAGACATTTGAAGGAGCCTACTCACCTACATTACAGGAGAGAAAAAGTGATGTTTACCTCTATGTTAGGGGATCTGTGAATACTCCAAGCTCCTCTTACAACACATTATGATTGTAAATGCTTCTAGTCCCAGATTTCCTTCTGTTCCCTCTGACTGGGAACTCATATAAGTATTATTCAATTTATTTTCCCTGATATTTTTGTTATATATGTCCTCATTTTCCTCTTCTACTAAAATAAGCATTTTATGTTTTGTACATATAAATTTATTTAAATTGCCAGTTTAATTTGCATATACTTGGGAAAAATGGTTTCCTACAACTTTTATTTCTGCTTTGTAGATGTGACTTAATCTTTTGATTTTTTTTTAAATGATGACTTGGTTTTCCTATTAAAAAAATAAAATTGGACACTGCTTTAACAACATATCCCCCAAATAAAAGGAGCTCCTATTTGCTTAATAAAATATTTTGATTATTTGCTTTCAAATTGGAAACTTCTTTTTTGGCTAACAATTTCCTTTTTAGTGTTTGATTTTGTAAAATACATTGGCTTTCTAGGGTTTTTTTTTTGCAGATTTAATGTGCAAGTAGTTTTTTTCAATCTCTTGCTGATGAGAAACTAAAAAAAACATTTTTTTTTCTCTCTCTAAGAGGGGCAATATCTGTATCCCCCAAATTTTGTTGTATTCTATCATTGTTATCATTATGTTTAATGGAATTGTCTTTTTTCCTATGATTTATTATTTTCACTATTCACTTTTTATGTTATTTAGTCTCCAATTGCTTAATAATTTTTTCACTAATTTATTTTATTTTGTTTTGCAAATTTTTAAAAAATGTATTTAATTTTAGTTTACAACATGCAGTACCATTTTCCCTTGATTTTCAAATTTTCTACTCCCCTCTCATTACCTTTCCCCTCACTCCTATCCTTTGGCAGCATGCAGTTAAATATATGATCTACAAATACCTTCACATTTAACATTAGTCAGGCTGTAAAGAAGAATTATAACCAACGGAGTAAACAATGAGAAAGAGGAAACAAAAGAAAAAAAAAGAAAGAGAGCAAGTATTTTGCATCAGTCTGCATTCAGATTCAGTAGTTCTTTGTCTGAATGTGTATTTCTCTTTCCATTATGAGTCTCTTGGAGTTGTCTTATAACCTTGCATTGCTGAGAGGAACCCAGTCTATCAAAGGTAGTCATCACACATATGTTGTATCTGTAATTGTGTACAAATTTCTCCTGCATCTGCTCTTCTCACTCAAAATCAATTTATATAAGTCTCTCTAGGGTATTATGAAGTCCTCCTAATTTATCACAGCACAATAGTATTTCATTACATTCATATACCACACCTCGTTTAGCCAAGCCCCAATTGATGGGAATCCCCCTGATTCCAATTCTTTGCCACCACAAAAAGAGCTGCTATAAATATTTTTGTACACATGGGTCCTTTTCAACCTTCTAAGATCTCTTTGGCATACAACCCTAGAAGTGGTATTGCTTATTCAAAGGGTATGCACTTATTCATAGTCCTTTGGGCATAGTTACAGATTGCTCTCCAGAATGGCTGAATCAGTTCACAACTCCACCAACAATACATTATTCTTCCAATTTTCCACATCCTCTCCAGCATTTATCATTTTCCTGTTTTGTCATCTTAGCCAATCTGACTGGTGAGATGTGGTACCTCAGCTTTGTTTTAATGTGCATTTCTCTAATTAAGAGTGATTTAAAGGTTATTTTTTGATATTCTTGTAAATATCTTTAATTTCCTATTCTGAAAACTGCCTGTTCATATATTTGACCATTTATCAACTGAAGAATGACTTGTATTCTTATAGATTTGACTCAGTTCTCTGTATATTTTAGAAATGAGGCCTTAATCAGAGACATGGTTGTAAAAATTCTTTACCAATTTTCCACTCCCCTCTTAATCTTGGTTAGATTGGATTTTTTTTTCACAGAAACTTTTCAATTTAATGTAAGAAAAATTATTAGTTTTGAATTTTATAATGCTCTCTAAACCTTGTTTGGTCATAAAATCTTCCCTTCTCCATAAATATGACAGGTACACTATTCCTTCCTCTCCCAGATTGCTTACAGTATCAACCTTTATGCCTTTTGACTTGATTTTTTTTATTTTTCAAATGCTTTATTAACTTCTGATTTACATCATTCATTTCCACCACATTTTGAAATGCAAATTTTCTCCCCGTTTTTCCCCTACACACTGCCCCAAAATAGCAGACCCACAGGATATCTCCTCCTCCAATCTTCCCTCCCCCATATTTTCTCCCATACCCCCTTCGACTTTTCCAGTGGATCTCTATGCCCCAGTTTCTGTATATCTTATTTCCCAATTACATGTAAATAGCATTAATAATGGTATATATGCATATATATACTTGAATATTTGATTTTAAAACTTTGAATTCCAGATTCATTCCCTTCCTCCCTTGTCACTCACCCTTACTGGGAAGATAAGCAGTTCAGTATAGGTTATACATGTGTAGCTAATGCAAAACAATAACATAGTAGATATATTGTAAAAGACTGACTCTATTTCCCTCCCTCCTATCCCACCTCCCACTTGTTCTATTCTCTACTTTGATTCCTTTTCAAAAGTGGGTGCTTCCAACTTCTCTCCTCCACATTCTGCCCTACCTTCCATCATCCCTCCTCTCACCCCCCCACTCTCCTGTAGAGTGAGATACCTTTTTTAGTGTGTATTTCATTCCCTCCTCAAGCCAAATTCAATGGCAATAAGGTTGACCCATTCCCTTTTGCCTTCCTATTCTTCCCCTCCATTGTATCCATTTTCTCTTCCCTCTTTTTATGAGAGAGTTTACTCCATTCTGGCTCTCCCCATCTCCTCTCATTATATTCCTCTCACCTCTTAATTTCAACTTTTAAGTATCATCCCTTCCTATTAAATTCGTCCTGTGCCCTCTATCTATGTATACCTGTAAACATATATACACACATTCATATATGTATTCATATGCACATATACCCTCATATATATATATATATATATATATATATTTCCTTAAACTACTGAGAAAAGTTTCAATAGTTAGAATTATTGATCTTCCATGTAGCAAGGTTAATAGTTCAACTTTGATAAGTTCCTTATGATTTCTTTTCCCTGTTTACCTTCTCATGCTTCTCTTGCTTCATTTTTCTGAATGTCAATTTTTCTATTCAACTCTGGTTTTTTTCAGCAAGAATGCTTGAAAGTCCTCTATTCCACTGAATGACCATATTTTCCCCTGAAACATGATACTCAGTTTTTCTGGGTAGGTGACTCTTGGTTTTAATCCCAGGGCCTTTGCCCTCTGGAATATCATATTCCAAGCCCTTCTATCCCTCAGTGTAAAAACTGCCAGATCCTGGGTTATCCTGATTGTGTTTCCACAATATTCAAATTGTTTCTTCCTGGCTGCTTGTAATATTCTCTCCTTAATCTGGGAATTCCGGAACCTGGCTATAATATTCCTAGGAGTTTTCTTTTTGGGATCTTTTTCAGGAGGTGATCGGTGGATTCTTTCAACCTCTATTTTGCCCTCTGGTTCTAAAACATCAGGGCAGTTTTCTTTGAGAACTTCCTGGAGGATGATTTCTAGGTTCTTACTTTGATCATGGCTTTCAGGTTGTCCAATAATTTTTAAATTATCTCTCCTGGATCTGTTTTCCAGGTCAGTGGTTTTTCCTATGGGATATTTTCCATTGCTTTGTATTCTTTCACTTGTTTGGATCTGTTTAACAGCATCTTGAATCCTCATAAAGTCTGGGGGCCACAGGGCCTGGCTCAGCCAGACGCCCAGGGGGCAGTACCTACCCTTCCCCCTCCTGAGTTTGGGAGGGAAAAAGTATGGGTTCCAAGCACTAGAAAGCTACAGCTAGGACAGAGGGGGATGCAGTTCAAGGAGATGCCCCCAAAGGGGAGAAATATCCCCAAGGAAGTAGGAGGAGAAATATGGCAAGTCCTTTGGGACCCGCAGGAGGCGCACCCTAAAAGAAGGGGCAAAGATAAGCGTTAAATAGGGGCCATAGATTTTAGGTTTGGGTCCTTGGACGGGGAGGAAAGGAGGCAGATGGAGATGGGGGGATGGGAGGAGGGAAAGAAGAGGGAAGCCCACGAAGCAGCACACTAGGTGGTTGAGTGCAGGAAAGCCAGCGGGAGGAAGGGAAGGGCTGGGAGAGCAGGGCTCAAGGAGCTGGGAATGAGGAAGGAGAAAGAGAGAAAGCAGAAAGAGGGGAGATGGAGCCATGGAGTATGATGCGAGGACCTTAAGCTGGTCTCCCCCTCCCCACACACACACTTGAGGGATGCCTTAACGTCTCAGCTCGGAAGCAGGGTCACTGCCTCTGCCGCCACATCCCTGAGCCTGACATTTTACTGCCATTTTACTGCCTAGATTCTGCTGTCCTTTTCATTTTTGAAACTCATAATTTGGTGCTCTTCTTTCTTTTTTTTATCATACCGAGTAAAGGTCTATCAATTTTATTGGCTTTTTCATAAAACTAGCTCTAAATTTTATTTATTAATTTCATAGTTTACTTAATTTCAATTTTATTAATGTCTTATATGGTTTTCAGTATTTCTAATTTAGTATTTAATTGGGGATTTTCAGTTTGTTCTTTTTCTAGCTTTTTCACTTGTGTGCCCAATTGAATGACCTCCATTTTCTCTATTTTATTCATATATGCATTCATGGATTAAAAAAAAAAAAACTTCCCCTAATAACTGCTTTTGTTGCATCGCAGAAGTTTTAGTATGTTGTCTCATTATTATTATTATTTTTTTAAGCAATTGGGGTTAAGTTACTTGCTCAAGGTTACACGGCCAGGTGTTCTGGGTGGATGCTAAATGTCTGAGCCCGGATTCCATACCCAGGTCATCCTGACACTGGGGCATGTGCTTTTACTCACTGTGCTACCTGGCCGCACTTGTCTCATTATTTTCATTCTGTTGAATGCAGTTAGTGATTGTTTCTATAATTTCTTGTTTGATGAAGTCATTCTTTAGGATTAGATTATTAGGTTTCCAAATAACTTTTAGTCTATCTTTCTATGGCCCTTCATTACATATAATTCTTATTCCATCATGATCTGAGAAGGATGTATTTAATATTTTTGTCTTTATGCACTGAATTGTGAGTATTTTATGTCCTAGTACATGGTCATATTTTTGTGTGTGTGTGCCATGTACCATGGAGAAGAAGGGATATTCCTTTTTATCCCCATTCATTTTTTTTCCATAGATCTATCCCATCTAGCCTCTCTAAAATTCTATTTGCCTCCTTAACTTCTTTCTTGCTTATTTTCAAGTTAGATTTATCAAGTTCAGAGAGGGGGAGGTTCAGGTCCCCTGTTAGTACACTTTTGCTGTCTATTTTTTCCTCTGAATCCCTTAAATTCTCCTTTAGAATTTGGATGCTGTACTACTTGTTGCACATACCTTAAGTTGTGTTATTGCTTCATTTTTGATGTTGGCTTTTAGCAGTATATAGTTTTCTTCCTTATCTCTTTTGATTAGATCTATTTTTGCTTTTGCTTTATCTGAGATAAGGATTGCCACCCCTGCATTTTTTACTAAACCTAAAGCATAATATATTATATTGAAGCCTTTTACCTTTACCCTGTGTGTATACCCTTGTTTTGAATGAGTTTCTTTTAGATAGCATATTGTAAGATTATTGTTTTTTTATACATTCTGATGTTCACCTTTGTTTTATGGGAGAGTTCATCCCATTCACATTCTCAGTTATGAGTACTATCTCTGTCTTTCCCTCCATCCTATTTCCTTCCCTGTTCATTCTATTATTTCTCCCTTCCTTCCATCCTCTCCTTAAGGGTTTTCCTTTTCACCACTGCCTCTCTCATTATTCCTTCCCTATGGAGCTCCCTCCCTTTACCTACCTTTCCCCCTTACTATTATTTCCCTCACTTCTAAAACCCCCCTTTTATCCCTCTTTACTCCTCCTACTGCCTGTAGGGCACAATAGATTTTTATACTGATGGAGTATGTTATTCCCTCCTTGAACCCAAACTGATGAGAGTAAATTTCATTCAGTGCTCCTCTCCCTCCTTCTGTTCCCTCTACTCTAATGAGTTTTTGTGGCTTGTCCCATTAGAATCCTAAACTTTACTGATTATGTTAATCCCTCCTCAAACCAAAACCAATGAGAGTAAAGTTCATGTAATGTTCATCTCCCTCCTTTCTTTCCCTCTACTATAGTAGATTTTTATGACTCTGTGTCACAAAATTTACCCTTTTGTGCCTCCTCCTTTCCTTTTCTTCCACTACGATCCCTTTGAATCCTTTTGTACCCCTTTATAAGGTTCTTTATCATCAGATTAGTTCATTTATACCCCCACCCTCTATCTAGATATATCCCTTTGAAATGTCACTATAATTATATAAATCTCAATATTGACAGTTATCAGCTTCCCATATAGGGATGTAAACAACTTGCTCTTATTGAATCACAAGTTATGTGCATGTGTGTGTGTGTTTTACTATTTATTTATATATGTCTCTCTTGAGTCTTGTATTTGGAGATCAGATTTTCCATTGAGGTCTGACTTTTTTATAAGGAAAGTCTGGAAGTCCCTTATTTCATTGAATGACCATCTCCTTGCCTGAAAGATTATACTCATTTTTGCTGGTTAATTGATCCTTGGTTGTAGTCCAAACTCTTTTGTCTTACTAAATATCATATGCCAATCCCTCCAATCTTTTAATGTAGAAGCTGCTCCATCCCATGTGATTCTGACTTTAGTGCCAGGATATGTTAATTGTTTCTTTCTGGCTGCTTGCAGTATTTCCTCCTTGACTTTATAATTCTGGATTTTGGCTACTATATTCCTTGGAGTTTTCAATTTGGGATCTCTTTCAGGAGGAGTTAGGTGAATTCTTTTGATAACTATTTTGCCCTCTGATTCTAATGCCACAGAACATTTTTTAAAATAATTTCTTGGAGGATGTTTTCCAGGATGCTTTTATTTTACATCATGGCTTTCCAGTAGACCAATAATTATTAGATTATCTCTCCTGCATCTGATCTCTAAGTCAGTTGCTTTTCCAATGAGATATTTTACATTTTTTTCTAATTTTTCAATATTTTATTTTGTTTGACTGATTCTTGATGCAAAATAGAATCATTTGCTTCAACTTGACTGATTCTAATTTTAGTGAATTATTTTTCTCAGTTAGTTTTTGAAGCTCTTTTTGTTATGTTCAGATTTCACTTTTAGGGATGTATTTTCTCCAGTTAGATTTTGAACCTCCTATCCCAGGTCACAAATTTTGCTTTTTAAGGATTTGTTTTCTTCAGTGAGATTTTTTTTTTCCATTTTGACCCATGTAATTTTAAAATTATTGGTCAATTTATCTTTTACCTCTCTAATTTGACTTTTAAAATCTTTCTTGCACTCTTCTAAGAATGCTTTTTGGACTTGAGGCCAGTTCATATTTCCTTCTGTGGTCTTAGTTGTGGATATAGAGTAGATGGTGACTCCTGAAAGTGATTCTTCTAGTTCACAATAATAGAATTCAATAGTCTTTGGTCTTGCTTTTCCAAGTGGCCTCCAGCCCATTGTGTTTGCCTATTTTCTGGCTTTTAAAGTGGATTTCTACTTCTGGAATACAGAGGGCTCTGACCTACACTTCTCAAGCTGGGAGCTAAGGCCTAGTTATTGACCTTGTGTGCTGTAGCCTCTGGGTGTCTAGACTGAGGCCAAAGTCAGGTCTCTCAGTGTTTCCTCTGGGTTAACCTGAGGCTTCCAGAATAAGGTGTGGGGGTGGGATAGTCTGGTCCCTTTAGGTTTCTGCCTCTGTGCTCCTGGGCTAGAGCTCAGGCAGGCTCAGCAGCTGGCAGCCTGCTAGGCTGGTGTCTGCAGATTCTCCTGGTTTTGTTAAGGCACACCAGGGCTTCTAGTGTAAGGGCTTGCTGGCTCCACACCTCTGAATTTCAGGATCTCCCACTGGTCACCTGAGGTGGAATTTATTGGGATGCCTTCCACCCTTCACTTCAGGCTTGGCACAACTTCAGTCACACCCTTCCTCTAGGACTCCCAACCCTGCCACTACTTCCACTATTTCAGGATTTTACACTGGGGCAAAAATCTCTGGGCTTTCAGGGTCATGGAGGAGGATTAGAGAAGCTAGTGTTTACTCTGCCTTCTTGTCTCCTCGAAGTTTAGGTAGGTGATTTTTAAATATCCAGGCTGTGGTCTGATAGCCACAGGAGAAGCTGTTGTTTCTGCTGTGGGCCTTGGGCTTTCTCTTACACAACTCCAGTAGATCCTCCTTCCCTATGTGAGACATCTGTGAATTGTTCTTGTGGTGGATGAATCTGCTGAACAGTGCTCACCCTTGCTCTGCTATGATCCACACTGGTGCAGCCCATGTGTTTGGCACTCCTCCTGCCCAGGCCTAAGGTATGCATTTTCATGGAGTGGGAATCTGCCACATTACATCTCATAATGGATCCTGTCATTCCAAAATCCATTAAGATACACTTTTTTTGTGGTTACTGATGGAATTCATGGTGGAGTTCTGATGAGTTGCTGCTTCTACTACACCATCATCAGTAGTTATTTCTTGAATATAAATTTGTGTACTCAAGATAGTAGTTAAAGCCAAGTTTAGTATTCTACTTTTCTGTGCTTGTTTTTGAGGAGTTAATGCCCTAATAAATCATCAAATTTTCTAAAGCTCTCCTACACATCTTATGAATATATATCCCATTTTAATAATTTTCAGGGGTGGAGCCAAGATAGCAGAGTAGAAGCAGGGCCTCCCTGCTGCTCTAGCTTCCACCTTCCCCAATCCATGTGAAAAGGGGACTCTGAACAAACTTTGGAGCTGCAGTACCCACTAAATAACACAGAGAAGCTAACCTCCCACTGAGGACAGCCCGGCAGGCCAGAAGGAATCAGCCAGCGCAGTGCTCTGGGAGCCAAGCCCAGCCCCACTCCGAGGCTTTAGCCCCAGGGTGGGCCTGACCAGCCACCAGCCAGAGGGACTCCAGATCAGCAGCAGCTGTGGCTGTTTCCATATTTATCAACACATAGATGCGAAGGACCCTTAAGAGGCTACTGAGTAGTAACTGATTTGTTCCTTAATGTGCCCCATCCATGGAGGATTTTGACCTTTTGTATTTTATGATTGAATGTTTGAGTTGCTAAGTGATTGATTGACTAAATGATTGTACTTTGTTCAAAATTATGTGACTGTTTTGGTGAAAACTATGTGGCCCTTTTAGTGATAAGTTGTTGAGTTATGTCATTGTGAATGCTATATTTTAATTTTCTGTTATAAATTGTAGCATTGTGATTAGTGTACCTAGATTTTCTGTGAATGTTTTACGCTGATTTGTTACTGAATAGAGTGTTCAGTATACTATGTAATCAGAACCTTGAAAGCTGTTCACAGCAGCAGTCCTCTGGCAAGCTGCTCATGTGTGGCTTTACTGAGGAAAAGGAGGAGTAGGAGGAAGAAGAGGAGGAAGAGAAGGAGGAAGAGGAGGAGGAGGAGGAAGAAGAGGAGGAAGAGAAGGAGGAAGAGGAGGAGGAGGAGGAAGAGGAGGAGGAGGAGAAAGAGGAGAAGGAGGAGGAAGAAGAGGA
>NW_027186304.1:56687405-56737266 GCF_028583685.1 Petaurus breviceps papuanus
AAGAGGAGAAGGAGGAGGAGAAGAAGAAGAAGAAGAAGAAGAAGAAGAAGAAGAAGAAGAAGAAGAAGAAGAAGAAGAAGAAGAAGAAGAAGAAGAAGAAGAAGAAGAAGAAGAAGAAGAAGAAGAAGAAGATTTTACTTTTGTGTCTGAGTTTTCAATCTCTATCAAATGTCTCGGGCAGTATCTTATGCATACATTAGTGGCACATTGAAGGTACATGTTGATTGTTAGGCTGCAGAACAGTGCAATAAGTGATTGGAAAAGCAGAGAGAAAAGTTATAATTAATGCAATCTGAGCAGAAAGTGTGATAAATCAGTCATGTTGTTAAAGCAACTGATAAACCCTGGACTACCATATGCTCTGCTGGTAACCATGAAATTTTAGGTGACTCTGAGGAAGGGCACTGTCCATGCTACTTCTTGAAGAAGATTTAAAATAAAATAGGATCAAAAAGTCACACAGCAAATGAACAGGAGCTGTGGAGGTGCAATTTACAATGGTGGAAATTGTACCCACATTTGTGTGATCATATGGTCATTTATGTAATGAATTATCAAGAAAATAGAACACTTCTAGGGAAGGATGTGTATTTTGTGAATATTTGAAATCATGCTTTGTCAGTATTGGTTCAAAGAAATATATGAAGATGTAAAGTGGATCTAATAGTGGCAATTCACATATTTTAATGTGTAAGAGAGGAAAAAGGAATTTGCATTATTTTGTTAGAACTCACAGGACATTACTAGTGAGAATCAGTAAAAGCTGCAGAAAGGCTAATTTAGTTCATGCAAATATAAGGGGAAAATAATCTTTAAGTAATCTCAAAATCTCACTGAAGAGAATAATTCATTCAGAATTAGATTGGAGCCAATGGAAGCTAGTGACCTTAAGAGAAATCAAGATACTATTAAACAGATCCAAACAAATGAAAAAATAGAAGGTAATGTGAAATAACTCATTTGAAAAGCCAGTGTCCTGGAAAATAGATCCAGGAGAGAAAATTTAAAATTACTGGACTACCTGAAAGCCATGATCAAAGTAAGAACCTAGAAATCATCCTCGTGGAAGTTCTGAAAGAAAACTGCCCTGATGTTTTAGAACCACAGGGCACAAATAGAGGTTGAAAGAATCCATTGATCACCTCTTGAAAAAGATCCTAAAAAGACAACTCCTAGGAATATTAAAGCCAGGTTCTGGAATTCCAAGATCAAAGGGAATATATTACAAGCAGCCAAAAAGAATCAATTTGAATATTGTGGAAACACAATCAGGACAACACAGGATCTGGCAACTTCTGAATTGAGGGACAGAAGGGCTTAGAATATGATATTCTGGAGGTCAAAGGAGCTGCGATTAAAACCAAGAATCACTTACCCAGCAAAACTGAGTATTATGTTTCAGGGTAAAATATGGTCATTTAATGAAATAGAGGACTTTCCAGCATTCTTGCTGAAAAAAAAAACAGAGTTGAATAGAAAATTTGACCTTCAGATACAAGAAACAAGAGAAGTATGAGAAGGTAAACAGGGAAAAGAAATCATAAGGAACTTATCAAACATGAATTATTTACATTCCTAATGGAAAAACAATAATTGTAACTTATGGAACTCTTCTCAGTATGAGAATAGTCGAAGGGAATATAAATGTGCGTGTGTGTGTGTGTACATTCATATTTATGTCTATATAGGAGGGTATATGTGCCTATGAATACACATGTGAGTGTGAAGAGTGTGTATATGTGTACAGGTATACATAGACAGAGGGCACAAGATCAATTGAATAGGTGAAATTGAGAGGTGAGAGAGGCATATAATGAGAGGAGATGGGGAGAGACAGAATGGGGTAAATTATCTCATATAGAAGAGGCAAGGGAAAACTGTTACAATGGAGGGGAAGAACAGGAAGGCAAAAGTGAATGGGTCAACCTTACTCTCATTGAATTTGGTTTAGGGAAGGAATGATATTAACACTAAATAAGGTATCTCAACCTATAGGAGAGTAGGGGGGAAGGTAATGAGAGGGGGGATGATAGAGGGCAGGGTAGGTTGCGGGGAGGGAATTTAGAAGCACACACTTTTGAAAATGGACAGGGTCAAAGATGAGAATAGAACAAGTGGGGAGGGGTGGGATAGGATGGAGGGAAATATAGTCAGCCTTTCACAATATGTCCTTTATTGAAATGTTTTTTTGTAGGTAGTACAACCTATATGGAATTGCTTATCTTCCCAGTAAGGGTGAGTGTCGAGGGAGAAAGGGAAAGAATCCATTTTTTCCTTCAGTTATCTTTTACCATTGTTTCCTTCTCCATTAAGCATTCCTTAACTGAATGTAATAGAGGGAATGAATTAGAGTATCACTGAAGCCATGAATTTGAGTATCACAATAACCAAGCTACCATACAGGCCAAATCACATGTAGATAGATTTTATTTCTCTTGTGTTTTTAAATATCATTCTACTTTGTATCCACAATTAAAGACATTTATATAATATATAATATATGAATAGGTAGATGTATGTGGGCTTTGTGTTAAGGTGTAATTTGCAGACTACAATCTGTTCAATATGATATAGTGGAAATATCAATGATATTTTTTTTTTGCTTTTTGGAGAGCAATTGTGTTTAAGTGACTTGCCCAACGTCACATGGCTAGTTTTTGTGTTAAATGTTTGAGGCCTTATTTGAACTCAGTTCCTCCTGACTCCAGGGCTGGTGCTTTATTCACTGCACCACCTAGCCACCCAATATCAATGATTTTTAATGTCAGAAAACCTGGGTTCAAATGTCACCTCTTCCATTTACTACTTATGTGAAATTGATTAAATTGCTTAACATCTTTAGGTTTCTTCTCTATGATCAGTTCTTTGCATTGTTGTCTGTTAAACCGTTTTTTACCTCTGAAGTGATAAATATAACATTTTGCATGACTTACTTATTCTTTTTTGGCCTTGGGTGCCACAGCTGGAAAAGTTTATGTATGGTAAATGGACAGAAATACACATTGCATTCTTCTCCTGCATTTTCCTAAAAACATATACAACTGTATTTATGTATGTCCATACACACATGAGTTATGATTGTGTCTATGCATGTATGTATGTATGCATGCATGTAAGTTTTTGTAGTTTTTTTCTTGTTTAATTTTACCAAATCTATGATTTTATTATTGTAGGGAGTTTACTTTGAGTTCTTTCTGTTAATGTAAATCAGCAGCTAATCTCAATTTAGAGTGTTAGAAAGCTATCTGAGTCAATGAGACTGACTTACCTGGAGCTACACTGTCAGTATTAAATTTTTAAAATGTACTCAAGTATTCCTGACTCTGAAGATATCTCACTAAAAAAGATAACTCACAAAAAAGTTCAGTTAACTATTATTTAATGGTGGTATGCTTTACTGTTAAGCTATGAGAGCACTGGATAAGGTTTTGTTAGCCCAAATATCTAGCTCCAATTCTATTTTTAACTTTGAGTATGCTAACAGCAGAAGGGACCTAAAATCTTTGTGCCTTGGTTTCTCCAGCTATACAACTGAGGTAATAATAACTTCCTGTAGCAGCAAGCATGCTAGCATACACAGGACAGCTGCCAGCACAGGTTCCTAGATCTGCTTCTCCAAAGGAAAGCAACTCAAAATGTTTTAGCAGTCTTTAATCAATCAAACATATATCATTTTACCTTGTTCAGAGGGAAAAGTCAGCACCCTGAACTTCAGAAAATACAAACAGAACGTAAAAGCAGATGGAGAGACAGAGCAGCATACAGGTTTCCAACTGTTTGACCATTATATCCATACCTAATCAATTACTAGAGACGTAACATCAGGGTTTTAAAGCCAAGGGCTCAACAGCTGCCCATAATCTCATCTGGTCAAATCCCACAACTCTTCTCAAAGTGACCCCCAAAACAAAATCTCAAATCAGGTCATATATAGCTTTCTCCTGGCTCAGAAATTGCAACAAGCCTCTTGACCCACTGCTCAGTCACAAGGTAATAAGATGTGGGCATTCCTGAAAAACAAACCTTCCTCCACAGGCTCCATGTGACCACATTCAGCCTATTAGGGGGCAGAGTATGTTTTCAAATCAGGGAAGGTTCTCAGAGTCACTTATGCCTATCAAAGGGCCAAGTGGCAGGGAAGATCTTCAGATTTTCATTATCATTACACTTCCTCATGAATCTTAGTGTAGAGCAGTGCCTATTAAGTGTTATCATAACTGTGAATAATGAAAATTCTATGGGAGGTATCTGTATTATTATTAAAGACCATAATATCCTAAACACCAGTCTCATTGCCCTAATCACAAAATGATATGAGCTCCAAGTATCTTTATAATGAAAAGCAAAAACAAAAATGACAATTCACTTTATTTGACTGAACCTCAGTTATTTCATTGTCAAAGGAGAGAACAAGGTGGCTGGCTTCCATGATACATTCCAACCCTAAAATTCAGTAAGTCTGTGAAATGAAGTTAAAGAAAAAAAGAAAGCATTATAGGTAAGTTCAAAGTTTCATTAACTAAAAAAGATGTCACTTTTTTAAGTGTATATATGTACATGCCTGTACATATGTGTGTGTACGTGTAGATGTTTTGGACTAGTGGAAAGTCAAAATTCACCCATCATAGCCTATACTTTTTGTTTCTTCCTGAAAGAGCATATATGTGAGTCAAAAGCCCAATATGCTCAGTTTACATAATTGCCATAAATATCATTCAAACACTCGATACAAAAAAGAGGCAAAACTTGCTGAATGTTTTAATTCCCACTTTCTGCTCTTTTTTAAAGCTCTGAGTGGGTGGAAATATGTTAATTTCTCTACATACGATACAGATGCACTAACATTTAAATTCCCTATGACTGTAGTTTTTACACTCCTTGTTGGAACTAATACTACACAAGATAATCCTGAAATTTGTGGTTTATGTAATTAATGTCACTAAAAATGTCAAAATTTGCCCAGTATTAGAGATCATAGGTAATTCTAAATCTCTTAGAAGGAAAATATTTTTTTTTGTTGGCATCAAGGATTCTATGTTAATACTTGTTGGAGCTGTATTTTCAAATGATGGTATACATAAGGAGTCCTAGAGAATCAACTGAAAAACTATTTGAAATAATAAACAATTTCAGCAAAAGTGCAGGATAGAAAATAAACCCACACAAATCAACAGCATTTTCTATATTACTAACAAAACCCAGTGGCAAGAGATATAGAAATTCCAACTAGAATAACTGAAGATTGTATAAAACATTTGGAAATCTACTTGCCAAGACAAACCCAGGTAGTATATGAACACAATTACAAACCACTTTTCACACAAATAAATTCAAACATAAATAATTGGAAAAAATATCAGTCGTTTACAAGTAGGCAAAGAAAATATAATAAAATGACAATTCTACCTAAATTCATTTAGTTATTTTGTGCCATACCTATCAAACTACCAAATTTTATTTTTAGAACTAAAAAAAATAATAACAAAATTCATTTGGAAAAACAAAAGGTCAAGGATATCAAGGGAATTAATGAAAAGAAACATGAGGGAAGGTGACCCAGTCACACCAGATCTTAAACTATATTATAAAGTAACAATCATTAGAGTGGAGGAGCAGTGGAATAGGTTATTTCTATGAGGCACAGTAGTTAATGACTATAATAATCTACTGTTGGGGGAGGCTAGGTGGTGCAGCGAATAGAGCACTGGCCCTGGAATCAGGAGGACCTGAGTTCAGATGTGGCCTCAGACATTTAACACAAAAACTAGCTGTGTGACATTGAGCAAGTCACTTAACCCCAACTGCCCTCCAAAAAAAAAAGGCCAAAAATCATAATTTACTGTTAGATAAACTCAAAGTCTCCAGCATTGAGGATAAGAACTCATTATTTCGGGGTAGCTAGGTGGTGCAGTGAATAGAGCACCGGCCCTGAAGTCAGGAGGACCTGAGTTCAAATCCAGCCTCAGACACTTAACACAAAACCTAGCCATGTGACATTGGGCAAGTCACTTAACCACAATTGCCCTCCAAAAGAGCAAAAAGAACTCATTATTTGACAACCACTATTGGGAAAACTAGAAAACAGTATAGCAGAATCTTGGCATAGAATAAAATCTTACCCCATATAGAAAGATGAGGTCAAAATGGGTAAAACTTTAGACATAAATGTTGATAACATAAGCAAATTAGGAGAGAAAAGAATAATTTAGATGTATGGAAAATGTAAGAATTTATGATCAAACAGGAGATAGAGAATATTATGAAATACAATATGTATAATTTTGATTACATTACATTAAAAAGATTTTTCATGAACAAGGCTAATAAAACAAATATTAGAAGGAAGGCAGAAAGCCGAGAAGCATTTTTTTACAACCAAGATCTCTGATAAAGAACTCATTTCTGAAATATAGAGAGAACTTAGTCAAATTTATAAGAATACAAGTCATTCCCCAATTGATAAATGATCAAAGGATATGAAAAGACAGCATTCAGATGAAGAAATTAAAGCTATTTATAGTCACATGAAAAAATGTTCTAAATCACTTTTAATTAGAGAAATGCAAAGTAAAACAACTCAGAGGTACTACATCACACATTTCAAATGGACAAATATGGCCAAAGAAAATAAACTGATAAATGTTGGAGAAGATGTGGGAAAATTGGAACACTAGTGCAATGGTGGTAGAGTTGTGAACTAATCCAAACATTGTGGAGAACAATTTGGAAGTATGCCCAAAGGGCTATAAAATTGTGCATAGCCCTTCATCCAGCAATACCACTACTAGGTCTGTATCCTAAAGAGATTAGAAAAAATCAAAAGCACCCACATGTACATTATATATATATATATATATATATATATATATATATACATATACATATATAATATATATGTAAAGGAACTCTTTGTAGTGGCAAAGAATTGAAATTGAGAGGATTCTCATCAATTGGGGAATGGCTGAGCAATTTGTGGTGTATGAATATAACGGAATAATATATTTCTATAAGAAATAATACGCAAGCAGATTTCAGAAACACCTGAAAGACCTACATGAACTGAGGCTGACAGACAGATGCTGAAGTGCTCAGATCAGAAGAACATTGTACACAGTAACAGCAAAACTGTGTGATGACCAATTCTAATAGACTTGGCTCTTCTCAGCAATAGAGTGACCTAAATTAGATAATTCCAAAAGACTCAAGATGGGAAATGCTATCCACAGCCAGAGAAAGAAATAGAGTGTGAATGCAGATTGACACGTAACTTTTTTTCTCTTTCTTATGTTTTTCTCCTTTTGTTCTGATTCTTCTTTTACAACACGACTAATGTGGAAAAAATGTTTAATACTGTTTTATATAATTTTTGAGGAAGGAAAGGGTGAAAGGGGAGAATAGAAAAAGCAGGGTTGGGTAGGATGAAGAGAAATATAATTAGTTCTTCACAACATGAATGTAATGAAAGTGATTTGCAAGACTACATTTGTATAAGCAATACCAAATTTTTGCCTTCTCAATGAAGATGGGTAGGGAGAGAGGAGGGGAGAGAACTCATAGATTTAAAAACAAATGTTAAAAATTGTTTTTACATGCAACTGGTAAATAACATATACAGGCATTGGGGTAGAGAAAACTATCTTGCCCTACAGGAAAAGAGAAAGGAAGGGTATATGAGAAGGTGGGAGGGGAATAGAAGGCAGATCAATTGGGGGATGGTTCTGGGGGAAAATCAGTGCTGAAAATCTTGTGGAAGGAACACTGAAAAAAATAATTAATTAATAAAAAGTAAAAAGAAATGATTGGATATATATAGCTTATATCAGATTACATGCTGTTTTGGGGAGGAGGATTGTGAGGAAGGGAGAAAAAAGCTTGGAAATAAGAAACTTCATAAAAGCGAATTTTGAAAACTATCTTTATATGTAACTGGAACAAACACCATTAAGGAAAAAAAAAGTATTTTCAAATTGCAAACTAGTAAAGAAGTCTAGAAACTGCATGGAAAAATTTAAACAATGATTAACTTAAGTGATCTTGGCAAAAGTGCGTGAAACAAGTCATTCATTGCTCTTTCAATTGATCATTTTCAGCTCTACCGATGAGAGTGCAAAAAGTAACAATTCCATTCATTTAATTCAACAGACATTTATTAAACAAATGTGTTCAGACAGTCCCTGTACTATATGTTACAAATACAAATAGAATAAACTTTGTCTATCCTGAAGGATTTTACTTTTAAATGTGGTGATACAAAATGTATACAGACAAGTACATTCTGAGTATACAAAGGGGAAATTTAGGAGAGAAAAACCAATAAATAAAAGATGAACATAAGAAAGGTCTTTAAATAGACAATGTTTCAAGGAAACTGCAGGGGGATTGTAAGAAGCAGAAGTGAGGAAAGCATGAATTCTAGGCATGGGAGCACAATCTGTGCAAAGGCAAAAAAAGAAATTCAATGTCATATATACCTACATATATATACATATATGTGTATATATGTGTTTATATGTGT
This sequence comes from Petaurus breviceps papuanus, assembly GCF_028583685.1. Classification (NCBI taxonomy): domain Eukaryota; kingdom Metazoa; phylum Chordata; class Mammalia; order Diprotodontia; family Petauridae; genus Petaurus; species Petaurus breviceps. The sequence goes on from NW_027186304.1 coordinate 56,695,921, forward strand.
GTACATATTATTCATATATACACACACACACACACACACACATGCATATAGGCAATTGGCAGAGTTTGGTTGAAATGTAGAGATCTAAATGGGCAAAATAACAATAATTTAAATTAAGTATAGAGCCAATGATGAACTGTGGGAAGACACGCAACATGATCATATTTTTATTTTAAGAACATCATTTTGGCAATGAATGGGGAGAAAGAGGGGAAACTAGAAAATATACTTATTAGAAATTTGTCATTTTAATCAAGTCAAGAGTAGATTAAAGTCTGAAATAAGGTGATTGTCATGTGAAACAAGAGAATTAGATGAGTTTGATGTTTATTTAGAATTAACAAAACTTGATAATTGATAATAATATTCAAGTTGAAGAAGCAGGATTATTCAAGAATACCTCTAAGACTGTGAATTTATGTGCTCAAAGACTGATGCTTCTTTCCATAGAAATAAAGATATTGGGGGAAGTGAGTTTAGGGGAAAGATAACAAAGAAAAAGGGACTTAAAGGAAGATTCAATAGTGCATTATAGGCTCCAAAGAGAAATAAAGGAACCTACAATGGACTACAATGGAACTTACAAAGCCTACAATGTACCCTTGAAAGGAAAAAAGAAAAGAGAACTACATAAAAGAATAGAATAAAAGAAAAAAGAGAAAAGAAAAGAAAAATGAAAAAGAGGATCACATTTTGATGCAACTCACTCCCAAGTATAGCATAAAACAGATTAAAACATTTGGGAAATATTTAACAAAATAAAAAAGCATAATAAATTATATACTAATATGGTTTTCTAGGTGTATGCCTGGTTAAGTGGTACCTTTTTCTTGTTTGCCCTGGTCACCACTCTTCTAAAACACCAAAATTCCTAAGAGGTAAAAATTCCATAAGTTAACTCACACTCTGCAAGCCTCTGTGACCTTTACCATTAGATTACACAAGCTCATGCATAGTTTTGCAAAAAAAACTCAACTCTAAAACCCTCCCTTTTTTTCTCCCAGCCCCTCCACAGTGTAAAAAGAGTCTAATGTCCTCCAAGGCTACTGAACGAACTATTTAAGATAAAACAGAAGACCGCAAAAGTGAGTTAATTCTGTTCTGAAGATTTTATTACTGGAAAGGAAAGCATGGATAAGAAGAAGACAGTAATGTAGAAAAAAGAAGGAAAGGAATTAAATCTACTATTTCTCATAAGTGGGATACATGAAGAATATACAAAGAAGGAAGAGGAATGGGGGGTTGGCTTTCAGATGAGCTTCATCTTTACATGAATATTTTAAGGGATGGATGATCATTTGCACCCAAACACACACACAGAACACTTACATACACAGATTGTTCTAGATATTCATCAATCATCACAAGCAATTGAGTGAGGATATGGAAAGGAGGGTTGTTAAGAAGGAAGTAAAATATTGGATAGTAAATGGTCATAAAATAATATCACTGATCCTTGAAAGAAGATTTAAAGAAAAAAAATATATAAAATATAGTTTCATCATTGCCTATACATTTCCTGTTTTATATTTGACTCCATACATGGAAGAACTCATTTTGTATATTTTTGTATTTAAGTTCAAAATTAAACAAAAAAAAACCTAATAAAAATAATTTCACTGTCAAATTCTGCATGATAGAAGCTACTCATTCTCTGAGTCATACATTCTTCACAATAGCATCTCATTTAATTTTTTATCTTTGTAATATATCTTACCAAGCAAAGTTTTATGCACATACTAGTTACTTAATATATACTTAGTGAATAAATTACTGAATTTATTCATACATTTCCTGTTTATACTTGCTAAAAGTAATAGGGTTTTTTTTTTGTTGCACAAATTGGAAGAATTCCAATTCTAGGGATGAGTCATGAAGGTGTTTTCTTGATCAATATTTGGTTTGTTGGTGTCTTGAATAAAGTCACTGACTTGTTTTGTCCTGGTACTTTAGCTTTGTTGAATTTTCTTTATTGCTTAACTTGTCCATGGTCAGTTGCCTTACTTTTCATTCATAAACTAGTTTTATTTTGTTTTCTGCCTGCTTGGCTGATTTCTATCTTACAGATTGTGATAACCTTTGTAATTTCTGCATACTTCAACTTTAGCTTCTCTGCATCATTCTGAGCTGTAGCCTTATTCTAGTCCTTGTGTTAACTTCCAGCATTAATTTTCTGTTTTGCTTTTTGGATGGGGGAAGGCAGGGCAATTGGAGATAAGTGATTTGCCCAAGGTCATATGGAGAGTAAGTGTTAAGTGTGTAAGGCAGGATTTGAACTCAGGTCTTCCTGACTCCAGGGCCAGTGCTCTATTCAATGCACCACCTAGCTGCCCCCCAGGCCTAATTTTTAAACTTGATTTCAGGCTCCTATTTGCATCTTGGTTGATTTCATTCTAGGCTTATACTATGGCTAATGATCCTAACTCTACCTCTATTTTCCCTATACCAATAAACTTCACCTATTATTATCTACTTAAAGAGAAAGGTGATTTATTGCTGCATTATACTTTTCTAATCTTTTCTTGTTCCAATTCCTGCCTTAACAGCAAAGCATTTTGGAGTAAACTGTGAGTGGGAATTCATTGTAATCTGTGCTTCTTTTCTATGCTACCTTAAAAGTAAGCCATCTTTTGAAGGACTCATACAATTTTTTTCTAAAATTACCTTTTGAAAGTTATTTATTGGCTTCTTAAAGTAACTAACTTCAGTATAACCTTCTAATATAATAGGTTAAAAAAGTTGGGAAACATTTATTGGTACTCACATAATTCTAATGAATCCATTTTAGGGAGCCACAATTTCATAAATATTGGGTACAGAGGCTTTATATTGACTTTCAAGAAAACAGTCCAGGAAAAAAAGCACAAATCTAAATGGATAGTTCTATGCTATGTATGTTTTTCCCTAATAATTCTTTGGTTATGGTAAAATTCTATCCAATCTTTGAAGGCTGAATGCCAGAATCCCTAGTTTTCCTGAAAAGTCAGAGCACAAATAAATGATTAGAGAAATACATTCTAATTAACAGGGAAATAGGAAGAGGAAAGGAAGCAAGGAATGATTGAAAGGAGAAAGTAGATTAAGCAAAAGGATTAGTCCTAAATTATACAAACTCTAAATAAATTTTAAAAATATTTATTTTCTTAGGTGGCATACAATTGGAATCCTAGGGGATGCCAATCAATTGCAGAGTGTCTAAACAAGTTATTTTATACAATAGTGATGTAATATTATTAGACTATAAGAAAGGAAAAAAGAAATTATTTCAGGGAAAAACAAAACTTTGGGAGACTTGTATATCCTGAAAGATGGTGAAGTAATAAACAAACAACCAGGAGAAAAAATTATGACATGACAGTAATATTATAGAGACAAAACTCTATGGAAGACTTAAGAATTTTGATCAATATAATGATAAAGATGATTTGTAAATCCATTTTTCTCAGTTTTCCATAATAACACAGAACTAATGATGAAAAATACTACCTCACCTCCTGATAGAGAAGTGAATAACTGAGAGTGCAGAATGAGATAAATACAAAGAAATATATATTTTCTTGACTATATGTTTCTAATGGGGAAAAAAATCTTCATAGTCATTCCCCGAAACCAATTTCAACATGATCTCTGTTTCCTGTTGGTGTATATTGGTGTGTGATAAGACATGAAGGGAAATCTTCATGATTTCATTAAAAGAATATATTTCAAACTCTACTAATTCCTGATTTTAAGAAAGCAAATAAATGCAATCATTTTGAATTGGTAAATTAGCAGATTTAAATTTAAATTTATGTGATTATTTTGATTTAGATTTTTCCACTTAAAACACTCTCTACAATTTTTCCATTTATTTTCTCCATTAACCTATATTTGCAAATTGGTATCTCCTTCAATCATTTGATATGAATTTCAGACTTTATTGGGCGAAGTGTTCATCTAGATCCAAAGAATACAAAGACAAACAAAAGAAAACAAAACATAGAAATAAACAACACCAAAACCAAAACAACTCCTGCCTTCCAGTTTCTAATGATCTACATCAGGGGCAGGAGAAAAAAAGAATATGGGATCAATAAATACTGACAAAAAATCATAGATAAATTAAACAACATGAAGGAGGATAGACCTCAACAACTTGAGGGAATAGATGATGCCTCTAACATTTGGGCCTAAAGACTGAAGAAGACAAAACTTCAAAATGTTTTTACCAGGAAGTTTCTTATCATCATTCACTGCTGGCAATATTTATAAGTAGAAAGAGCAAGATATAGTTCAATTCCACCAAGGCACAGGAGCCATAAATGAAATATTCTTCTTTTCCTAGTGATGTCTGAAAAAAAAAATAAAGAGACACATATGTCAATGGTTTTTATAAAATGAAAACAGTGACTAGCAGTTTGCTTAATTCCTAGTAAAGATAATCAATGCAGATGGAAAGCCTGGCAGTGGCTACCCATTTTTCCCTTTAACTGCCACAGTGGGTGGTTATGCTGACAAGTGTGTAGTGTGTAAGGACAAGCAGCCCCTGCTGAGCTCTGCTATAGCAGAACAAATAATGTCAAGTTGAATGGATGACAGCAAATGAAAATAAAAAGAATCTGTTCATCTAAATTTCAAGGCCTGTATTAAATTGCTAAATGTTTATTATTAAAAAAAATTAAAAGGGTACAATAATGTGAATATTTTAAAAACTTTTGGGGGTTTATATACACATATATATATGTATATGTAAGTTTATAAATTTAAATTGATAACACTATTTTAATTAAAAGTTACATGAGGATATATTGTGAACTATTTTATTTGTACTCATCTCCATTTATTTGTGCATCTAATATATACTTGGAAATACATACAATACTGTAAAGGGTATATTATTATTCACCAAGTTTGCTTCCAGTGATTCAATTTAGTTGCATGATAAGTAAAGCTGAAATCAATCCAATATATTTTATTGAAAAGAATTATCAATCCATACATACATGTGTACACATACACAAACTTAAATACATGTTTTAGAAAAAAAGTATTTGTATGTATATTTTTGTGTATAGAACTATACATGAAAACAAAATTTGATATAAAATTTCAATTCTTAGGCTTATTACTTTGTATGTGATGTAAAAAAGTCACTTACGTTATTTTTTTGCTCTAAAATGGCATAGTTATACTTCCACTATATATTTCACAAATCTCTTTTTATGAAACATCTTTTTAGAATTTTCTCATTGTTTAAACAAAATGACCATAAAATAATAATGATATTTAGTTAATCAGTCTAAATGCATTTATTAAGCACTTATGTGTCAGGTACTGAACTAATCACAAGAGATGAAAAAAGAAAAGCAAACAAGGTTCCCAACCATCAAAGATCTTTTCTACTGAAGGAGACAATATATAAAACATATCTTGGAATATGTAATATATTTATCTAGAGGAGATCAGAAAAAAGTCATTGGGAAAGCTACCATGGATTTGTTGGAACAGGGAAGGCTTCTTATAGAATATATGATTTGATATGAGTCTTGAAGTTAATCAATAAAACCAAAAGGCAAATGTGAGAAGGAAAAATATTCTAGTCCTGTGAGAAAGGAATGTACAAAGGCAAAGAGATGGAAGATGAAGGGTCATGATGTAGTAATAGCAAATAGCCTAGGGTAGTTTGATTGTAGAATGTGTTAAGGGGAGTAAAGTGTAAGAAATGTGGACAGATGAGAAGGGGCTATGTTATGAAAAGCTTTAAATACCAAAAATATATTATAATTGATCCCAGATATAATAGGGAGCCACTGGAGAGCTTTGTGAAAGCTGACTTGGTCAGAACTGACTTTAGAAAAACAATCACCTTTGCTTCTGATTAGAGGATAGAATGCAGCAAAGGGAGACTAGAAATATTGAAGTAAGTTAGATGTTATGATTATTTTCAATACTATATTTAAGAAATTGTGACAGCCAGAATTAGGGTGATAGCTGTGTGAAGTATGTATACATAGTATGTGTGTATGTGTGTGAACACACTTATGTGTGTACATATGAAGAAAAGAAAGGTGTGAAAACAGAAATAACATGATTTGGGAACACATTGGATGGAAGTAAGAATGAAGGGAAAAGAGTGACTGGAAAGATGATGGTGAATTTGATAGTATCACCAAAATTCATATGAGGTGAGGGCTTTGGGGGAAAAGTTAATGAGGTCTGTTTTGGACATACTGCATCTGAGATGCCTACAAAATATACAGTTTGCATATTTTTTCACTTGAACCTCACAATAACCCTTTGAGGAAGATCTTACAGGCATTTCATTATTTATAAGGAAACTAAATATTCAAAAGTTTAAATAATTTGCCAAAGATCATGTAGGTAGTAAAGTATTAGTAAAGGAATTTGAACTCATAACTTCCTCTATCCAAATACAGCACAATGAAATGCATTTTTGAATGTGTATAAATAGTAACGTATGTAAGAACTTTATATAAAGTTATATAATATGTGTGTGCATCTCTTACATTCTAATATATTCTGATGCCTCATTTCACTATTATTATAAACTTGGGTTGTTAAAATCTGTGTCAGAATAAGTCAAAATCTTACAGGGCATAACTAGGGGAATTTGATGATGAAATAATATCTCAAATTTAAAGCTGAAAATGTTGGTAAACAACATATAGTTCAGCATCATCTTTCAATAGAGGGAAAAAGAGAGCCACAGAAAAGATCATTAGTGTCAGAAATCATTTCAATCTAGATCCCCTGATTCCAAAGTCTTTTCTTTTGCCTTTGCATCATGATGTTTACTGTACAAATAGTAAAGATTTATCTCAAGGGTGAATAAGGAATGTTCCATAAAAATGAGGAGCTCAATGTTGAGGATGGTAATGAGGTGGTCTCTGTCTCCATTGAAAACTTGGATAACATGATATAAAAGAAAAATGACCAATTTTGAAGGAGATATGGGAAAATGGAGACATTAATTCATTCCTGGTGTAGTGGTGAAATAGGCTTACTATTTTAGGGAAAAATTTGTAACTATGACCAAAGAGCTATCAATGTTGCATACCATTTGACCCAGCAATATGATTGGGTCTGCATCCCAAAGAGATCAAAGGAAAAAGATCTGTAAATACCAAAAAAATATCTATAGTAGTTCTTTTGTAATGGCAAAGAATTGAAATTGAGATTCCTATTGACTGGGGAATGGCTGAAAAAAAATGTGATGTACGATTGTGATGGAATTCTATTGTGCTATAAAAAATGATGAGCAAACCAATTTCAGAAAAAACCTGGAAAGACCTAAATGAACTGATGCTAAGAGAAGTGAGTAGAACCAGTAAAACATTGTACACATTAACAGCAATATTTTACAATAGTCAACAATGAATGATTATGCTATTCTCAGAAATACAAAAATTTAAGAAAATTCTGAATTACCTCTGATGAAAAATTCATCTACCTCCGAAGAAATAAACCATGAAATCTGATTGAAGCACGTTGTTTTTGTTTTAAATTTTTATTTTTCTTAAATTTTGTCTGTGTTTTCTTTCATGGCATAACATACATGGAAATATATTTTTCATGACTACACAATTATAATCTTAATAAAATTCATTATTTTCTTTATGAGATGGAAGAAAGTGAGATTGGGGAGAATTTGGACTAAAAATTATAAAACATGAAGTTCAAAATATATAATTAGGAAAATAAAATGTTAAATGACAAAAAGAAGTAAAATTGTTCAAATGAAAAAGGAGATGCAAAACTCACTAAGGAAAATTTATGTATTTTTACAAGTTAGATATACTAGTAGGGAACCTCAAACTCCCCCTTTCTGAAGTAGATCAATCTAACTACAAAATAAACTAGAAAAAAAGAGATGAGAATATTTTAGAAAAATTAGATATAAATTTCTGAAGAAAATTGAATGGATATATAAAGGAATATACCTTTTTGTCAGTGGTACATGGTACCTACACAAAAATTGACCATGTACTAGGGCATAAAAATGACATAATATAATGCAGAAAGGGAGAAGTATTAAATGCATTCTTTTCAGTTCATGATGCAATAAAATATATGTAATAAAGGGCCATGGAAAGATAGACTAAAATAGTTAGAAACCAAGTATTCAAATACTAAAGAAATATTGGGTCAAGCAACAAATCATAGAAGATATCAATAACTTCGTCCAAGAGAATAACAATAATGAGAAAACATACCAAAGCTTTTGGGATACAGGGAAAACAGTTATTAGGGGGAAGTTTTATATCTCTAAATGCTTATATGAATAAAACAGAAAAAGACAATTCAATGATTTGGGAATGCAACTAAAAAATTAGGAAAGGAATGAATAAAAATCCCCCTATGAAATACCAAATTAGAAACACTAAAATCTTCCAAATGAGATATTAAAAAAATTGAAATTAAGACAACTATTGAATACAAATATAATATTAAGAGCTGGTTTCATAAAAAAAAATAGACCAATAAAATAGATACACATTTGGACAATGTGGTTTAAAAAAGAAAGAAGAAATACAAATTACCCGTGTAAGAAACTGAAAACGGTGCATTCACCACCAATGAAGAGGAAATTAAAACAACAATTAGGAAATATTTTACCCAATTGTATGCAAAAAATCTTGACAATCTTAGTGATATAGATGAATATGGAAAAAAATATAAATCATTCAGATTAACAGAAGAGGAAGTAAAATATTTAAATAACCCCATATATTAAAAATAAATTGAACAAGCCATCAATGTTGTCCCCAGGGGAAAAAAATCTCCAGGGCTATATGGATTGCAAGTGATATTTATAAATATTTAAAGGACAAATACTTTCAATGTCACATAGACGATGTGGGAACATAGGTTAAGAAGGAGTCCTACCAAATTCTTTTTATGATACAAATATGGTACTGATAACTGAACTGTAATGAGTCATAACACAGAATGAAAATTACAGACAAATATCCCCAATTATTATATATGAAAAAATTTTTAAATAAAATATTAGCAAGGATATTACAGAAACTTATTTGGAGCATAGTGCACTATAATCATGGAGGATTTATACCAGGAATGCACAATTGGTTCAATATAAGAAAAGATATCAGCATAATTAATAATATCAATAAGAAAAATAAAAGAAACTATATGATTACCTAAATTGATCAAGAAAATAAAAAAATCTTTGGATGGATTACAAGACCAAATCCTATTCAAAACACTATAGAGCATAGGAATGAATGGAGTCATCCCTTAAATGATAAGTAACATCTATCTAAAACCATGAGAAAACATTATACATAATGGAGATTAGCTAGAAGCATTTCTGCCAAGATCAGGGGTGAAACAAGGATGCCAATTATGACCACTGTTATTCAATATATTACTAGAAATGTTAGCTTTAGCAATGAGAAGAAAAAGAAATGGAAGGAATAAGGATAGATAAAGAAGAATCAAAATTATCAGTTTTTGCCGATGATGTGATGATATACTTAGAAAATCCTAAAAAAAAATAAAAATAAATACTTGAAATAATAAACAACTTTTGGGCAAATTACAGGATATAAAATCAACCCACATAAATCATCTGCATTTCTATGCAATACTAAGTCCAACAGCAAGATATAGAGACCTTTTATTTGAATTTACTGTAGACATTATGATATATTTGGGAGTCTATGTGCCAAAACAAACCCAGGGACTGTATGAATACAATTGCAAAACACTTTTCACACTAATAAAGACAGATATAAGCAATTGGCAAAATATCAGTTTTTCATTGGTAGGCAGAGCTAACATAAAAAAATGACAATTCTACATAAATTAATTTACTTATTCAGTGCCGTAATAATCAAACAACCAAAAATTATTTCATAGAGATAGAAAAAATAATGACAAATTTCACCTGGAAGAAAAAAGTGGTCCAGAATATATCAAGGAAATTAATGAAAAGAAATGCTAAGGAAGGAGGCCTAGCCATAAGAGATCTTAACTTGCATTATAAAGCAGCAATCATCAAAACTATTTGGTACTAGCTAAGAAATAAAGTGGAGGATCAGTAGAATAGGTTAGGTACACAAGACACAGAAGGCAATCACTATAAAATGCTACTCTTTGATAAGCCTGAGGAAACCAGCTTTTGGAATGAGAATGCATTATTTGACAACTGGGGAACCTGGAAAATAATACATGGCAAACACAGGGCATAGACCAATATCTTAAAATGTATACCAAAATAAAATCAAAATGGGTGTGCAATTTTGAAATAAAGGCTGATACCACAAGTAAATTGGGAGAGCATGGAGAGTTTACCTGTCAGATTTGTGGAGAACAGAAGAATTGATGACCAAATGAGATAAAGAAAATTATGAAATGCAAAATGGATAGTTTTCATCACATTAAATTAAAAAGTTTTGCAAAAAGCCAATGCAACCAAGATTAGAAGGGAAGCAGTAACCTGGGAGATTGGCACTGATAGACTTAGTTCTTCTCAGCAGTGCAAGATTCTAAGACAGTTCCAAAAGTCTCATGAAGGAAAGTGCTATCAAAAGGAAGAGAAAGAACTATGGAATCTGAATGCTGATAGAACCATATTATTTGCACTCTCTCTGTCTCTCTCTTTCTCTCCTCCCACCTTTAATTTATTTCATTTTTTTCTTGTGGTTTATTTCATTGGTTCTAATTCTTCCTTACAAGAGGATCAATGTGAAAATACATTTAATATGGTGGCATATGTAGAGCCTGTTTCAGATTGCATGCCATCTTGGAAAGGGGAAATGGAAGAGAGGTGGAGAAAATTTAAAAGTCAAAACCTTGTGGAACTGAATGTTGACAACTAAAAATAGATTAAATACTTTTTATAAAAAATAAAAGGTGAACTTGGCAAGTGACAGTTAACAATAAAACAGGTACAAATTTCTTTCAAATAGAAAAAAATATGAAATATCTTGTTGAATGTAAAACTGATGTAAAATAGATTCAATAGATAATTTAAGAATTTTTAATCTAACTAAAAGCCATGATGACAACAAAGAATATGGATACCATTCTTCAAGAAATCATCAAGGAAGCTTGCAGAGGAAGGCTGGGAGGAGGCCTGAACAACTCAGGGGGCAAGTCATCCCACCAACCACAAGGACCTGTACCAGGCCTATCGTCAAAGGGCTGGGACTGGAAGAAGCAAGATAAGAACCAAATTCAGGGCCCCTGTCCAGGACAGCAAATACTCCTGGGACTACCACTCCATAGCCCAGAAATAAAAAAAAGCCCCTATCAGGACCCACAAGGACCAGGATTGCAGATTGAACCCCACCTGCTGCAACCCCTCCCCCTCCGACCCTGAAAACATAGTAACTATTTCCCTAGGGCAAAACTCTCAACAGAAAAGGTGTGGGAAACCTAGAGTAAGGGCATAGCTAGGACCCTGTTTCAAAATGGGTAGAAAGCAGACTACAAAGTCTCTGGAGTCCCACTATCCTCAGAGGGAGGAACCAAATTAAGAGGGAAACAATGTGGACTCCATACTTACAGCTGAAACATCAACAGGGAATGGGTCCCAAGCACAGAAAGCTCTCCTAGATGACCTCAAAAGGAACTTTGAAAACCAAACGAGAGAGATAGAAGACAAAATGAATAATTCTTTTAAATCAAAATTACAGAATTATAAAACCATTATAATGAAGAAAACAGCTCCTTAAAAATAAGTGTATAATATGGAAAAGGAGTTCCAAAAACTAAGCCAGGAAAATGATTTGCTAAAAACTAGCATCAACCAAATTGAAACAAATAACTCTATGAGGAACCAAGAATTAGTCAAATGAAACAAGAAGAATGAAAAATTAGAAAAAAAAGAGGTAAAATATCTCAATGGAAAAATAATTGACCTGGAAAACAGATCTGGGAGACATAACCTGAGAATCATAGGCCTACCAGAAAATTGTGATGAAAAAATGAGCCTGAACAACATTCTTCAAGAGCTCGTTAAGAAAAATTGCCCTGAGATACTAGAACCTGAGGGTAAGATAGAAATTGAGAGAATACACCAGACACCTGCGGAAAGAGATCCCTAACTGAAAAGTCCTGGAAATGTTGTGGTCAGACTCAAGAACTAACAGGTAAAAGAGAAAATACTTCAAATGGTCTGAAAGAAACAATTAAAATGTTGAGGAACCACAGTGAGGATCCCACAGGATTTGTCAGCCTCTACACCGAAAGATTGGAGGCAGTGGAATGCAATTTTCCAAAAGGCAAAAGAGTTCAGGTTACAGCCAAGGATCACCTACCCAGCGATACTGAGCATATTCTTTCAGGCAAGGAGATGGTCATTCAATAATATAACAGATTTCCAGAGCTTCCTGATGAAAAAGCCAGAGATCAATGGAAAATTCAACCTCCAATTATGACATGCAAGAGTGACATAGCAAGGTAAACAAAGAAAACACACACACACACACACCCTGTTATTTAATAAGAGCAAACTGTTTATAGACAAGTAGAGGGTATGAGTATAAAATACATAAAATGATGATTTTAAAAAATCTTATTAAGGGATACAAAGGGACTGCAAAGGAAGAAGAGGAATGAATGAAGTGGAAAAGGGTAAATCTTGCCAAACACAAAGAGACATAAAAACAATATAGCAGAGGAAAAGAAGGAAGGGAAATGAGTATTATATATACTTTTCCTTTATTGGTTCTGGTACAAGGAGGGAATAGCAACCAGTTAATCATAGGACTCCAATGAGAAGAGACACAAAACATATCATATTAGAGGGAAAGAGGGGAGAGAGAGGAGCTTAGCATAAGATTTGTTCCTGTCACTCTTGGTGAGAAGAAGAAATAATATACTTCATTAAGTATAAAAATATCTTACAGGCAGTGTGAAGGGGAAAGGGCTACGAAAGGGGGGAGGTGGTTATTAGGAAGGGAAGAAGTAAGGGGGAAGGGGAGAAAAAGGAGGGGGGCTAATAAGGGATTTCTGAGGGAGGCAGTGGTCAGAAGGAAACTTATTAAGGAGGGGAAGGGATAAGGGGAGAAACACTGTAAGCATTAACAGGGGAGGGAATAGGACGGAGGGAAAGAAACAGATAATATCCATGACTGTAATTGTGAATGGAATGAACTCTCCCATGAAACGGAGGCAGATAGGAGAATGGATTAAAAATCCTAATACTACAATAGGCTGTTTACAAGAAACACATCTGAAACAGAGGGATACACACAGGGTAAAGGTAAAAGGCTGGAGTAAATTATGTCATGCATCAGCTAAAGTAAAAAATAAAAAAAAAAGCAGAGGTAGTAATCCTTATCTCAGCTAAAGCAAAAGCAAAAATTGATCTAATTAAAAGAGATAAGGAAGGAACCTATATCCTGCTAAATGGCACCATCGAAAATGAAGCAATATCATTACTTAACTTATATGCACCAAGTGGAATTGCATACAAATTCCTAGAGGAGAAGGTAAAAGAATTAGAGGAAGAAATAGATATCAAAACTATACTAGTGGGAGACCTTAATCTCCCCCTCTCTGAATTTGATAAATCCAATCTCAAAATAAACAAGAAAGAAGTTAAGGAGATGAACAAAATTTTAGAGAGGGTAGGTATGATAGATCTCTGGAGAAAACTGAAGGGGATAAAAAGCGATATACTTTCTTCTCAGTGGTTCATGGCACATACTAAAAAATTGACCAACTTCTAGTTCATAAAAACTTCACAATTCTGTGCAGTAAGGCAGAAATATTAAATGGATTTTTCTTATATCATGATGCAATAAAAATTATATGTAATAAAGGGCCATGGAAAGACAGACTAAAAACTAATTGGAAACTAAACAATTTAATCCAAAAGAATGAGTGGTCAAAGAAGAAATTATAGAAACGATTAGTAATTTCTTTCAATAGAAGGATAATAATGAGACCATATACCAAAATTTGTGGGGTGCATTAAAGGCAATTCTTAGGGGAAGTTTTATATCCCTGAGTGCATACGTGATTGAATTAGAGAAAAGGGAGTTCAATGAGTTGGGCATGCAATTGAAAAACCTAGAAAAAGAACAAATCAAAATACCCAATTAAAAACTAAATTAAAAATATTGAAAACCAAAGGAGAGATTAATAAAATTGAAATTAAGAAAATTATTGAAATAATAAATGAAACTAAGAGCTGGTTATATGAATAAAACAATAAAATTGATAGAACCTTAGTCAATATGATAGAAAAAAAGAAGGAAGAAAACCAAATTATTGTATCAAAAATGAAAAGGGTGAATCTACCTCCAATGAAGAGGAAATCAAAACAACCTAAATAGAAATTACTTTTCCCAATTGTAATCACATAAATTTGATAATCTTAGGGAAATGGATGAATATTTACAAAAATACAAGTTGCCCAGATTAATTGAAGAGGAACTCAATTACTTAAATAAAGCCATTTCAGAAAAAGAAATTGAACAACCCATCAGTAAATTCCCTAGGAAAAAAAATCTCCAGGGCCAGATGGATATACTAGTGAATTCTATCAAACATTTAAAGAACAATATATTCCAATATTCTACAAACTATTTGAGAAAATTAGTGGAGTCCTACCAAATTATTTTTATGGCACAAATATGGTACTGATACCTAAATCAGGAAGAGATAAAACAGAGAAGGAAAATTATAGACCAATCTCCCTCATGAATATAGATGCAAAAATTTTTTAAATAAAATATTAGCAAAAAGACTTCAGCAACTTATTTCAGGAATAATACACTTTGATCAGGTAGTAGTTATTCCAGGAATGCAAAGATGGTTTAATATTAGAAAAATAATCAGTATAATTTATCATATCAACAATAAAACTAACAGAAAACAAATGACTGTCTCAATAGATGCAGAAAAGGCTTTTGACTAAATACAACATCGATAGCTATTAAAAACAATAGGAAGTATAGGAATAAAAGGAGCCTTCCTTAAAATAATAGGTACCATCTGTTTAAAACAATCAGCACATTCTATATGTAATGGGGATAAGCTAGAAGCATTTCCAATAAGATCACGCGTGCAACAAGGGCATCCACTATCACCCCTCTTATTCAGTCTGGTACTAGAAATGTTAGCAGTAGTAATTAGAGAAGAAAATAAATCAAAGGAATCAAATTAGGCAAGGAAGTGACCAAGCTATCACTCTTTGCAGACAATATGATGGTATATTTAAAGAATCCTGGAGAATCAAGTAAAAAACTCCTTGAGCCAATAAATAAAGTTGGCAAAGTTGCAGGATATAAAATAAACCCACATAAGTCCTCGTCATTCCTATATATTTCCAATGATATTCAACAGCAAGAGATCGAAAGAGAAATCATATTTAAAGTTACTGTAGACATTATAAAATTTTTGGGAATCTACCTGCCAAAACACAACCAGGACCTATATGATCACAACTCCAAAACCCTTTTCACACAAATATATTCAGATCTAATTAATTGGAAAAATATCATTTGCTCATTGCTGGGTACAGCTAACATAATAAAAATGACAATTTTACCTAAATTAAATTATATATTATTGCTATACCCATCAATTTACCAAAAATAATTACCTTATAGAGCTAGAAAAAATAGTAACAAAATTCATTTGAAAGAATGAATTGTCCAGAATATCCAGGGAATTAATGAAAAGAAATGCTAGAGAAAATGGACTAGCTATACCAGATTTCAATCTGTATTATAAAGCAGCAGTCATCAAAAATACTTGCTACTGGCTGAGGAATAGGGTAGTGGATCAATGGAATAGATTAGGCACATGAGATTCATCAGGCAATGACTATAGTAATTTATTGTTTAATAAACCCAAAGACCCCAGTTTTGGGAATAAGAGCTCACTATTTGACAAAAACTGTTCGGAAAACTGGAATATAATTTGTCAGAAGCAGGGTATAGACCATTATCTAACACCATATACCAAAATCAAGTGTAAATGGGTGCATGATCTAGGTATAAAGGCTGATAAAGTAAGCAATCTTGGAAAACAATGAATAGTTTACTTGTCAGATTTGTTGAGAGCTGAAGCCTTTATGACTAAACAAGAATTAGAGAGCATTATAAAATGCAAAATGAATAATTTTGATTATATTAAATTGAAAAGCTTCTGTACAAACAAAGCCAAGTGTAACCAAGATTAAGATGGGGGTGGGAAATTGGGAAATAATTTTTTCCAACCTATGTCTCTCATAAAGAACTCATTTCTAAAATATAGAGAGAATTGAGACAAATCTATAAGAGAGAATGTCATTCCCCAATTGATAAATGGTCATAGGATATGAGCAGGCTGTTTTCAGTTAAAGAAATTGAAGATATCTACAAGCACATGAAGAAATGCTCTAAATCAATATTGACTAGAGAAATGCAAATCGAAACAACTCTGATTTACCACAGCTCACGACTCAGATTGGCTAAGATGACAAATCAGGAAAATGACAAATGCTGGAAAGGATGTGGAAAAATTGGAACACTAATGCATTGCTGGTGGAGTTGGGAACTGATCCAACTTTTGTGGAGAGCAATCTGGAATTATGACCAAAGGGCTATAAATAACTTCATACCCTTTAACCCAGCCATACCACTTCCAGGGTTATATCCCAAAGTGATCATAGAAATGGGAGATAGACCCATATATACAAAAATATTTATAGCAGCTCTTTTTGTGGTAGCAAAGAATTGGAAATGAAGGGGGTGTTCGTCATTTGGGGAATGGCTGAACAAGTTGTGGCATATGCATGTTATGGAATACAATTGTGCTATAAGAAACAAGGAGCAGATGTACATCATATTTACCTGGAGAGGCTTATATGAACCGATGTTGAGTAAGAAGAGTAGAGCCAGGAGGAATTTGTACACAATTACACAATGTATGTGTGATGACCAACTTTGATAGACTGGACTCTTCTCAGTAATGTAGTGATATAAGTCAATCACAAAAGATTCATGATGGAGAGCAATGTTTACATCCAGAGAAAGAACTAGAAAGAACTGAGTTTGTATCCAGATTGAAGCAAACTACCTGATATTTTTATTTTTCCTGTTTGGTTTTATTTCCTCTTTACCATTTTTCATTCAATCTGATACAGTCCATCTTTCTTTTTTTTTTGCAAATTTTAAATAGATTTTATTCTCCTGCACAATTACATTTCCACTTGTTTACAGTACTGATAAAGTGCAATGTTGTTCATTTCTCTCCCTCTGCACACATTCAAGTATTCAGAATGCCCAGATTTACACAGTAGTTTAAATGTTACTTTTAAACTGCCACTTCCTTGGCTACAAATTTGAGTCCTTTAATTTTTGGAAAGTTGTGGAATGCTCTTTCTTCTGGTGTGTTTAGTAGACCTCTTCTATGGTGGGTCCAGAAGAAGAAACTCCAGATGGGGCTTCTCCACCCTCTGGGAACTCACCAGTCATGCCTCCTGGCATGCCTCCTCAACTCTGGTACAGATTAATAATAATGGGGTTGCAGACCTTCTCCAATTATTTCTGCTGATGCTCAGATTCTTCCTTGTCAGCAATCTGGTTCTTATCCACCCAGTTGATTATTTAATTTCATTTGTCAAGCATCTTCTATTTGTTTTCATCACAAATTCTCCCTTTCAGTTTTTCATCCTCTATGGTTGCTTTCATGTTGAAAGCATAAGATTGAAGGGAATTCTTGGAAGACACCTTGTCTCTCTGCTTTTCATCCTCAGCCTTGTATTTCTCAGCCTCATACGCTCAATGTCTTCTTTTCTCAGACGTCCTTTATCATTGGTGATGGTGACCTTGTTCTCCTTGCCTGTGCTCTTATGCACAACAGAAACACTGAGGATGCCATTTGCATTGATGTCAAATGTTACTTCAATCTGAGGAGCACCCCTGGGTCCTGGAGGAATTCCTGTGAACTCAAATTTCCAAGCAGATTGTTATCCTTTGTCATTGCTCTTTCACCTTCATAAACCTGAATAAGCACACCAGGCTGGTTGTCCGAATAGGTGGTAAAGGTCTGTGTCTGCTTGGTGGGGATGGTGGTATTGCGTTTGATCAGAATGGTCATTTTCACCAGCAGTTTCAATTCCAAGGGAAAGAAGAGTGACATCCAACAACAGCAAGTCTTGCACATTCTCAGATTTATCTCCAGGCAAAATGGCAGCCTGGAAAGCTGCACCATAAACAACAACCTCATCAAGATTGATACTCTGGTTGAGCTCCTTGCATGTTCACAAGCAGTGAGGAGATGGCAAACAGCACTCTTGTTCGCACTGATGTCCTTCTTGTGCTTTCACTTGAACTTGGCAGTGAAATGGTTGACCATTCAGTTATCAAAGTTCTCCCCACCCAAATGGGTGTCAACCTGTGGACTTGACCTCAAAGATGCCATTTTCAATGGTAAGAGTGGAGATATCAAAAGTACCACCTCCAAGGTCAAAGATCAGCACATTTCTCTCAGCACCAAACTTTTTGTCCAATCCATAAGCAATAGCAGCAGCAGTTGACTCATTGTTGATTTGGAGCACATTGAGATCAGCTATGGTTCCAGCATCTTTGGTGGCCTGACTTTGGGAATCATTGAAATAGGCTGGTACTGTCACCACAGCATTTGTGACAGTCTTCCCAAGTTAAGCTTCAGCAATTTCTTTCATCTTGGTCAAGACCAGAGAAGATACTTCCTCTGGATAGAAACTTTTGGTCTCCCCTTTGTACTCCACTTGGACCTTAGGCCTGTCTGCATCATTCACCACAGTAAAAGGCCAATGCTTCATTTCTGATTGTACAACTGCATCATCAAATCTGTGACCAATCATATATTTGGCATCAAAAACTGTGTTGGTGGGATTCATTGCAACTTGATTGTTTGCAGCATCACCAATTAAATGTTCTGTGTTGGTGAAGGCGATGTAGCGTGGGGTGGTCCTGTTTCCTTTGTCATTAGCAATGATCTCCACTTTACCATGTTGGAAGAGTCCCACACAGGAACAAGTGGTGCCAAGATCAATGCCAACTGCGAGTCCCTTAGACATGGTTGCTGGGGAGTTGGGGGTGGTAGCTGAACACTTTGGACAGAGAAGGGCTGCTGCTGTGCTTAGTAGACCCTACAATCCATCATTATAACCTGACTAATGTCTAATGTGAAAGTATTTACAGATCCTATACTGGACTGTATGCTGCCATGTGCGGGGGTAGGGGGGGAGGAGGACAAAATGTGCAACTCAAGGAATTGTGTAATTGAATCTTGTAAACTAAAAGTAAACAAACAAATTAATAAAAAAAAAACTAAAAAAAGAAACCATCAAGGAAAACTGCCATGATATCCTAAAACCAGAAGTTAAAAGAAAATTGAAAAAATAAACTGCTGACTTCCTGAAAGAGATCTTAAAAAAAAGAGAAAAATACATGTAATTAAACAAAATATCAAGGTAAATAAAAAGGAAAATCACCTCATGCATACAGGTGAATACTGTCTTATAGATTCCTCCCCAGTACTGTTGGGAAAAGGAATATACATAGGGACTCTGTAATAATACAACTTCCATGGGAGAAAGGAAACATGTAGAGAACATTCATAGCATGAGAAACTCATTTTTCTTCAGCTGTACTTCTGAGCTGCCATCTGTTCAGTTTTCAAGATTTAATTCCACATTCCCTTACATTTCAAATTTCTCCCCCTCCCTTTCCTCTTCCCACCCCCACCTCCTGATGGTGGCATGCAATCAAGTATAGGATCTGCAAATACTTTCACATTAGACATTAGTCAGATTGGAAAGGATTGTAACCAAGAGAATGAACAATGGAAAAGAGGAAACCAAAAAAAAAAGAAAAGAAAGAGAGCAGGTAGGTTGCTTCAAACTGTATTCAAACTCTGTTGTCTCAGCTTCTTTCTCTGAATATAGAAATCTTTTTCCATCATGAGTCTTTTGGAGTTATCTTATCACCTTGCATTCCTGAGAAGAGTCCAGTCTATCAAAGTTGGTCATTACATATTTTGTTGTGTTTGTAATTGTGTACAGATTTCTCTGGATGCTGCCCTTTTCACTCAGCATCAGTTTCTATAAGTCTCTCCAAGTAAATATGAAGTCCATCTCATTTCTTATAGCAAAATAGTTTTCAATTGCAGCCCCATACCATAACTTGTTTAGCCATTCCCCAATTTATGGGTATCCCCTTGATTTCCAATTCTTTGCCACAACAAAAAGAGCTGCTATAAACATTTTTGAACATAAAGGTCTTCATCCAACTTAGATGATCTCTTTGGGATACGAACGTAGAAGCATTATTGCTGCGTCAAAGGGTATGCGACTTTTTGTAGCTCTTTGGGCATAGTTCCAGATTGCTCTCCAGATTGGACGAATCAGTTCACAACACCACCAACAATGCATTAGTGTTCCAATTTTTTCACATCTTCTCCATCATTTGTCAGTTTCAAGTTTTGTCATCTTAGCCTATCTGACAGGTGAGATGTGGTACCTCAGAGTTGTTTTGATTTGCACTTCTATAACCACTCGTGATTTAGAGTATTTTTTCATGGGCTTTTAGATAACTTTAATTTCTACCTTTAAAAACTACCTGTCCATATCCTTTCACCATTTATCAATTGGGGAATGACTTGTATTCTTATACATTTGAGGCAATTCTCTGTATATTTTAGAAATGAGGCCCTTATCAGAAACACTTGTAAAAATTCTTTCCCAATTACCCACTTCCCTCTTAATCACATTGGCTTTGTTTTTACAGAAAATTTTAAATTTAATGTAATGAAAATTATCCATTTTGCATTTTATAATGCTCTCTAACTATTGTGTGGTCATAAAGTCCTCCCTTGTCCATAAATCTGACAGGTACACTATTTCTTGTTTTCCAAGATTGCTTACAGTATCAACCTTTATACCTAGATCATGCAGCCATTTAGACTCGATTTTGGTATATGGTGTTAGAAAATTGTATATGCACAGTTTCTGCCACACTATATTCCAGTTTTCTCAGCAGTTTTTGTCAAATAGTGAGTTCTTATTCCCAAAACTGGGGTATTTGGGTTTATCAAACAATAGATTACTATAGTCATTGATTGCTGAGTCTCATGTACCCAGTCTATTCCATTGATCCACTAGTCTATTCCTCAGCCAGTACCTAATGTTTTGGAGGAACTGCTACTTTATAATACAGATTAAAATCTGGTATGACTAGGCCATCTTCCCTACCATTTCTTTTAATTAATTATCTTTATAGTCTGGACATTTTATTCTTTCAAATGAATATTGTTACTATATTTTCTAGCTCTATAAAGGATTTCCTTGGTAGATTCATTGGTATGGCACTAAATAGGAAATTTAATTTAGGTAAATTTTTCATTTTTATTATATTAGTTTGACCCATTCTTGAGCAATTGATGTTTCTCCATTTAGTTAGATCTGACTTTATTTGTGTGAAAAGTGTTTTATAATTGTGTTCATATAGGTCCTGTGTTTGTATTGGCAGGTAGATTCTCAAATATTTTGTAATGTCTACAGTACCTTTAAATAGGATTTCTCTTTCTATCTCTTGCTGTTTTGTTGCATTACAAATATATCGGAATGCCAAGGATTTATGTGGGTTTATTTTATATCCTATCACTTTGTCAAATTTATTTATTGTCTTAGGTAGTTTTTTACTTGATTCTCTAAGCATATCATATTATCTGCAAAAAGTGATAGCTTCTTCCCTTCTTTGCCTAATTTGATTATTTCAGGTTTTTTCTATTTGAAATTGCTACTTCTAAGATTTTTAGTACAAGATTGAATAAGAAAGGTGATAGTGGACATACTTCTTTGAATTTTGGCTTTAAATGCTATCAGTTATTTTAAGGAAGATCCCATTTATTCCTATGCTTTCTATTGTTTGTAATAGGAGTGTATTTTGTATTTTGCCAAAAGCCTCTTTTGCATCTTTTGAGATAATCTTATGGTTTCTGCTAGTTTTATTGTTGATATGATCAATTAGGCTCATGGTTTTCCTAATATTAAACCATCTTTGCATTCCTGGAATAACTCCTACCTAATGAAAGTGTATCATTCATTTTTTTTTAAAGCAACCGGGGTTAAGTAACTTGCTCAAGGTTACATGGCCAGTTATTTCTGGGTGTGAGTATCTGAGCCCGGATTTGATCCAGGTCATCCCGACACTGGAACCGGTGCTCTTACTCACTGAGCCACCTGGCCACCCCTAAGCAATTGGGGTTAAGTAACTTGCTCAAGGTTACATGGCCAGGTGTTTCTGGGTGGGTGCTAAGTGTCTGAGCCTGGGATTCTATCTCCAGGTGTTCTCAACACTGGAGCCAGTGCTCTTACTCGCTGTGCTACCTGGCCGCCCCTCAAAGTGTATTATTCTTGAAATAAGGTGCTGTAGTCTTTTTGCTAATATTTTATTTAAAATTTTTGCATCTATATTCATGAAGGAAATTGGTCTATATTTTTCTTTCTCCATTTTGTCTCTTCCTGATTTAGGTATCAGTACCATATTTGTGCCATAAAAAGAATTTGGTAGAGCTCCACCAACTTTCCCAAATAGTTTGTAGAGAATTTGAATTAATTGTTCTTTAAATGTTTGATTGTATTCGCTAGTAAATCCATCAGGCCCTGGAGATTTTTTCCTAGGGAGTTCATTGATAACTTGTTCCATATCTTTTTTCTGAGTTGGGCTTATTTAAGTAATTTATTTCCTCTTCAGTTAACCTGGACAACTGATATTTTTTAAACATTCATGCATATAACTAAGATTGTCAAATTTATGTGCATACAATTGGGACAAATAATTTCTAATTATTGTTTTAATTTCCTCTTCATTGGAGGTAATTTCACTCTTCATTTGATATATGTAATTTTATTTTCTTCTTTCTATTTTTATCATATTGGCTAAAGGTCTATTTTTTTCATAAACCAAGCTCTAAGTTTTATTTTTTAGTTCAATAGTTTTCTTAAATGCTATTTTATTAATCTCTCCTTTAGTTGTCATTATTTCTAGTTTAGTATTTAATTGGGGATTTTCAACTTGCTCTTTTTCTAGCTTTTTCATTTGCATGCCCAGTGTATTGACTTCCATTTTTTCTATTTTATTTATATATGCATTAAAGGATATAAAATTTCTCCTCCTCCCCAGTGAATCTCCCTCTGATGCCTGATTTTCCTGCACTAGAAATTTACACCTTCAAGTTAAACATCATCTTCTGTTCAGTTCTCTTTTCATATAGAATTCATAGGATCTTGAACTGGATGGGACCTGAAAGCAGGGATGTGCTGATAAATATTTAACAACCAGCTCTCTGAAGGGTCAGGAATCGTTTTCACTTTTAAGTTTAGTTTGCATTATTAATATTTTCTTCTCTGTGTTCTTAGTTCTAGACAATAAAAAATAAATAAATAAATCAAGCCCTGAAAAAAAAAAGGATATAAAATTTCCCCTGAGAACTGCTTTTGCTGCATCACACAAGTTTTGGTATGTTGTCTCATTGTCATTCTTTTGAATGAAATTACTGATTATTTCTATAATTTCTTGTTTGACCCACTCATTCTTTAGGATTAAGTTATTTAGTTTCCAATTAGTTTTTAGTCTATTCTTCCATGGCCTTTTATTACACATATTTTTTTTCATCATGTTCAGAGAAGGATGAATTTAATATTTCTGCACTGAATTGTGAGGTTTTTGTGACCTAGTACATTTTTTGTGTATATTCCATGTATTGTTGAGAAGAAGCTATATTCCTTTTTTTCCCCATTCAATTTTCCCCAGAGATATATCACATCTAGCCTTTCTAAAATTCTATTTGCCTTATTAATATCTTTCTTGTTTATTTCAAAGTTAGATTTATCAATTTCAGAGAGGGAGAGATTGAGGACCCCCACTACGATAGTTTTGCTATCTATTTCTTCCTATACCTCCCTTAACTTCTACTCTAGGAATGTAGATGCTTTATCACTTATTGCATAAATGTTTAGTAATGATATTGCATCATTTTTGATGGTGCCTTTTAGCAGGATTTAGTTTCCTTCCTTATCTCTTTTAATTAGGTGATTGAATTTTCCATTGACCTCTGGGTTTTTCATCAGGCAGATCTGGAAGTCCCTTATATCATTGAAAGATTATCTCCTTGACTGAGACATCATGCTCAGTTTCAGTGAATAGCTGATCCTTGGTTGTAACCCAGGATCTTTTGCCTTGTGAAATATCATATTCCAGTCCCTCTGATCTTTCAATGTAGAAACTGCCAGATCCTGTGTGATCCTCTCTGTGGTTCCATGATATTTGAATTTTTTTCTTTCTGGTTGCTTGCATTATTTTCTCCTTTACCTAATAGTTCTGGAATTTGGCTACAACATTTTGCAGAGTTTCCAATTTGGGATCTCTTTCAGGAGGTGTCCAGTGTATTCTGTTGATTTCTATTTTACCCTCTTGTTCTAGGATCTCAGAGCAGTCTTCCTTGATGAGCCCTTGGAAGATGTTGTTCAGGCTCTTTTTAAATCATGATTTTCCTGTAGAACAATAATTCTTAGATTATCTCTCCTGGATCTGTTTTCCAGGTCAGTTATTTTGACATTGAGTTATTTTACTTCTTTTTCTAATTTTTCATTCTTGATATTTTGTTTGACTGATTCTTGGTGCCTCATAGAGTCATTAGCTTCAATTTGGTTGAATCTAATTTTTCGTGAATTATTTTCTTCAGTTTTTGAAGCTTCTTTTTCATATGTTCAGATTTCATTTGGGGGATTTGTTTTCTCTAGTTAGACTCTGAGCCTCTTTTTCTATTTCACATATTTTTCCTTTTTTTTAAAGAGCTGTTTTCTTCATTGAAATTTTTTTTCTATTTTCACAATTTTGATTTTTAAAGAATTAGTCATTTTATCAGCTACCTCTATAATTTGGCTTTCAAAATCCTTCTTGAGTTCTTATGAAAATGCTTTCTGGGATTGAGATCAGTTCAATTTCCCTATTGAGGCTTCGGCTGTGGTGTGGAGCCAATGCTATCTCCTTCTGAATTTGTTTCCTCTGTTTTCATTAGTGAGATTCTAGGGTCTTTGTTTTTGCAATCTGTCTTTTACCCATTTTGAACCAGGACCTTGGCCATGCCATTCCTCTAGGACTCCCAAGCCATCACTATTTTAAGTTTTTGCTGTGGGGCAATAATTTCTGTATTTTCAGGGTTGGGGGTTGGAGAAGTCAAGCTTCATTCTGCCATCCTTATCCCTGGAATTCAGTTAGGTGCTTTGTAAATTTACAGGATGATAGTCTCAGAAGTACTTGCTGCCACTCTCATGGGCCCTACATTTGTCACTTACCCAGCCCTGACAGATCTCAGCCCTGCAGTTATAGCCCTGGTAATGGCCCTTGAGATTGGTGCATCAACTTGCCACCACACCATCCACTGTCCACCACATGCGCCACACTGTGCACTGTCCACTGTGTCCCATGCCATCAGCTCTCCCTGAAAGAGATATTACAATGAAAACAGTCATTAATGTTATAGCCAAATGTCATAGCACCTTGATCATAAAAAATATATTGCAAGCAGCCAGAAAGAAATAATTAAAATGTCATGAAATGGATCACGAATAATTTATTAGGTTCTACATTAAATGATTACTGGGATTGTAATATGCTATTTTTGAAGGCCAAGGAATGAAGAATCCATCCAAGAACAACTTAGCCAGGAAAAAAAAAAACTGAATACAATTTTTGAGGGAAAAATGGATATTTAATGAAATGGAGAACATTAAATCATTCCTTATAAAAATACTAGAGCCGAATAGAAACTTTGATATTAAAACAATACTCAAGAGTAGCATAAAAACTAACCAGGAAATAGAAATCATAAAGGATTCAGCAATGTTAAACTATTTACTTCACTGCATTGGACCATGACACTTGAAATTCATAAGAACGTTTTTTTAATAATTACAAAAGTTAGAAGGAGTATGTGTAGACAAAGACCACAGGCATAAATTGACAATGAGGCATTGACATCTAAAATAAAATTAAGAGTGAGAAAGAAATGAGAACCAGTAGAACAATGCATGCAATAACAAACACATTGTATGATAAACATTTGTGAATGACTTAGCCATTCTCAGTAATACAATTATCTAAGATAAATTCAATGGACTTACAATGACAAAATGCCATCCAACTCCAGATAAGGAAGTGGTGAATTCAGAAAGCAGATCAAATCATACTTTTTTTACATTCTTTTTTTTCTTTTGAGAAGGGATTCTCTTTTCTTTCCAAACAAGACTAAAATGGAAACATGTTTTACATGACTACACATGTATATGCTATATCAAATCACTTGCCTTTTCATGCAGGGCTGGGCAAGGAGGAAGATAATTTAAAATTCAAAAATTTTAAATAAAATTTTTAAAAATTGTTTTTTATGTAATTGGAAAAAACAGAATATTTAAAAATACAATGAAAAACAGAGCTATCATTGATCATCAGAGGGATTCATTTTTATATAGTCATTTAGTGTTCTAGGTGACTAAGATCCTGGATAGGTTTCACCAATGTGCAATGTATAACTTTCCACATAGAAACACATAACACAAGAGAACACAAGGAAACACAAAATGAAAGTCAAGGTAAATGGATTCTCTGCAATTATACTACTCTGCTAAGAGGAAAGTCTCAACTTGACTTCATATTGTTACTTCCCATATGTATAGCTTTGTGAAAGAAGTTTTATGGGCAATAGGTCAACCTAAAAACCAAGTCAGAAGTTAAGTTTTCTTTTCTTTAATATGCTGAGTACAAGTTAGCTGAATATAAAATAAGCCCATAACGTCCTTACAGAAACTGGAACTAAATCTGTTTTCCACATCCACTTCTCTGCCTACTCTGTCAATTTAATACCAGCAATCTATGTATGAATAACCAATTTTTTATTACATGTATATGTAATAGTATGCATGTTAAGTTATTTTCCTAACTAAATAAAAGACAGGTAATACTATAGAAAAATGTTTCATTTTAGTGAAATGAAATTTCTTCTGTAAAAATGGGTTGGACTAAATACTCACTGGGGTCCTTTTCCACCATGTTCCTACATTTTCTATGACAGGTTTCTATGCATTGCTAGTCAAAACTGGATTTTATTGAATTAAAATAAAAATGAAATGGAATTGACTATGCATACACACAAACATATATACATATGATCTCCATATTAAAAATTCATTATACATTTCTTTGTTTTACATTCACCTTTTAGCTCAGAATAGCTTTCATTTTCTTAGGTATCAACTATAAAGACAACCTTTTCAAAGGTTTTTTTAACATTCATAGAGAATTCTTAAAAATAATTAAAATACTTTAAAAACTCTAATTTTATATCTACTTATCCTACAATGTCATATTTTTATTCACTGAAAATTTTTTGTGTGATTTTGAAAAATAAACAAATTTTCATTAATTATTTTGAATCTATTATAATAATACCATGCTTGTTCCTTAAAATTGTATAAATAGTACTCAATTATGATATGCATATACTTTGTAGAATCATCATTTGCTGATGAATTTCTCTCTAAAAGACATCAAAATTACAGTCAGTTATGATACTCAGATTATTTTTAAAATTAAATTTCATGTTTATTTTTAGTTTACATCATTTATTTCCACAAGATTTACATTTACAAGTTTTCTTGCCTTCTTTCCCCTACCCTCCACCCCCAAACAGTGATCCCACTGTATACCTCCTCCCCCAATCTGCTCACTCCTATATTTTCTCCAATTCCCCCTCCAATTTTACAGCAGGACAACATGAATCTCTATACCCCAGTGCCTGCATATCTTATTTTCCTGATGCATGTAAAAAAAAGAATATATATTTAACATTTGATTTTAAATCTTTGAATTCCAGATTCTTTCACATCCTCCCTCATCAGCCATCCTTACTGGGGAGATAGGCAATTCCATATAGATTTTCCACATGCAGCTATGCAAAACATTTCCATAGTGGATATATTGTGAAAGACGACTGTATTTCTCTCCATTGTATCACCCCCCCCCCCCTCTTGTTCTTGTTGCTTCTTTGATCCTGTCCCTTTTCAAAAGTGTGTGCTTCTAACTTCCCTCCCCCCCAACTTACCTTCCCCTCCATCATCCTCCCTCTCATCCCCTTCCCCCTACTCTCCTGTGGAGTGAGATATCTTATTTAGTGTATATATCATAACTTGCCTAAGCCAAATTCAATGAAAGTAAGGTTGACCCATTCCCTTTTGTCTTCCTGTTCTTCCCCTCCATTGTAATAGTTTTTCCTTACCTCTTCTATATGAGATAAATTACCCAATTCTGTCTCTGCCCATCTACTCTCATTATGTTACTCTCTCACCTCTCAATTTCATCTTTTAATTATCATCACTTTCTATTCAATTGCTCCCATATCCTCTGTCTATGTATATCTGAACACATATACACACACACTCATATATGTATTCATACACCTATATACCCTTCTATATAAACTTATATATGTATACATATTCATACACACATACATACACATTTATATTACCTTCAACTATTCTAATCTTGAGAAAAGATTCATAAGTTACAATTATAGTTTTTCCATGTATGAATGTAAATAGATCAACTCTGATATTTCCTTATGATTTGTTTGCTCTTTACATTCTCATATTCTCTTGTTTCTTGCATCTGAATATCAAATTTTCTATTCAACTTTGTTTTTTTCATCAAGAATGTTTAAAAGTCCTCTATTCCACTGAATGACCATATTATCCACAGAAACATGATACTCAGTTTTGCTGGGTAGGTGATTCTTGGTTTTAGTTCCAGCTCCTTTGTCCTCTGCAATATTATATTCCAAGCCCTTCAATCCCTCAATGTAGAAGCTGCCAGATCCTATGTTTTCCTGATTAATAACATTTAATAATAACTTATTAACATTAATAACAAAATAAAAACAATTTATTCAAATTGTTTCTTCCTGGCTGCTTCTAATATTTTCTCCTTGATCTGGGAATTCCAGAACATGGCTTTAATATTCCTAGGAGTTTTCTGTTTGGAATCTTTTTCAGCAGGTGGTAGGTGGATTCTTTTGACCTCTATTTTGCCCTCTGGTTCTAAAACATCAGGGCCATTTTCCTTGAGAATTTCTTGAAGGATGATTTCTAGGTTCTTTTTTTTGGTCATGGCTTTCAAGTAGTCCAATAATTTTTAAATAATCTCTCCTGGATCTATTTTCCAGGTCAGTGCTTTTTCCAATGAGGTATTTCACATTGCCTTCTATTTTTTTTCACTTATTTGTATATGTTTAATAGTATATTGATTTCTCATGAGGTCACTAGCTTTCATTTCCTCCAGTCTAATTCTGAAGGAACTCTTCTCTTCAGCATGTTTTTGAAATTATCTTTCCATCAGGCAAATTCAATTTTTTAAGTCATTTTTTTCCCCATTGGCTTTTTGAGCCTCTTTTGCCATTTGAGTTAGTCTATTTTTTTCAGGTGTTATTTTCTTCACTCAGGTTGCTGACTTTCTTTTCATGATTTTCTTGCATCATTCTCATTTATCTTCCCAATTTTTCCTTCACCTCTCTTATTTGGTTTTCAAAATCCTTCTTAAGCTCCTCTGTGCCTGGTATCCAATTCATATTTTTCTCGGAAGCTTTTGGTGCAGGAGTTCTCACTTTGTTGCCACATGCTATTCCATGCTTTGATCCTTTTTCTCCCCCATAAAGTAATCCCAAGTTGGATTGCTGTGCTTGCTTTGCTTCCTTTGGTTGCTCATATTGTCAGTCAATTACTTGACTTTTGAACTTTTTACCACTGTAGAACTCAGCTTCCAGAGAGGAGAGCCATGTTCCAAATACCTGGAATTTTCACAGGTGCTGGAGCTATTAGTTGGCTGCCTTCTCTGAATCCTCCACTGGCTCTGGCTCACTGGTCACCCACCCCAGGACCTTCAACCTAGACAGCAATCTAGATCCAAGCAGGTGAATGCAAGAGCTATTACCCTTCAGAATGGTTTCTTGGTCCCCCTACAATCTGCAGGCCATTCCTCATCTGATTCTCCCTCTAGGGCCAGAGCTCAGACTGCACTCCCAGACTCCCTGTTGCTAAAGTCTACACTGACCTCTCACTTTGTCTTTGGCATTTATGTTTCGATAGTTCTGGAAACAGTCACAGCTGCTGTTGATCTACTCTCCCTCCTGCATGGTCACCTTGAGGCTAAAACTTCGGGCTGACATGAGGCTTTGGTATGCTCCCAGGGCATTGTGACAGACCCTCCCTGACCACCTGTGGGGCTGTCTTCAGTGAGAGGTTTGTTTTTCTCTGTCACTTTGTGGGTTCTATTTCCCTAAAATATGTTTATAGTTATTTTGTTAAACATTTGTGGTGGTTATGGTGGAAGGGGAGGAAGTTTTCCTTATTCTATGCCACCATCTTGTCTCCACACCCAGATTCAATTTTTTAAGCTATTGATGTTAAGTTACTTGCTCAAGGTTACACAGCCAGTTATTTTGTGTGGGTGCTAAGTATCTGAGGCTGGAACTGATCCCAGGTCTCCTGACTCCAGAGCTGGCGCTTTTACTCACTGCAAAACCTGGCCACCCCCCAGATTAATTTTTAATGGGCAATTTTGATTCTTTAACTTTCTAGGAGAAAATATTCCTGCTAGCCCACTTTTTTCAGTGTTGACATTTAATTTTACTGAAGAATATGAGAGGCTAAAGACAGAGTCTTGTCTGAGTTCTCCCTCAATCCCATTCAAATACCATTAAAATGATTCTAAGTAAATTCCAGATCAGCAGAGTATGAATGAAGATGTAGAGAAACACATATCCACACCAAGACAACTTGGAAGGTTGTCAGAAAAGCTCTGTTGCTTCAAGATGAGCAAGGAGCACAGCCTATCAGAGGCCATGCCAATATAGACCTCACCTTAGTTGATGTGGTGCAGACCTTGGGGTGACTGAATCACTGACATCAGTGGTGATGTCAACAACCTCTTTGCCCACCAACACCAAAGAGAATATGGAAGGTCAGCAAGAAGAGTCTGTCTCACCTGGGTGAGTGTGGAGAGTAGTCCAGCAAGGGTTATGCCATCACAGCAAATGAACAGCCTATCTTGGGAGTGACTACATCAACAAAGTCAGTGGTGGCTTCTGGAGCACTCAGACCACAGGACATAAGGAGATCAAATAAGTAGTCAGAAGTTATATTCAGTGCCCCCAATCAGAACCAAGGCTACTACCACCACCCTCCTGGGTCATTCCAATGCTCCACAGTAGATGGTATTGCCCACTTTGGAAAACTATGCCTTAGGTCATCTCATCTTGAAAGAACTTAAAATTCACAGCTTCCTGGAAATATATTTGAAAAAAATACCCTGAAATTTTGTATAGTGCCCCCTCTACCATGGAAGCAGAGGCCTACTTTCTATTTATTCAGTTTTATTTGTTTGCTTACCTATCTATCTATCTATCTATCTATCTATCTATCTATCTATCTATCTATCTCTCTATCTCTCTATCACTTTTAAATATCAAGATAATTATGCAATTCTCAATGTTGAAATGTACCATCTTCCCATATAAGAAACAGTTTGCTCTTATTGAATAATCCATTGTGTGTGTCTGTCTGTATGTATGTGTATGTATGTATGTATGTATATTTCTCTCTTGAATCTTGTATTTGGAGGTCATATTTTCCATTGAGCTCTAGACTTTACATCAAGAAGGTCTGGAAATCCCTTTTTTCATTGAATGGACATATCCTAGTCTAAAAGATTTTGCTCAATCTTGCTTGGTAGTTGACCCTTGGTTGTAGTCTAAATTCTTGCCTCATGAAACATCATATTCCAATCCCTCTTATCTTTTAATGTAGAATTTGCTACATTCTGTGTGATCCAGAATATAGTTCTGTGATATTTGAATCATTTTGGCTGCTTGCACTATTTTCTCCTAAAACTGATAATTCTGTAATTTGAATACAACATTTCTTGGAGATTTCCATTTTGGAATGTCTTTCAGGAGGTGTTCCATATGTTCTTTCAATAACTATTTTGCCCCCTGTTTCTAGGACCTCAGGGCAATTTTCCTTGATGATTTCTTGGGAGATGTTGTGCAGGCCCTTTTTTCCATTGTGGCTTTCCCCTAGACCAATTATTTTCAGCTCCCTGGATATGTTTTCCAGGTCAATTGTTTTTCCAGTGAGATATTTTAAATTTTTTTTCTATTTTTTTGGATCTTTAGGTTTTTTTTTTTACTTATTTTTGATTCCTCATAGAGTGTTTGCTTTATTTCCTCTTATTCTAATTTTTAGGAGATTGTTTCCTCCTGTAAGATTTTGAAACTCCTTTCCCATTTAACAAATTTTACTTTTTAAAGAGCTGATGTCTTTGGTGAATTTTTTTTTCCATTTTGCCAATTATATTTTTAAAATAGTTGGTCAATTTATTTTCTTCCTCTCTAATTTGGCTTTTAAAATATTTCTTAAGCTCTTCCAAGAATGCTTTTTGAGCTTGGGACCAGTTCAACTTCCCCTTTGAGGTTTCAGATGAGCCTATGGGGTCAAGGCTGTCCTCTTCTGAATTTGGTTCCTCTTGCTCAACATCATTGGATTCTAAGGTCTTTTTTTTCCAATTTGTTTTTGCCCATTGTGATTGCCTGTTTTCTGGCTTTTAAAATGGATCTCTGATTATGGTTTACAATGGACTCTGACCATTGGACTAATTATGTTGGGAGTTAGGGGCCTGGCTATTGGCCTTGTGTGCTGTTGCCTCTGAGTGCATAGACTGAGGGTAAAAAATGAGCGAGCAAGAAAAAAAAAAAAAGAAATATGGTAATAGAAAGGTGAAATGGCAACAAGGAAGATCAAACCCAACTTAGAAGAGGAAAATAATGCCAAAATACCCACATACAAAGTCTCAAAATAAAGAAAAATTGGCCTCGTACTCAAAGAGAACTTGAAAGAACTCAAATGTAAAAAAAAAATCAAATAAGGGAAGTAGAAGAAATATTGGAAAAATAATTGAGAAAATAATTTGGAAAAATGAAAGATTAGGTACATGAAACAATTGTAAATGTTATATAAAACCAAAATATGAGTAAAATTTATAAAAATAGAAGGCATTGCCCAATTGATAAATAGTAAAATACCTGACTTGTATTAAAAGTACTATATAAATCAAGCTTGTCTATATTTTTCAGTCTTCTGTCTCCTCTCCTTGTCTCATCGATGGCTCTCTTTCCCTTATCTTCAGATTTTGTTAGCCACTCTACTTTCAGATCTCTCTGTATCTGAGCAAGAAAGGAATTAACATGAATTTTTAAAATGAAATAGCTGTATTATTAATTAAATAGTTCTCTTAAAAGTTATTTCAAGTTTATGAAAGAGTTTTTTTCCCCCACTCTCAAAAAACTGATTGGTATTTGCCATTGAAACTATACCATGTGTGAAGCTGACCATAAAGTCAAACTTTTTGTCATTCTATGTTGGAAATAGTATGAGGGAGTTTCAAAAAACAATATGCAGTGCCTAGGGAAAAAAAAAGAAATTCTTCCTTTTTTCCTTTTCCATTCTTTTAACTTTAACCTTTCTGTTGCATCTTCTTACTCAAAGTCTCTAGGATTTGGTATACAAACTCACAGGGGACATCTTGTGTTGCTTCCTTATTACTAGCCCTTTAGCAGGGTAAGTAGTTGCTGCTGTCCTAACTCCTCTAACACATACCATAAGTGTGGGAAATAGAAATATACTATTGTTCAATGACCTCTAAATTTAGGGTAGAGAACTTAGAAGATGCTGGAAAGTTTTGGTGGAATCAAAAGTGCATAGGAGAAGGAAGACAATTCAATCAGGTGGCATGAGCAGAAGGAATAGTGTGAAACAATGTACAATTTTTAATACTCTTTATTGCATAGATAGAGAAGATAAAATTGGAAATATATCAGAAAAATGTAGATGCTAAATCAATTATATCTTGAGAATTGTAAAACTAAAGTAGAAAGAAAAATAAGAGAAAGAAAAGAGAAGAGAAAATCTAAACAATTGTCTTGGATTTGTCAAGTTATGATAATTTTAGTAATTACATTAATCAGAATAAAAAATGTTCTTGACTACTCAGGGAAGTGCATGAAAGATATTTCTAGAAAATGTCCTTTTTATATCCATAAGTAAACAATTACAAATTTATTAGAGTATCACAAGTCAATAACAATCATACATTGCAAAGATACCCATATGCCTTGCAGTATCTCAATGATTTCCAAGACTAATTAACAAAGAAACAGATTTCTTTTTTCCCCAAATAAAAATATTTTTTCCACTATATGCAAAAATAGTTTTCAGAATTCACTCTTACAAGATTTTCAGTTGCAATTTTTTTCTCCCCTAATACTTCCACAACATAGCATGAAATCTGATATTGGCTACACATGTACAGACATAGTAAGCATATTTCCATACTAGTCATGATGTTAAAGAAAAATCAGAACAGGAGAAAACAATAAGAAAGAAAGAAAGAGAAGTAGTACGTTTTGATCTGAATTCAGACTCCATAGTTCTTTTTTTATATGTAGATTACATTTTTTTTTATCATGAGTCACTTGCAATTACCTTAGATAATGGCCTTACTGAGAAGAGCTATGTCTATCAAAGTTGATCATCACATAATGTTGCTGTTGTTGTCTACAATATTTTGGTTCAGTTCAGCATCAGATCAAATAAGTCTTTCTAAGATTTCCTGAAACCCACCTAGTAATCATTCCTTTTTTTAGATAAAAAATATTTGTGCATGTTAGCATATAACCATATTAAAATATTTTTAAAATGAAAGAAAAAAGGAAGAGGAAAATATGGAAAAGAAATGACAATGATGCAAAAAGTATTGAAAAAAAGAGTTAGTTTGGTAAAGTAAGTACACAAAAAGTTGAGATAATACCTTCCTAAAATATAACAGAGGGGCATTGACATGGTATTTAAAATAGAGTGCTGGCCTGGAGACAAAGAAGTCAGAGTTCAGTTCTGGCCTCAGACACTTACTAGCTGTGTGACCTTGGAAAAATCATTTAACACTCTATCACTTTCCGCACGTGTAAAATGTCTGGAGAAGGGAATGGCAAATTACTCCAGTATCTTTGCCAAGAAAAGCCCCAAAGGGGTCAAGTAGACCCAACTAAATATGATTAAATAACAACAAAAATAGCAGAATACAAAATATATATAATGGCATTTATAGTAAAACTAAAAAGCTACTAAATTACTCAATAGTCTCAGTTACCCACAAACACATTATCAAAGTATAATTTATAGAATTGGAAAAATATCAACACATTTTATATAAAAGAAAAAAAAATATTTGGTTCATAAAAATAAAAAAATATGAAAGAGTTGTGTTTGTCACTATTGGATCTTAAACTATACCACAAGATTGTAATTATAAAAAAATAACAAAAATTATATAAAAATTTAATGAAGTTATTTAGTAATGTAAACCCTAAAAACATATTATGTCTAATGCTACCAAAGGTTAAGAAACTAGTGAACATAAACTAAGGGGAAATTGTCTCTTCATTGAGTAAGCAGAAACTGCTAGAAAAACTGGAAAACAATATATGACAAATGGGGCCATGCTTACCAAATTACACGTCTCCCACAAGACTCTGCCCTGGTTCTTTTCTCTTCTCCCCATATATTATTTCATTTGTTGTTTTATAAACTCTCTTTGATTGAATATTCATTTCCATTCTGAAGATTCTGAAATCAATTATTCAGGTTTAATCTCTTTATCTTTTCCCCTAATACCTTTCCCCTTCCAAATGTCCTTGTTACATTATAAGGTTTCACAGTTTTGCCAGTCACCTAAGCTCACAACCTTTGTGTCTTCTTAATTTCTCTATGCAATCTGTTGCCAAGTCCTGTCTATTTGACTTCTGCAATGTGTCTTGTATACTTCTTTTCTCCTCTGAAATTGTTTTACCCATAGGACAAGCTCTAATCCCCTCAGACTATCCTATTCAATACCCACTTCATTGGTTTCTTTGTCTTGAGTCTCTCTATGCTCTAATCTATCTTCAAATTAGGAATTAAATTAATCTTCCTAAATGGCAGGTCTGATCATTAATATCTCCCACACCTCCCATTTAATTAACTCTAGTAGCACTTTATTACCTCAAGATCAAATATAAAATATTCCATTTAGCATTCAAAACACTTTACAACTTGGCATCTCCTGCCTTTTCAACAACCTGACACCTTACTTTCCCCTCATCCACACCCAGTTACCTACCTAATGCTCTGCTATCCAGTGACACCAGCCTCCTTGCTTTTTCTCACATGATAAATGCCATCTCCAGACTTCAGACATTTTCACTGCCTATGTCCCATATTTGGAATGTTCTCTCTCCCCATCTCTAATCCCAGTTCATTCTAATGCCTTCCTTCTATCAATTTTTTCAATTTTATCTGATGAAAAAAAAATACTGTTTTCTCAATGTCTCTATGATTAGTCTGTGAGCTGAGGTGAGCATAGATTGTCTTCTAGCTTTTTTTTGTATCCCTAGACGTGAAAGTGATCACAGAAACCTTCAGGTCCTACCTTTCATTTTACAAAATGAGGCAATTTTCCACAGAATACTGAGATTTTTAAAAATATGTAATTAATTTATTTTTAGTTTTTAATATTCACTTCCATAAGGTAAGCCAACAAGGGGAAAAAAAGAGTAAAAATGGAGGCGGCCAGGTAGCACAGTGAGTAAGAGCACTGGCCCCAGAGTATGGATGACTTGGGATCGAATCTGGGCTCAGACACTTAGCACCCACCCAGTAACACCTGGCTGTGTAACCTTGAGCAAGTTACTTAACCCCAATTGCTTAGGGGGGGGCAGGTGGCACAGTGAGTAAGAGCACCAACCCCAGAGTTGGGATGACCTGGGATCGAATCCAGGGTCAGATACTTAGCACCACACCCAGAAATAACTGGCTGTGTAACCTTGAGCAAGTTACTTAACCCCAATTGCTTAAAAAAAAAAAGAGTAAAAATGACCAGCTTTTGGAATGTGGATTATTTACAGAATGGTGGTTTCATTAGGGAGAAGATAAAGACTTCAGGTTGGGACAAGATTGCATTAGAGAAAAGTATGAATTTTAAAAGGTGGGGGGCAGCTAGGTGGCACTGTGAATAAAAGGCCCAAGTTGAAATTCTGGCTCAGACACTTGACACTTAACTGGCTATGGGACCTTGTCAAGTTATTTAACCCCTATTGCCTTGCCTTCCTCCCTCCAAAAATAAAAATGGGAATATCAATTCATAGACATTCAACATAGAGTTGAAAGTTGTTGTGGAAACATAGACTTTTCTTTTTTTTCATATCTATGTGTGTATTTGTACACACAAACATGCACACACACACACACACACACACACACACACACATATATATATATATATATATATATATATATAATTATTTTTTATCTTTCAACACTCACTTACATAAGATTTTGAGTTTTACATTTTCTCCCCCTCATTCTCCTCCCCCTTTCCAATGATGGCATGGAATCTGACATAGTCTCTACTTACACATTCATATTAAACATATTTTAACCTTGGTCATGTTATAAAGAATAATTAGAACTAATGGGAGGAACCATTAAAAAGAGGAAATAAAACAAAACAATAAAAGAAAAGATTAGCAAATAGTATGCTTCCATCTCCATTCAGACTCCAAAATTCTTCCTCTGGATGTTGATAACATTTTCCATAGTGAGTCTTTTGGAATTGTCTTAGATCCTTGAATTGCTGAGAAGAGTTAAGTCTATCAAAGTCAGTCATCTCACAATGTGACTGTTACTGTATGCAATAATCTCCTAGTTCTGCTCTTTTCACTCAGTATCAATTCATATAAGTCTGCAGATTTTTCTTAAGTCTGCCTGCTCATCATTTCTTATGGCACAATAGGATTCCATTACATTCATATGCCACAACCTGTTCAGCCACTTCTTAATTGATGTACATCCTCTCAATGTCCAAATCTTTGTGCCTTCATATTCACAGATATGATTACTACATATGTCTTAGTCTCCAACCTACCTCCCTGCCCACATTTATGCTTTTCTGTCTACTTTCTCCTTTTTCCTCCTCACTAGAATTTTGCCTTTGGCCACTAATTCACTCACTCTCTATCATCCTGTTCCTTTTCTTACCCTTTACCATTACTACTTCTTTCCTCCCTTCTATCCACTCTGTCCCTTACTTTCACCTTTCTTCTCCTATTTTCAATAGGGTGAGTTAGATTTCTTTACCTAATTGATTGTATTATTCCCTCTTTCAGCCAAATCTGATGAGAATAAGGTTGAAATAATGCTCATATTCCTTCCTTCTTTCCCTCTATTGTAATAATTTTTTGTGCCTTTTCATGTGGTGTAATTTACCCTTGTCTGTGTCCTCCTTTCCTCTTTTCCCAGTACAATCCCTATTCACTGCTTAATTAGACCTTTTATGGTCACATTAAAGAAAACTTATACCCAAGTCCTCTGTCTATATATACCCCTTTTAAATGGTGTAATAACAATACAGTTCTCAAAAGTTACAAGTGTCATTTTTCCTTGTAGGGATGTAACCTGTTTGCCATTATTAATAATATTTTGCTATCATTGTCTTTGTGTGTTTTTTTATGCCTCTCATGAGTCTTGTATTTGAATAATAATTTTTCTTTCAAGCTCTGTTTTTTTTCCCATCCAGAAGATTTGGAAGTACACTATTTCATTGAATATCCATCTTCTTCCTTAAAAGATTAGGCTCAATATTGCTGGGCAGTTAAACTTTGATTCTAACCCAAGCTCATTTGTCTTATGAAATATCATATTTGATGCCCTCCAATCTTTAAATGTAGAATCTGCAACATTTTGCATAATACTGACTGTGGTTTTGTGATATTAAATTGTTTCTTTCTGGATGTTTGCAATGTTTTCTCTTTGACTTGGTAATTTTGGAATTTGGTTACAATATTCCTCAATGTTTTCAATTTAGGAACTCTTTCTGGTAGTGATTGGAAGATTCTTTTGAGGATTATTTAACCCTCTGGTTGTATGCCCTCAGGGCTGGGATTTTTTTTAACCATTTCCTGAAAGATATTGTCCAGGCTCTTTTTTTCATCATGGTTTTCAGGTAGACCAATAATTTTTTAATTGTCTGTCATGGATCCATTTTCTAGGTAAGTAGTTTTACAATGAGGTATTTTATATTTTCTTTTATTTTTTTTTCAATCTTTTACTTCTGTTTGACTTATTGTTGATATCCCATAGAGTTATTAGATTTACTTGGCCAATTCTAATTTATACTGAATTGTTTTCTTTCATTAGATTTCGTACCTCCTTTTACATCTGACCCATTTTACTTTTTAAAGAGTTCTTTTCTTCAGTGAGTTTTTTGCCTCCTTTTCCATTTGGTCAATTCTACTTTTCAAAGACTTATTTTCTATACTAAATTTTTGTCCTTTCTTTTCCAAACTATTGACTCTTTCTTTTATTGATCTCATATCTTTTCCCATTTTTTCTTCTATTTCTTCTATTTGACTTTTAAAATCTTTTCTAAGCTCTACCAAGAAAGATTTCTGGGCTTGGGGCCAGCTCATATTCCCCTTTAAAGTTTGGATATGGGTATATCAACAATGTTGTCCTCTCCTAAATTTGTGCCTTGATCTTCCCTGTCCCCATAAAAAGAATCATTGGTAATTGTGCATTTCTGCTTTTTGATCATGGAATTTTCCTAATCCCTGGGTTTTAGAGTTGATCCCTCCTGCTGGAGTGCAGGGGACACTGACCCAAGCTTCTTGTGCTAGGAGCCTGGAACTGATCACTGTGTGTGTTGCGGCCTCATGTGCTGGTAGCTGGAGCCTGTAGAATTCTGGCATCTTACCTGAAGCTGAGGTTGAATCAACAACACAAGAACTCTTGGGGTAGGGGTGGGGAGTTTGGCCCCTGGGGGGTTCCTGCTTACCCTGGCTTTGCACTCAAATATTTGGCTCCTGATCACCCAGGACTTGTACTTGAATGCTTGGCTGCTGAAGGACATCACCAGTATCAAACTGTGCCTCCTGGAGATGTCCTTCCTGGACTCATGCTGAAGCATTGGGAGATGTGACTGCTGGAGAATAGCACAAGTGGAGGTTTTATGAGCTGGTGTCTACCAGTTCCCCTGCCTGTACTGAATCACTGGAGTGGGGCAGGAGGGATGTGGTTCAGGTATTGGCACTTGCCTGCTCCACCACTCTGGGGCTTATGATCTATCCCTCCTGGTTTGCTGAGGTGGGGTTTGCACTGGATTGCTGGGATGCCTCCAGTCCTCTACTGCTTTCCCTCCCCCAGAGCAAAAGGTGCCTTTGTCATTAATCCCCCAAACTTCCTGGAGTACAAGACTGTTGCTCCCAATCTTTCTTCTGGTTTAGTTGTTCCAGGATTTTTTCCTGGAGAGATATTTTCTAGACTTTCAGATGTCAATAAGGTAGGATGACAGTGACTGACTTCTTACCCCAATATCTTGTCTCCCAGAAGCAGAACTCTTCTCCCCTCCCCCACCCAATATTTATAAGAGGAAGGCAGGTGATCACTAACTGGAGTGAGGCAGTCAGTCTAGAGAAGATATATTTGAGGATGTTATGGAGTAATGAATCAATAGGCATTGATTGCCATTCCAGAATGAAATAGCAGCTGTGAGTGGAAGAGGTTTGGTCAGCACCACTCTTTTTCCTCAATCATATTCCATGACCTCAGACCCAAGTCCCATTTGCTATGATATCATTTTATTAGTTTCCTATACTTTTTAAAATGTATCATGGATAAGTTTTTGTTAGTTGTGAACCTAAGCCCCTCTTTCCCATAAGCCTTCTCATTTTTATTGTATGATTTTCGCATAGCAGGGTGATTTCTTTTAACATCATCTATGTTGTGTTATAGGAGAAATAGCTGTACACTCTAGGTCCAGTCTTTCCCGTGTCACACCCTTGGCTACAGAAATGTATCACTTTCCATTAGTTGTATTCCAAAGTTCCCCAGGGAGTCCAAACATTTCTGCTCCAAATATAATGGAGAAAGGAAGGAACAAAATAAGAGGGGCATGGTACTTGTAACTCATCCCATTAAAACTTGGTTAATGGTAGGTCCCACCATTGTCCTTCCTGTAAGAGACATAATTGAACGTTCAATATCCAAAGTGCATCCATTTATGCTTTGGAAGGAAGAAAGGAAAGAACGAAGGAAGGAAGGAAGGTAGGAAGGAAGGGAGGGAGGGAGGGAGGGAGGGAGGGAGGGAGGAAGGAAGGAAGGAAGGAAGGAAGGAAGGAAGGAAGGAAGGAAGG
>NW_027186304.1:56737276-56851019 GCF_028583685.1 Petaurus breviceps papuanus
AGGAAGGAAGGAAGGAAGGAAGGAAGGAAGGAAGG
Organism: Petaurus breviceps papuanus; assembly: GCF_028583685.1. Lineage (NCBI taxonomy): Eukaryota > Metazoa > Chordata > Mammalia > Diprotodontia > Petauridae > Petaurus > Petaurus breviceps. The sequence continues at coordinate 56,737,312 of NW_027186304.1, forward strand.
AAGGAAGGAAGGGAGGAAGGAAGGAAGGAAGGGAGGGAGGAAGGAAGGAAGGAAGGAAGAAGGGAGAGAAGAGGAAGGGGATTATGAAAGAAGGAAGACACAGAGATATGAAGGGAGGAAGAGAGGGAGGAAGGGGGAAGGGAGAGATAAGATAAGAGAAGGAAGGAAAGGAGAAGGGAAAAAGAGGAAGGGGAAAAGAGTTACAAAGCAAGAGAAGGAGGGAGGAAAGAATAAATGGAAGGAAAGGAGGAAAGAAGGGGTGAAACACCATGACCATGATCATTAATAAAATTAATAATAATGACAAGAACAACAATTCTATAGGATTTACTATATACCAAACAATTTCTTAGCACTTTATTATTATTAGCTCATTTTATCCTCACAACAAACCAGAGAATTATTTAAAATTATTACTGTTTTATAGATGAGGAAACTGAGGCAAACAGAAGTTAAGTAAATCATCCTGAGTCACACAGTTAGTAATTGTTAAAGGCTGAATTTGAACACACTAATTCCTGGTTCTGGCCAACCTTGCTTTAACCACTGTCCTGCCAAGATGCTCTCAAAATGTGAAGAATTTAATCATAATGATTTAAAAAATAATAATATTAAAGGCAGAGGAAATGATTGAATATTCCTGACTAGGGGAATGATTCATAAATTGGTCCTCTTCCAAAATTATATGTTTGACTGAGATAAATTTGTTCTTCCATTTTCATTCTCTCTCTGTCTCTCTCTCCCTGAATATATATACACACATGTGTCTACATACACATAAACACACATGAATGCATTTATATATGTACACATATGTATATACATATATGTGCATATACATATATGTACACGAACATGCATGTGTGTTTCTGTATATAGTTGTTTTGTGTCAGTATGTGTACATACATACATAAACTTCCATATTATATATGTGCAATCATGAAGTAAAATAAATCTATATGTGTTTAAGTCATGTTTCAAAAAACAAAATCTTATTAATATGTTTTTGAGTCGAGTCCTTTTTGTAAAACTTAATGTTTTCAGTCTACTGAAATATCTCAAAAGCAGTGGTGAAAGTAGTTTGGCTTTTATTTCTTCTCTGGAACTTCCTAACACTTACCAATATTTTCTAATGTATCTCTGGTGGTTTCCTATTTCTACACATAAATCATCCAAGATAGGTAGTGGCTGATAGCTGTAATCAGGCATGGGAGACTTTTTACATCCTTGAGAAGGTGCACAACATCTTTCTTGTTTGTGTAATAATAAACACATAAATGAAGTAATGAACCTTACAATGATATCAGAATTCAAATCTGCTGAAGAATATGGGGGTAGAAGTCAGGAGACCTCAGTTGTGTCATGCCTTTGCCATTAGTTACATTGTATGAACTTGGGAACCTAATACTATCTCTGGACTCAATATTCTTAAGTATAAAAGAGAAGGTTTGAGCCAAGTTATCTCTAATGTCCCATCGAGTCTTTTTAATTTTTTTGGCTTTATTTAATATTTTGTTTTCCACAGTAACATGTAAAAACAATTCTTGATGCTAATTTTTAAAATGTTGAGCTCTAAATTCTCACAATTCCTCCCTCACCACCTCCCTCATTTAGAAGACAAACAATGTGATATAGGTTATACAAGTGTAGCCATGCAACACGTTACTGTATTAAACATGATTAAAAGGAAATATGGACAAAAACCCTGAAGAAAAATAAAGTAAAAATAAGATTTCAATCTGTATTCAAACATGATCTGTTCTTTCTCTGGTGATAGATAGCATTTTACATTATAAGAGTTATTTTGGATCATTGCATCACAGAAAATAGCAGAAAATATTTCTGAGAATAGCTAAATCATTCACAGCTGATCATTACACAGTACTTTAGTTACTTTGGACCCAGGAAATTTTTCTTTGCATCAACCCATACAAGTCTTTCCAGGTTTTTCTGAAAGCATACTGCTCATTATTTCTTATAGCACAATAGTATTCCATCATAATTGCATGCCACAATTTGTTCAGATCTTTCCCATCTGATGGGAATCCCCACAACTTTGCACCAGAAAAAAAGCTGCTATAACTATTTTTGCACATAGTGGTCCTTTTCCTTTTTAAATTTCTTTTGGGATATAGGCCTAGAAGTGGTATAGCTAGATCAAATGGTATGCATGGTTTTATAGCCCTTTGGGCATTTTTACAAATTGCTCTCTAGATTGTTTGGACCAGTTCACTACTCTACCAACAACGAGTAAATGTCTCAATTTTCCCACATCTCCTCTATTATTTGCCATTTGTTTTTTCTGTCCTATTAAACAATCTAATAGTTATGAGGTAGTAACCTTGAATTGTTTTGGTTTGCATTTATTCAATCAATAGAAGCTATAGCATAGCTATATGCATATACATAGCTTTGATTACTTCATCTGAAAACTATTCATATATTTTGATGATTTATCAGTTGAGTAATGACTCATTTTTTTAAATAAATTTTTACTCCGTGCTCTAAATGTTTGGGAAAGACCTTTACCAAAGAAACTTACTTTGATTTCCCCCCCCCCCAAAGTTACTATGTTTTTAAATTGTTTTGTCTTTTTAAATTTGTTTGTTTACCTTTAGTTTAAAGGATTCAATTCCACAATTCCTTGAGTTTCAAATTTTCTCCCCCTCCATCCCCTTCTTCCCCCTCATGGGGGCATACAGTCAAGTATACGATCTGCAAATACTTTCACATTAGACATTAGTCAGGTTATAAAGAAGGATTTTATCAGATGGAATGCACAATGGGAAAGAAGAAACAAAACCAAAAAAGAAAAAGGCAGAGCAGGTAGTTTGCTTCAATCTGCATTCAAACTCTGTTCTTTCTAGTTCTTTCTCTGAATGTAGACATCTCATTCCATCATGAGTCTTTTGGAGTTTAATTATAACCCTGCATTTCTGAGAAGAGTCCAGTCTATCAAGTTGGTCATCACAAATACATTGTGTCTGTAATTGTGTACAAATTTCTCCTGGTTCTGCTCTTCTCACGCAGCATCAGTTTGTATAAGCCTCTCCAGGTAAATATGAAGCCTATATGCTCCTTGTTTCTTATGGCACAAAAGTATTGCATTACATTCATATACCATAACTTGTTTAGCCATTCCCCAATTGATGGGCATCACCTCAATTTCCAATTCTTTGCCACCACAAAAAGAGCTGCTATAAATAAATTTGTGCATATGGGCCTTCCTCCCAATTCTATGATCTCTTTGGGATACAACCCTAGAAGTAGAATTGCTGGGTCAAAGGGTATGCAATTATTTATAGCCCTTTGTACACAGTTCCAGAAGGCTCTTCAGAATGGTTCAATCAATTCACAACTCCACCAACAAAGCATTAGTGTTCTAGTTTTCCCACATCTTCTCCAGAATTTGTCTTTTTAATTTTTTTGTCATCTTAACCAATCTGACTGGTGATATGTGGTACTTCAGACTTGTTTTGATGAGCAATTCTCTAATCAATAGGGATTTAGAGCATTTTTAATATGCTAATAGATATCTTTAATTTCTTCCTCTGAAAACTTCCTGTTCATATCCTTTGACCATTTATCAATTGGGGAATGACTTGTATTCTTATAGATTTGACTAATTCTGTGTTTATATTAGAAATGAAACCTTTATCAAAGACCTTGTTAGTAAAAATTCTTTCCCAATTTTCACTTCTCTCTTAATCTGAGTTATATTCACTTTGTTTGTACAGAGCCTTTTCAATTTCATGTAATCAAAATTATCCATTTTTCATTTTAAATTGGTTTCTAATTCTTGTTTGGACATAAAGTCTTCCACTCTCCATAAATTATACAGGTAAACTATTCCTTGCTTTTTCAGATTGCTTACAGTGTCAGCCTTTATACCTAAATCATGCACCCATTTAGACTTGATTTTGGTATATGGTGTTAGATAGTGGTCTATGCCCAAATTCTGCCATACTATTTTCCAGTTTTCCCAGAAATTTTTGTCAAATAGAGAGTTCTTATCCCCAAAACTGGGGTCTTTGGGTTTATCAAACAGTAGATTACTATAATCATTGACTGCTGAGTCTCATGTTCCCCATCTATTCCATTGTTCCACTGAGCAAGTACCAAGAAATTTCAGGACTGGTGCTTTATAATACAGATTAAAATTTGATATAGCGAGGCCACCTCCCCTAACATTTCTTTTCATTAATTCCCTTGATATGCTATTTTCTCCTTCCAAATGAATGTTGTTAGTTTTTCTTCTAGTTCTACAAAGTAAATTTTTGGTAAATTGATTGGTATGGCACTAAATATGTAATTTAAGTAAAATTATCATTTTTATTATATTAGCTCAACCCAGCTGTGAGCAATTGATGTTTTTCCAATTAGTTAGATCTTACTTTATTTGTGTGAAAAGTGTATTATAGTTGTGTTCATATAGGTCCTGGGTTTCTTTTGGCATTTAGATTCCCAAATATTTTATAATGTCTGCACTAACTTTAAATGGGATTTCTCTTTCTATCTCTTGCTGTTGGATTTAATTAGAAATATACAGGAATGCTGAGGATTTATGTGAGTTTATTTCATATCCTGCAACTTTGCCAAATTTATTTATTGTCTCAAGTAGATTTTTTTATTTGATTCTCTAGGATTCTCTAAGTATATAATCATATCATCTGCAAAGAGTGATAGCATGGTGTCTTCTTTTCCTAATTTGATTACTTTGATTTTTTTTTTCTTCTCTAATTGCTACTGCTAACGTTTCTAGTACCTGACTGAATGAGAGGGGTGATAGTGGACTTCCTTGTTTCACCCCTGATCTTATTGGAAATGCTTCTTGTTTATCCCCATTACATATAATACTTGCTGATGGCTTTAAATATATGTTACCTATTATTTTAAGGAAGGCTCCATTTATGCCTATACTTTCTAGTGTTTTAATAGGAATGGATGTTGTATTTTGTCAAAAGCCTTTTCTGTATCTATTGAGATAGTCCTGAAGTTTCTGCCAGTTTTATTGTTGATATGATCAATTATACTGATAGTTTTCCTAATATTAAGCCATCCTTGCATTCCTGGAAAAAAACCTACCTGTTCAAAGTGTATTATGCTTGTGATAAGTTGCTTTAGTCTTTTTGCTAATATTTTATTTAAAATTTTTGCATCTCTATTCATGAGGGAAATTGGTCTATAATTTTCTTTCTCTATTTTATCCCTTCCTGATTTTGGTATCAGTACCATATATGTGACATAAAAAAGAATTTGGTGGGCCTCCTTCTTCACTAATTTTCCCAAATAGTTTTTAGAGTATTGGAATCATTTTTTCTTTAAATATTTGATAGAATTCGCTTGTAAATCCACCTGGCCCTGGAGATTTTTTCCTAGGGATTTCAGTGATAGCTTGTTTGATTTCTTTTTCTGAGATGGGATTATTTAAATACTTTACTTTCTCTTCAGTTCAATTGGGCAACATATTTTTGCAAATATTCATCCTTTTCACTAACATAGTCAAATTTCCGTGCATACAATTGGGCAAAATAATTCCTAATTATTGTTTCAATTTCCCTTTCAATGGAGGTAGATTCACCATTTTCATGTTCAGTACTCATAATTTGGTTTTATTCTTTCTTATTTTTTATTATATTGACTAAAGGTCTATAAATTTTATTGGTGTTTTCATAAAACTGGCTCTTAGTTTTGTTTATTAATTCAATAATTTTCTTAATTTCAATTTTATTAGTCTCTTCTTTGCTTTTCAGTATTTCTAATTTAGTATTTAATTACAGATTTTTAATTTGTTCTTTTTCTAGCTTTTTCAGTTGCTTGTTCAATTCATTGACCTCCTTTTTCTCTAATTTATTCTTGTATGCACTCAGGGATATAAAACTTCCCCTAAGAACTCCTTTTGCTGCAACCCAGAAGTTGTTGTATGTTGTCTCATCATTGTCATTCTCTTGAATGAAGATACTGATGGTTTCTATAATTTCTTTTTGACACACTCATTCTTTAGGATTAAATTTTTTAGTTTCCAATTAGTTTTTAGTCTATATTTCCATGGCCCTTTATTGCATATAATTTTTTATTGCATCATGATCTGAGAATGATGCATTTATATTTTTTCCCTTCTGCATTGAATTGTGAGGTTTTTATGCCTTAAAACATGGTTGATTTTTGTTTATGTGCCATTTACTACTGGGGAGAAGGTATATTCCTTTTTAATCCCATTCAGTTTTCTCCACAGATCAATCCTATCTTGCCTCTCTAAAATTCCATTCACCTCACTAACTTCTTTCTTATTTATTTTGAGGTTAGATTTATCATGTTCAGGGAGGGGGGAGATTAAGGTCCCCCATTAGTATAGTTTTGCTATCTATTTATTCCTCTAATTCCTTAACTTCTCCTCTACAAACTTGGTACATATATGTTAAGTAAGGATATTACTTCCTTCTCAATGATGTCTTTTCGTGGGATATAGCTTCATTCCTTATCTCTTTTAATTATATCTATTTTGGGGGGTGGCTAAGTAGCTCAGTGAATAGAGAATTGCCCTGGATTCAGGAGGAACTGAGTTAAAATCTGACCTCAGACACTTAACACAAAAACTAGTTGTGTCACTTAACCTCAATTGCCCTCCAAAATAAAAATCTATTTTTTATGCTTTATCTGAGATAAGGATTGCTACCCCTGCTTTTTTTTTTTTACTTTAGGAGAAGCATAATAAATTCGACTTCAGCCTTTTACCTTTACCTGTGCATATACCCTTGTTTCACTGTGTTTCTTGTAGACTTCATAGTGTAGGATTTTAGATTTTAGTCCATTCTGCTATCCGCCTCAGTTTTATGGGAGAGTTCATTCCGTTCACATTCACAGTAATGTTTACTATCTGTCTCTTTCCCTCCATCCTATCCCCCCCATTTATATTTTTGTTTCTTCCTTCTCCCTTCTCCTCCTAAGGGGTTTTACTTTTGACCAACACCTCCCTCAGTATTCCCTCCCTGTGACAACCCCTTCTTTACGTACCCTTTCCTCTTGTTACTATTTCCCTCCCTTTAATCCCTCTGCCCCTTCTTATCCCCCCCTTACCCCTCATACTGCCTATATGGCACAATGGATTTTTATACTTATCTGAGTATGTTATTCCCCCTTTGACTCCAAACAAAGAGAGTAAATTTCACACAGTGCTCCTCTCCCTCCCTCTTTTCCTTCTATTATAATGAGTTTTTGCATCTTTTCAGGTTAGAATATTAAAGTTAATTGACTATGTTGATCCATCTTTGAAACAGAACCAATGAGAATAATGTTCAAATGATGTTCATGTCCCTCTCTCATTCCCCTCTAGTATAGTATGTTTTTTATGCCTGTTTGTATGGTGCAATTTACCTTTTTCTGCCTCATCCTTTCCTTTTATCTCATTACCATCTCTTTGAACTGTTGCGGGCGTCTGCCTTCACAACAGATCTAGACGACTAGCCCTACGGCCCTCTACTTACCCATCCCGGGTCTTCGGTCGTCACCGGCCCCTCACGGGGAAAAAACACCAGACAGAAGGCGGAGGAGTGAAGCGGGGTGGTTTATTCTTCAACAGTTACATGGCGGAGAGAGAGAGAGAGCGCCCTCTCACACAAGGAAATATATAGCGAATCCGAGCCAATCACATCGCAGTTTTACATTTATGGCCTTATATGGTGATCACCCCCATGGCCTTATATGGAGATCACCCCATATTCATTCAAAGCAACCATGGCATCGCCCATAAACCCCTCCCCCTCCCCCATCATTGAACCACTTAATAAGGCTTTTTTTAATCATCAAGTTTGTTCATTTATACACTCACCCTCTAGCTATGTATATTCCTTTTATACGTAGTGATAATCATATAAATTTCAATATTGACAGGAATCAGCTTCTCATACAAGAATATAAATGGTTTGTTCTTATTGCATGCCAAGTTATATGCATGTGTGAGCAAGTGTGCATGTGTGTGTGTGTATGTGTGTGTGTGAGTGTGCTTTCCTTGTTTACCTTTTTTTTGTCTTTCTTGAGTCTTGTAATTGGAGATCAAATTTTCCATTTAGCTCTGGCTTTTTCATCAGGAAATTCTGGAAGTCCCTTATTTCATTAAATGACCATCTCCTTGCCTGAAAGATTATACTCACTTTTGCCAGGTAGTTGATCTTTGGTGGCAGTCCCATTCTTTTGCCTTATGAAAAATCAAATTTCAATCCCTCTGATCTTTAATGTAGACACTGCTAGGTCCTGTGTAATCCTGACTGTAGTTCCATGATATTTGAATTGTTTCCTTTTTGGCTGCTTGCAGTATTTTCTCTTTAACCCTGTAATTCTGGAATTTGGTTGCTATATTTCTTGGAGTTTTCAATTTGGGATCTCTTTCAGGAGGAATCTGGTTAATTCTTTTGATAACTATTTTACCTTCTGATTCTAGGACTTCAGGAAAGTTTTCTTTGACAATCCCTTGGAGGATGTTGTCCAGGCTACTTTTTTCATTATGGCTCTCTGGGAGACCGATAATTCTTAGGTTATCTCTCCTGGATCTGATCTCCATGTCAGTTGTTTTTCCAGTGAGATATTTTACACTTTCTTCTAATTTTTCAATATTCATGTTTAGCTTGATTGACTCTCAGTGCATCATAGCATCCTAAGCTTTGATTCGACTGATTCTAATTTTTAATGAGTTATTTTCTTTGGTTAGTTTTTGAAGTTCCTTTTTTTAGGGAGGTATTTTCTCCAGTCAGATCACAAATTTTACTTTTTAAGGATTTGTTTTCTTCAGTGAGACTTTTTTTTTTCAATTTGGTGACTGTAGATTTAAATTTCTCTTCTCCCTCCCTAATTTTGCTTTTAAAATCTTTCTCGAGCTCCTCTAAGAATGCTTTTTGAGCTTGAGGCCAGTTCATATTTCCTTCTGTGGTCTCAGGTGTGAGTATGGAGGCCATGTTGTCCTCTGTATTGGGTTGTGAACAAGAGTTCACTATAATAAGCTCTGATCTCTTTTCTTGCCTTCCCCTTCTCCTTCTCAGCTTCCTTCCTTCCCATTGTAATTTCCTACTTCCTGATTTCTCAGACTGGGAGCTCAGGGTCTGGTTGTTGACTGGTTGTGTGCTGTAGCCTCTGGTTGTCTAGACTGAGGCCAAGGTCAGGATTCTCAATGTTTCCCCTGAGTTACCCTGAGGCTCACAGAGTAACCCATGCGGGAGGGGGTATTCTGGCTGCTTCAGATTTCCACCTCTATGCCCCTGTGCTACAGCTCAGGCAGGCTCAGCAGGTGGCAGCTGGCAGAGCTGATGTCTCCAGATTCACCTACTAGTGCTGAGGTCCACCTAGGCTTCTGTTATTAGCACTTGCTGTTTCCAACCACTGGGATTTGGGAGCTGTTGCTAGTCAGGTGAGATAGGCCTTGTTGGGACCCCTCCTGCCCTTCACTTCAGACTCCTTACTTCCTTAGTTACACTCTTCTTCTGTGTCTCCTAAGCCTGAGGCTATGTCCCCTATTTCAGGATTTTATTCTTGGTGGGACATTTATCTCTGGGTTTTCTAAGTCAGGGAGGGGGCATTGGAGCCGCTAGTGTTTACTTTGCCATCCTGGCCCCTGGAAAATCAGACAGGTGATTTTTTATGCTTCCAGGCTGTGTACTGATTGCCCCAGGAGAAACTGCTGTCTCTGCTGTGGGCCCTGAACTTTGTCTTACCCAGCTCTGATGGATCCTCTTGTCATGTGATGAGATGCTGGTTGAGATGGCTGAGAATTGCCTTTGGGGTGGGTGAGTATACTGGCTGGGGCTCCTTCTCTCCCCTGTAGTCCACTTTCTAGTCCAGGATGGTGCAGCCCCTGCATGCTCCACTCTCCCTGCCCAGACACAAGTGGGCACTTTCCTGGGCTGGATTCTGCCATCCTCTGTCTCCCAGTGGATTCTGACACTAAAATCCATTCAGATTCACTTTTTAATCTTAGTGACAGGATTCTCAGGGGAGCTTAGAAAAGTTATTGCTTCAATTCTGCCATCTTGGCTGTACCCAGCAGAAGCCCCCACAGTTACTATTAACTGTGTTTTCCCCATTCTATTTTCCCCACTCTTGTTTATTTTATTCTTTCTCTCCTTGAAATATGTTCCTCCACAAAAGTGTTTTGATTGTGGTTACCACCTACCCCGATCTTCCCTCCTGAGAAGGGGCCTCCCAAATCAGGAAATGCAAGGAGAAATGTTGATTCCGGTAGGGCCACTCATACCAGGGAATAAACTTGTTAGACTTGTTCTTCTTGCTAGAAGGAATGTCAGCACATTCCTTCCTCACCCTGACTTCCTGGTGACCTTTAAGAATCTTGACCATCCCCCCTGACCCCTATAGAATTGGCACCAAGCCACTATCTCTAAAGCTCATACTTGTCTGTCACCCAATCCCTGACCTTTGTGTTTCCCGCTCTCCCCAAGAACTGTATAAAAGAACGCCCGAGAAGACACTCGGGGTCCTCCATCTTAAGTGTATGGTTGGACCCGGGTTCGAACTCGTGAATAAATGTTTGTCTTCTTTGTCAGTCTTGTAGTCTCTGTTTTTCCCCCTGGTACCATGTTTCATACCATGTTTCATACCACGTTTCATTTGGAGGCCCCAGCGAGATGCTCTTGACATCTGCATCTGCACGGCGCCGGTAAGTCAGGCCTGACCTTAAAGTACCTTTTTATTTCTTGGTTTCTGGTTCTGGTTCTCATGAGATTTGGTTTGGTCCGGGAATAGGTGGGACGCTGCCGTTAAGTTCCTGGTACCCTGGCCAAGGGAGGTGACGACCCCCGAGGCTTTTGGTTTGGTAATTAAATTGTGGGTTAGAGTCCCACTTAATCTTAATTGCCATTTGGTTATTAAATTGTGGGTTAGAGTCCCACCCATTTGTCAAGGCACTCGGATTGTGGGTTAGAGTCCCACCCGATCGTCAAGGCGCTGGGATTGTGGGTTAGAGTCCCACCCGATCGTCAAGGCGCTCGGATTGTGGGTTAGAGTCCCAACTGATCATCAAGGCACTCGGATTGTGGGTTAGAGTCCCACCCGATTGTCAAGACACTCGGATTGTGGGTTAGAGTCCCACCTGATTGTCAAGGCGCTCGAATTGTGGGTTAGAGTCCCACTCGATAGCCTGAATTTATTATTTTCCTTGTCTATTTGAATTTTATGTGTGAATGTTGGATACTGTGCACAGAACTGTTACCTGTCGTATCTTGTGTTTCTGCTGTGTTCTGTCCCTTCTGTGTCTTTGTTTGTCCTCTCCAGTCATCAGGTCCATTATGGGCCAAGGGTCATCCACAGCCGGCCTGTGAACTCCTTTGAAATGCCTTTTGGACAACTTCACAGACTTCCAGAAACGGGCCTCTGGATATGGGGAGTCTGTGACCAAATTTAATTTAGAAAAGTTCTGTACCATTGACTGCAACTGCAGGACATTCCTTTGAAATGCTGTATCTCTTTCCCTCCTTCTTTCCCGGCTGCTGAGTGCAGGCTGGAAAGGGAGAGAAGGAGAGCAAAATATTGTCTTGTTTAGGTTATATGATGGTAAATGCAAGTGAAAGAGTATAGGAGAAATGTTAGTTTGGAATTAGAAAGAAATAAAGTATGTATATGGTTTTAAAGGGGCTTTAATCAAAGTCCAACAGAAGGATGAGTAGACAGTAGTAAAAGCAAGAAAGTTTAAGCATGTAGCAAAGAAAGGAACATGGGTAGGAAGTTAAGATAGTATAAGTTAGTTGCTATTGAAAAGTGTGAACAGAAGTTTTAAGATCTTTAAAAGTTTGAAAATCTCCTCTTCATTCCACTCTGGCCAAGTGGAGTGAGGAGAGGGTGATGGGAGGGGGAGGGAATCTTTTCCCTCAGAACAAAGAGGCAGGTAGATTAACATTTAACTATTTCCTGCCTCACTTAAAAGAGAAAAGTTTTGTGTAACAGAATGCAACTAAAAGGCAACTGAATGCATTCTGGTCATCTTTTGAAAAGTGTCACTCCTAATTTGATGATGAAGAAAAGTCAGAATTCATTTTACTATTTGGCATTTAGGCAAATTGGAATATTTTCCAAGATTTGATACATAAGGTGAGGTTTTTGGGTTCTCTAGAACTGGGATAAGGGAGTAGGCGCCACTCCCTCTCCCCTTGCTAGGGAAGTCAAAGCTATCACTTTCAAAGAAGTTTCTAAGGAGTGGACACAAAATTTATTGGAGTAAAAGTTGGAACAGCTAAAAACATTGGGGGGAGGCTTAGCAGCTATATTGAGGGCCCCTGGGGCATGCAGATGACCCTCTTTCCTTTCAAATCCCGGGGTCCACAACCAAGCTCTGCAACTGTGGGGAGAGGAGAAAGGCCTCTGCACTTGGTAAGCCTAATTTTCTATCAATAATTTTGGTATGTGATGAATCAGAAATGCAATTAATGTCATAATGTCATTGTTCTATTATGGTATCTGTAAATTGTAAAATCTAAATTGTAAAGTCCTCTTATACTGTAAAAATTGAGTGACAAATCAGTTTTCAATCTGAATTTTGTTGAAACTAAAAGATGGAGAAAAAGTTGTATAAAACTAGCTGTGTTTACTTTATCAGTTCTGCTAACCCTATGTTATAATGTTTATTTCATGTGAATTGGATTTTTTATGTTATAATATCTGATGGTTTAAAGCTTTTATATTTGGGATACAAACAAGTAGTAACAATACTGCCAATATTTACTGTGATAGCTGATTGTCCATTTAACTTTTTGGCTAGTCTGGAAATATGCAGTGATTATAAGTTGATTGGTTGTATGGCATTAAAAAAAAAAAGGGGATTTTAGTTTAGTATAACTTCATGTGGAGTGTTAAGATCATCAGATTGGTAATTCATTTGTTCTTATTTCAAAGTTCAAATTTGAGATATCATTACTGGTAAACATCTGTACTATCTATGCTGTATGAAAAGCAGTTTCTCTTAAAGTTTTGGAGTATTGTAATTTGGGAAAATCTTAAGCTTCCAAGTCTATCTTTGTTTAAAAGGAAGTTTCAGTTAAGATTGTTTGAAATTGTAAGACTGTTAACTAAGTTATTGGGCTACTGTTTTAATGCTAAAACCTAAAACTGTGACAACTTTATACTGACTAGTTCTGCTCATTCAGAACAGTCCCCCTACTACTGTATAATGTTGTAAAATTACCTGGGAAAGCGAACTTGTATGAAGCTCCTAAACAATAAGCTTGACTTACTGAGGAGCAGCAAAGTCTATGTACAAAAGAGTAAAAAGGATCTCTAACAATTGGCCTTACCAGGACAATCTCAGAAAATTGTGAAGGGAAAGATGTTAAAGGGAATCCCTTATGTATATGAGTCCTGGCAAATCTTTGTGGTATATTGCAACTTAATGAGAGTAAATTGATGTTAAGATAAGAAAGTTTGGGGACAAATGGGGATTTCCAAGCCCCTCCTGTCTCTAAATAGTGGTATGGATACCTTTGTATCAGATAGTTTAAGTATGTTGAGAAGGGTGTGAGGAAGTTTTAAGGAAGACAGAAAGATTTGTAACTAGATTTTATAATTAATAGCTCAATCATATTTGAGAAGAAAAGGAAATAAGAATACAAATGCAATATTGAATCATTATCCCATGGACTGAGATTGGGATTATAAAGTTACTGTAGAAAAGTTATATCTGTGCATATGTCATAGGGATCCCAGTGTATTTCAAAGTATAATTGGGTATTAATGCCATTGACTGAATTAATTGTTGGGATTAAATCAGAGACACTTTAGTTGAGAGAACGGAAATTTTAGTGTGAGATCAGATTAAGCATAGTTACAGAAAGATGAGAAATCTTGGGCAGTAGATGCAAATCTATTAGGGCAATAATTTATAAACCTGATGGGAGATTTGATTTTACGAACAAGAATAAATATAGAAATGAACACAGGCTATTTGAGGCTCACTTTAGAGATGTTCCTTAACCAATTTGAGATTATAATCATACCTTAAACGGATTGTTGGAGCTTGTTATTTAAGATTTGATGGGATTGTTAACTGACTATTCCGCCGAGTCTAACTCCAGGAATGGACATTAAGAAAGGCTATCTAAGCCATCTGAGCTACTGATCCATGATGCCAGACCCTATGAGGTACAGATATGGAAGGCCTGTGAAGTATGGGTATGGAAGGTCGGGAGAACGACTGTTCCGCATGAGCTGAGGTAGGATTCTCCTGACTCGACCCTCCCAGTGACACCTGGCAGACTCTGAGCTGGGCTCAATGCAGATTGCAGCTTGGTATACATTTTGCCCAGAACTGACATTCTGAAGTTGGGGGAAATGGTTTCCTCATTACAGTTTTGTCCCTATTCTTGGTGGCAAGTTTCAATAATCAAAAGTTTTGAAGATGCAACAAATCTATTAAATACTTGATTCTGGAACATCTTAAGTTACTAAGCTATTAGGCTTAGGATTTGGCATAGGTATTCCTGTATAAGTCAGGGTCCTTTAGTTCTTTGTAATAATGTGAGGACAAGTAGGTCAAGGATTTATGGGAATATTATTCTGTTATTTAGTTAGTATCACTTGTCTCAGCTTTCTCATGATTGGCTAATGTTAAAAGGAGAATAGTTTCTGGACTACTTAGTAAATATTTTAATTGTTGTAACTGTTAGTATAAGGTGAATCCTTTAGTGAAATCCCATCTTCCTGGTGAAGGGATTAATAATGGACTAATGCAGACATATAAGGAACTAGTTTTAATGTGTGATCATGACAATTTACCAGGACTCCAATTTTAATTTTGTATGAATAATAAGGGTTCAGGATGGGTAATTTGAATTGGTTCTAAGGTTCCTTTTCTAGGGAAGTAAAACTGCCAAATCCCCTGGAAACTCTGTTAAGCAAGGTCGTTGGGAAAGGAACAGTTTTAGTCATGTAGTTTTAAATGAACCTAACTTGCTAAAAAGTTGCAAGGATTAAAAAGGATTTTTATCAATTGGCTTCTAGATTTCAGAAGGAAACATTGGAATTCCATACAGTTGTGGAACCTGATAAATCTTTATTGCTTATTGCAGCTACAAGAGAATAGAAATAATTATAACTGGCCCTAAGCTGTGATTGTTGAGGCTTGTTGTTTAAGGTAAAAGGCATTTGGGACCATAACTAAGTTTTATTTTGAGTTTGAATTTGGGTATAGTTATCTGCATTAAATCAGTATCTGAGAAAATGCCACAAGCTACTCAGAGCCTGTACTGTGGACAGGTGGAAGCCTGCATTTGGTAAAGGCTGGAGGGACAATCTTAGCCTCGGTCTGGGATGGGATCCCTCCTGGCTCAGTTTACCTATGGGGTTCCTTTGAAAAGGAATGTTCCCCACCTATTCCTGAGTCTAGCATTGAGGTGGAATGGATACTGCATGGTTGGATATCTGTAACTAACCTGAATTTAAACAGAATCAAGGATGTTCTATCCTGTCATATTTGGAATGTCACAGGTCCCTGTTTTTTTCCTTCTATAGCAGGTTTCTATGATCGGAGCAGGGAGTCAGTAAAGGATGTGAGCTCTTTCGTGTTAGCCTACTGGAAAATCTAATATTATTTTTATCTAGGATTAGAACATGTACAGAAAGTTATGCAAACTGCTTAAGATCATTCTAAAAGTTTTATGAGTTTTGAACTGTTTTAAAGAAGGGAAAATACTTTTAGAAGAAATTTTAAATCTCTAGTGGGATTTTGAAAGGCCTATTCTATGGGAAAATATGAAGGACAGTGAAATAGTCTGAGTAATGGGTTATACTAGCCCATACTCACCCCACTTCTGGTCAATTTTCTCTTACTCCTTTTTGGCCCTTGTTTGTCTAATCTTTTTGCTAGATTTGTGTTTTTTTAGGCTCAGCACCCTTCACTGGCAGGTGACTCTTCTGCCGGGAACATTGTCGACTGAGTATCAACCGTTGCCTGAAGTCGTTACCCATCACCCCTTGGACCTGGCATCGGCCAAATTCCGGACCTTGGCTATGGACCCCACCCCTTGAACGATGATACCCTGAGAGGCAGGGGAAGCTCTTCGCCCCTCCCCAGCGGGAAGTAGCTCGGGAGCCTGAGATCATCGTCCTGTGCCCCCAAATGATTTCGGGTGTCATCTGTTTAAGGGGGGAATGATGAGGTACCTGGGGTCTAGGTCAATTTGTGAAACCAACTTGTGAAACCAGTCTGTGAAATTGTAACTGCAATTTGTATTGTGAAGTTGTTATCTGTAAAATTCCTTTCCCAACCTCCTACTCTGCCCCTTTCCCCTATCCCGAATTCCACCTAGGCAACACCCTTCGACCCCTTTTGTTCTTACTCAATCTCTTGATTAAGTAATCAAGGCCAGGGCTGGCCCACACCCTCCTTTATCCTTGCCTTTTGTCTCCTTAACGACCTGGCCCAAATCTTATCTAAACTGTCTATTCACATGCTCCCCTTGGTCAGCTCTGACCTTTGTCTATGCATTGAGGCCCCCTCTCTTTACCTTTATTCCGGTGAGGGTGGGCGAGAGCATGCAAATTTGCCTAGACAGAAAAGAGCCCCCATACTTGTACCTCTGCTTTTAGGACTTGGGATTGCCGGGTCCACTGCAGTAGGGACCACAGCTTTGGTTAAAGGTAATGAGAATTTCTTATCTCAGCAGGCAAATTGATACCGATTTAAGCACCCTGGAGAGATCTGTGGCCCATCTGGAGGAATCTCTCTCCTCCCTGGCTGAAGTGGTGCTTCAGAATCATAGAGGTCTCGATCTCCTCTTTATGAAGCAAGGAGGTTTCTGCCTAGCTTTGGGGGAAGCTTGTTGTTTTTATGCTAACCACTCGGGCATCATAAAGGATGGTCTGAGCCAGCTTCGAAAGCGCTTGGCAGATAGGGAAGAGGCACGCCAGGCCCAGAACAATTGGTATCAATCCCTTTTTTCATGGTCCCCTTGGCTCACCACCCTGTTAACTGCCCTCGCTGGTCCCCTAGTGCTACTCCTTTGGGCTATAACTCTTGGTCCTGTGCTTTTTAGATCTCTCCTGAACCTTATTAGGACACGAACGGATGATCTCCGCCTTATGCTCTTAAGGCCCCACTATCATGAACTCCCCGAAGATGACCATGAGGTTTGAAATCTAAGATTAGATTCCGTACAAAAAAGAAGTGGGGAATGAGAAGGGGCCTCCCAAATCAGGAAATGCAAGGAGAAATGTTGATTCCGGTAGGGCCACTCATACCAGGGAATAAACTTGTTAGACTTGTTCTTCTTGCTAGAAGGAATGTCAGCACATTCCTTCCTCACCCTGACTTCCTGGTGACCTTTAAGAATCTTGACCATCCCCCCTGACCCCTATAGAATTGGCGCCAAGCCACTATCTCTAAAGCTCATACTTGTCACCCAATCCCTGACCTTTGTGTTTCCCGCTCTCCCCAAGAACTGTATAAAAGAACGCCCGAGAAGACACTCGGGGTCCTCCATCTTAAGTGTATGGTTGGACCCGGGTTCGAATCTTTGTCAGTCTTGTAGTCTCTGTTTTTTCCCCTGGTACCATGTTTCATACCATTTTTCACCTCCCTTTTATCACCACTCACTTCTCTTATGCCCTTTTCCTCCTACTTTACTGTAGGTTAAAATAGAATTCTATACCCAATTAAGTGGTTTTTTTTATTCCTATTCCCTCTTTGAGACAATTCTAATGAGAATGTTCCTTATAGATTACTCACCCTCCTCAACCCCCTTTCCCTCCACTGTAAAGATTTTTCTTATATTTGTATGTGAAATAATTTAATCCATTATAGCTCTCCCTTTCTCTTTCTCCCAGCCTGTTCTTCTCTCACCTTATAGTTATATATTTTAGATATCATCTCTCCATATTCACTTTTGCCCCCTGTCCATACATACTCCAAACTCCCTTAGTAATGAGAAAATCCCTATGATTTAGAAATATCATCTTCCCATGTATCATTGTAAACAGTTCAATTATATTATATACCTTAGGATTTCCTTTTCCTGTTTCCCTTTTAACTCTTCCCTTGAGTCTTGAGTCTTGTATTTGCTAGTCAAATTTTCTATTCAGCTCTGCTGTTTTCATCAAAAAACCTTGAAATTTTTCTATGTCCTTGAATATCCTCCCCCCACCCTGAAAGATTATAATCAATTTTGCAGGGTAAGTGATTCTTCAGTGTAATCCTATCTCCTTTGCCCTCCAAAATTTTATATTCCAAGCCCTCATATCCTTTAATGTAAAAGCTGCTAAATTTTGCATTATCCTGACTATAGTTCCATGATACTTGGATTTTTCCTTTCTGGATGCTTGCAGTATTTTCTCCTTGATCTAGAAGCTCTGGAATTTGGTTACAGTATTCCTGGAAATTTTCATTTTCACATCTCCTTCTTGAGGGCATAGGTAGATTCTTTACATTTCCATTTTGCCTTAAGTTTCTAGAACATCAAGGCAGTTTTCCTTGATAATCTCTCTGTTTTTAATTTTGGAATTTTGTTACATATTTAAAAGGAATAGCAAGTTCTACATAATAGATTTGTAGTTTCATGTGAAATCATCTTTTTATTATACAATGTCATGAAAATATTTCTTTCATTCCAAAAAGAAAAAAACAACGATTCAAATTTACAGCTTTACCATTTACTGAGAATATGACTATGGACAAGTCACTTTAATCTGATCCTCACTTTGTTGTTCAGTCATTTTTGCATCACACACATATTTTCTTGACCCTATTTAGGGTATTCTTTGCAAAAATACTGTTGTGCTTTGCCATTTCTTTTCCAGTTCATTTTACAGATAAGGGAACTGAGGCAGAGAGGATTAAATGACTTGTTTGGTGTTATACAGCTAGTGAAAGCCTGAGGTCAGATTTGAACTCAGGGAGACTCATCTTCCTGACTTCAGCTCAGATACTCTATCCACTTTGCCACCTACCTGCCCCATTTTTCAGTTTACTTACTGTCAAATTAGGAAAATAGTATTTGCATCCTGCCTCACATGTTTACTGTGAGGAAATAATTTTTTGAAGGACATATTCATAAAATTTTGTGTTATTGTCATTATTGTTAATGGAACTATAGTTTTATCATCACAATAGGTAAAACATCATTCTTGCTGAGTCTAGAAGAACAAATATTTTTGTTCAACGTTCTATTATTTTTAATAGTTTCTTCTCCTACTAGTTGTCATAGAATCAAAGAGGCACTGTACTGCCAAAGTCATGACATTTTTGTCATGACAACAGGTCATTAAAACCACAGATTCATTCTGTTTACATTTTGTTTAAACCACCATATTTTAGAGATGACAGGTTAAGTGTTAATTTTAATGGCTATGTAATTTGATCCCTTTGAATTGGCAAGTAATCAGGTACTTAGAACTTAGTAATTGATCAAGCCTCCCTTGGGGAAACAGAAGGTATGAACTCCTATCTCCTGTTGCTGACTTAATAGGAAGGGTTTGGCTGAAATAGGAAGCTAATGTGGTGTGTATATAAGAAAAGCCCTAGAGAGGCAAAGTCAAAATTTCTTGGGACAAAAATCTTGTGGCAAAAGCTGTTCTGAAGAGTAGCCCAGGAGCCCAGGAGTCCAGGAGCCCAGGACAAACCTGCCCCCAGGCTGGATAAGGTGATTCTGATTTTTTGAATGAGCTGCATAAGACTGAGGAAGCATGAATAGGATGCAAGGACTTTGTCTGTTTGTTGCTTGGTTGAGCCTTGAATTCCCAGGAGCAGAAATTGTGAAGTATTTGAGATATACTGGACCCTGTGAACTTCAGTGTGGAGCAGGACCTGCCCAGATAGTTGGACAAGGAACTGGGAGCTGTCTGCCATTGAACCCAGGTGACAGTCTGGTGAATCCAAGTAGAGTTAGGGACCATGGAAGGAGATCCAGGGAATCTGAGTACCAGCTCAAGTCAAGATAAAAAGACCTCTCTATGGGTACTGAGTAATGATGAAATTGTAGTTTACTAATGACCTAGGGGTGGAGGTTCTGTGTATTTTCTATTGATTATACTTAGTGATTAATGATACTTAGTAATTGACTGTTAAATAAGTGACTGATTGAGGTAATTTAGTGTGCCCCTTATGTGGAAGACTTTGACATGATTGTTCTTTGTTCTACATATTGTGACCACTTTGGTGAAAACTATGTGGCCATTTTAATGATAAGCTGTTGTGAATATTATATTTTGATTTTCTGTGATAAGTTGTAATATTGTGAATGCTATACTTTGCTTTTCTGTGAATGTTTTGCTTTGATTTTTTATGGAATAAATAAGAGTGTTCACTATACTGTGTAATCAAAACCTTAAGAGCTGTGCACAGTAGCATTCTTTTGGAAAGCTTCCCATGCATGGAATTACATTATTACTGGCATAATGGAGAGAATAATTAATTCAGTAATGTATTAGCTCATTGTGGTTCTAAATTATGAATACACAGGTCCCAATTATGAAATTTTATAACGGAAATCTAGATTTTAAGTAACACTTAGAATGAGTTTAAATGGACATATACACCTTAGTTTTAAGTGGAGGTCTAAATACAGATTTAAAATACCACACTATATAATTCATAGAATTGAAAAGTCAAAATTCATTTGTTAAGAGTTGACTGTGTTCACAAAACTTTGAGAATTCGACAGAAAGGTCTTGGATATAAGTTTCATATAATCCAATGAAAAATTTAAAATAGATTCTCTACAATTCAATAGTCCAGTGGGTCAAGGAAGCATTCATTTGGACATTCCCTCTAAAAAACACTTCACAGTCATCCATGGCTTCCTAATTCATCTTACCTCCTATCTATGATTTCCAATAAATTCATCACAAGGGCTAAACTCAAAATTCTGTGTAACCCTCCTGACATTGTTTGGATATGTCTTTAATATATGGGTTACTCATCAGTGAGTTCTTCATTTCAGCACATTTTCCCCACCTTGATTCCTATATATTACTCTTAATAGAATTCTCTACAATATTTATCCCATATAATTCCTCATTTGTAATGTGTTTTAGTCACTGATGCCTACAATGTGCTTTTCTAATGTTCTTTGATCCTTAACCTTGATTATTTTTTAATAAAATATGTATGTATTTGTTTTTTGTTTGTTTGTTTTGAGTTACTTTTATTTCACACTGATTCTCTCCACACCTAAGAAATGCCTCTATGTAAGCTTCTTGAGAAGAGGAATTGTTTTTTCTTTGTCTTTGTATCGACCATGTCCAACACAATTCCTTGAAAATAATAGGTGCTAAATGAATGCTTATTAATTGACAACAAATATAGCATATTGTCTAAACAACTGGATTTAAAGTGAGGAATATCTGTTCAAATGTTGCCTCATATATTCAGTAGTTGTGTGATTGTAGGCACATTATTTAATCTCCTTGTGTCTCAGTTTTCTCATCTGTAAAATGAGGGGGTTGGACATGTTGGACTTGATAGTTGCTAAGGCCCTTTATAGCTTGATGTATATATATATATATATATAATCCTTAGAATAGTTAAGCAGAACAAATCAATACATTTATCATTTATGACAATGTCTGTTTCATTCTGTGTGTACCTCTAGTCCACCACCTCTCTGCCAAAAAAAAAAAAAGATGAAATGCTTGACCATTAATCCTTTGAAGTCATGAATGATCACTGTATTTATCAGAATTCTGAAGTCTTTTCATGTTATTTTCCTTTACATTTTTAACATATATAAAATTCTTTAAAAAGATTAAAGTATTATTCTAGCCATAAATGCTAGCCATTTTTAAATATAATTATTAATTTTGTTATTATATGACTTGAAATTTAGTCCATCATCTCCCTCAAAATTGTTTCATCATTAGCATGGAACTCCTGTGGATATACATGGTCTAGTTTAGCTTTTCAAAGACATTTCCAATTTCTCAAGTTTCCCTGTGACTTGGTGTATGTGGTGACTCCAATATCCCTGATGCTCACAGTGGTGTTGCAAGAAGAGTAAGAAACAAATGAGTTGTCATCATTTCCATTATTGGTTACCAAATACCCAGTACAATTTTTTAAGCCCATCAGTCAAAAAAAATCATTGTAAGAAACATAAATTGAGGGAGAATCAGGCTCTATTATGTGATCCCCCATATACAAATCTTGTTCCTTTAAAGGACTTAATCGGTCTGATTTCCTTTTGGTTTGTGCACAGATTTGCCTGCTTACTGTGGTGTCTAATATCTCTTTTTTCTCCTTCTCCCCTTAGTTCCTATATTCACAGTGGCCTCTTTTGTTAATGAAATCCTTGAATCCTGAATAATCCATGAGTGGGGATGCCCTTCAGCAATGCATAAGATAGTTTAAGGTAGACAGGACATTTCTCCCTGTCCTTTGGCAGTGGTTGCTTCTCACTCAGGATGTCTGAATCCCAGATAAGCCCCATTTATGAGAAAAAAAATTGCCATCCCAAGAACTTGATATGATCATTAGTGAATTCATGAAACTACTTTTATTTAACCTTTTTTTGAAAGAGAATGTGTTACCCATCTTGAAAATTTCTTGAAAGATGACTACTAGTCTCTATTTCTTTTTTTTTCCCTAGCATTCAGGCAGTCCAGGAATTTAAAAATGATCCCTCTGGGATTTATTTTCTAAGTCACTTGTTTGTTGTTGTTGTTATTGTTGTTTTTCCTAACAAAGTATTAAACATTGTCATCTATTTTCTTATTCCTTATGTTTGTTCTTTGTTTTATTGTTTTTTTAAATGTCTCATTGAGTCATTAGCTTCCACTTGCTCCATTCTAATTTTTAAGGAATTATTTTCTTCACTCAGCTTATGTATCTCCTTTTTCATTTGGCCAATTTCTACTTTTTAGGGAGTTTTTTTTTCCTTCCCTGCATTATTATGCTCTTTTTTTTCTATTTGGCCAACTGTGCTTTTCAAAATATTTTCTCCTCATTGACTTTTTGGACTCTTTTTACTATGTGGACTAGCAATTCTTTTTAAGGTTTTATTTTATTCAGTATTTTTTCATATCTCCTTTCCCAAGCTTTTGGTTTATTTTTCATAATTTTCTTGCTTCACTCTCATTTTATTTCCATTTTTTCCTCCACATCTCTTACTTGATTTTCAAAATCCTTTTTGAGCTCCTGCATAGCTTGAGACCAATTCATATTTTTTTTTTCTTGGAGGCTTTAAATGTAAGACCTTCAACTCTGATATCTTCTTCTAAGTCTGTGTTTTGGTACTCCTTGCCACCAGAGTTACTTCCTATTATGAATTTTCTTTTTATTTAGCTCCTTTCCTCAATCTATTACTTGACTTTTAGCTATTTTTTAAAGTAGGGCTCTGCTTCCATGATAGAGGGGGTGCTATCACAAGCTTCAGAAGCTTTATGCAGTTGTTTTCAGAAATATTTCTATGACCTGTAACTCTTCCAAAGTGGCATGATGGAAGAAGACATGTTTACTATTTTCCTGGACTATTCTCTCATCTGTGAGTGACCACAAGCATTATTTTATGCCAGGGAACTCTGATGAGAGTCCCTGCTCCACTGCTTAAGCAAGCCCTGAAGTTCTAGTCTTGTTCCTTGCCCTGTTATTGACACTCAGGTCAGTGACCCAGAGCAGCATATGGACAAATCAAGAGAAACCAACCTCAGTGCTAGAAAATCAACCTCTATAATCCCTTTATGACAAGTTTTTTTAAATCTTTTATTGTCTATGTGCTGAGAGCTCCAGAAGTAGTCACTGATGCCGCTGATTTAGTGGCTCCCAAGGTCTACTATTGTTTTGGTGAGGACCAGTATGCACTGTCACAACCAGCATGGGGCTGTGCTCCTCTCCAACCATGTTGCACCAGACCTTTTATGATGACCTTCTATGTTGTCTTGCACTGGAAAAAAAATCCTTCCTTGTGGTTTCTACCACTGTAGAATTTGTTTACAGTTATTATTTAAAAGTATTTGAAGGGGTTTGGGAGAAAGCTTAGGAGAATCCCTGACTTTACTCTGCCATCTTGACTCTGTTCTTTGCATCTTGTTTAAAAAAAATTTATGATTCCATGATTGTAGTTCTCTTGTTTGTTGGAAGAAAGCCATCTCTCTAAAAGTCTTTTGTTAGGGGAACAAATGAACTATGGATAAAATACAGAATATATTTTAAAGAAGTGGAACCATTTAAAAGGAATCATAGTTGAATGGAAAAATAAGTCCAAGATTTTATGTCAGAAAACCTAGGAAATCTGTCTTTTCTATTTGCTACCTGTATGACATTGGGTAACTCTCTTAACCTCTCAAGGTCTCAGCTTCTTCATTTATAAAACAGTTGAGTTGAATTAAAGAACTTGTAATGCCTCTGTCAGATCTATATATGTCTTCTTATAAAAGCAGCATAATGTAAGAGGCTCTGAACCTCTTACTCAAAGTCCCTGATCTTCAACAAAGGCATATGTTCAATCAGACAATATAAGAAGGAAATAAGGGATATGTTTTTAAAATTTTTCTATGACAGATTAATCACAGATAATTCTCCTCCACATTCAAGGAAATAGGGAACTTCCAAAACTTCCTGATGAAAAGACCAGAGCTAAAGTGAAAATGTGATTTTGAAAAACAAGACTCAAGAGAGGCATAAAAAGGTAAACAGGAAAGGAAAAAAAAAAACAACAGCAACAACATGCTATTAATAAGGGGAAACTGTTTACATCCCTACAAGGGAAGATGACACTTGAAAGACTAAGATAAAAAAATCCCATTATTCAAGATGTAGTATGAGTTACAGTTACTTGTCCATAGTGGTCATACACAGAAGAAGCTGGGTACAATATTTTCAGCCAGCACATCAGTTCTTTTGCTCTTTGATGAATAGTGTTCCAAGACCTGTAGTCTTTTAGTGTGATTGCTGCTAGGTATTTCTGTGATTCTCATTGTGGCACTGCCATGTTTAATTTTTTTTTCTTGTGGTTCATAATATATTTAACTTGAGCCAGGTCTTTGGGGCTTTACTATTATATCCCTATGTATTTTCCTCCTAGGATTTCTTTCATCCGGTGATTTGTGGATATTTTTTATTTCTACCTTCCTTTCCTGTTCTAATGCTTCAGGACAATTTTCTTTAATTATGCCCTATATTATTATATCAAGATTCTTTTTTATCATAACTTTCTGGTAGTCTGATTATTCTTATGTTTTCTTTACTTGATCTGTTCTCTAGACCACTTGTTTCCCTTATGAAATGTTTCACATTCTCTGGTCTTATTTTCATTCTTTATATTTTGTTTTATTATCTCTTGATCTCTTATTACTTAAAGCTGATTTCCTTTTCCCAATTCTGATTTTCAAGTGGTTATTTTCTTCTTTAAAATTATGGATCTCTGTGATGTAAATTGGTTGACTTTCTTTTTGTTATCTTATTGTTTTTTCCTGGATTCATTGTTCTTTTAGAAAAGTTTCTCCTCAATTTCTCTCATTTGATTTTTAAAATCTTTTTTTAAATTTTTTTTCTATGAATTCTTTTTGGGCATTAGATGTTTGGGGTAGAAAATGGTTTCTTTATTTCAGAATCCTCCTCTGAAGAAAAAGCCTTGTCTTTTCTATTCATATAGTTACTCTCTATGGGTGGATTCTTTCTCCTTAGCCTGTACTTTTTTTTTTTACTTGTAGTAGTATAGTTTTTAAGATCACCTATAGTCCTTTGGTATGGGGGATGGTGCCTCTGGCCTTATGTCCTCCAGTAGTTCTCTCCTCTAGCCTGGAATTGAAACCAAACACAGAGTTTCCTGTAAGTACCCATGACCAGCAGGATTCCCACTCCATTGTTTTTGCACTCACCAAGAGTGTGCTGGTTCTTTCTTGCTCGCTCCACCTCTCCCCCCACCATCTTTCCAGCATGGTTGATTCTAGTGCTTCTTGTCAGCAGAGGTTCCTTTGATCTTCCCCAGCTTATATATCCAACACCCCTCATTGTCCCAGGCATAAAAGTTCCTGCAGCTGGGGCCAAGGCAGTCTCTCAACCCCGGTAGCCCCAGGGTTTGGCACTTATTTAAGTGGCCCTTGGACATATCCTCTAGTTGTTTACTCTTCACAGGGACAAAACCTAGTCCTGGGATTCTTCTTCAGATCTCTGAATATCTCAGAGGACCCCTGTTATGTCCCTCCACCCATTTACTTTTACCATTCAGTATTCATTTTGATGTGCTATTTCATCTCTTTTGTGGGGAAAAATATTAAGAGCTTGTAGTTTTCTGACACACTCTGCCATCTTTCCATAGTACTCTCCCATGGAACATTATATTTGAGATAGCAAAGAACCTCATTTGCAGCATAATACTTTATGCAGGAAATATGAATATAATTTAGAATTATTTTTAAAGTGTATTTAATAAATAGAAAAACTTTCAGGTATTTGTGACAAGAAGACCGGATGTCAATGAAAAATATGACATATCAAATCTAGGAGAAACATAAAATAAATGTCAAAGAAAAATTTTAATTGACTCAATAAATTCAAACCATTACTTCTTATGTGAGAAAATATCATCTGTAGGAATATTATCTTTACTTGGGTAGTTTGATAGAAAATATACATGGAATGCTTAGGTTGGGTTGAATAGGATGGAATGATTCTAAAAAACTATTTGGGTAGGGAGAGGTAAAATATAGAATTTTTTTCACACAAATGAGGTATGAATGGGGGAACTGTTACTATACAAGTATATATGAGTGGATCTTATTAGTGCCGGAGCCTTATTCTCCTCATAACTGGGTTAGGTTAAAGAGGGAATAACATATATGTGTGCATGTGTGTGTGTGTGTGTGTGTGTGTATTTATATATAGGCTTATTTTTTTCTGAATTTATAAAAAAATAGGAGGGAAAGGAGAAAGGATAAGGGAACAGCTTTCAGAAGGGTGTGTAGATCAAGAAAAAGGGGGATGGATCAGGGAGGGATAAGGAAGGAATATTAGAATGGTGGATAATTTAAAGAATAGGAAATTAAGGGGGGAGTATAACAGAAGGATTCTTTAAATGGTTAAATATTAGGGAGGTAGTGATTAGAAGCAAAACAGACTGTGTGAGGAGGGATAGGATAAAAATAAAGGGTAAGAAGGACAATAGAGATGAAAAGTTGGAAGGAGGGTATTACATAACTAGTCATTATAACTTTGAATGTGAATGGGATGAAGTTGCATGAAGTCACTCAGAAATTTCTAAGCAATTACACAATGGAATAAAAATCAGAATTCAACACGATGTAGTTTACAAGAAATACTTTTAAAGATGAGAGTTATACAGAGTGTTAAAATGAAAAAAATGAAGTAGAATTTCTTGTGTTTCAGCTGAGGGAAAAAAGGAAAAAGCAGGGGCAGTAAACATGATCTCACAGGAAGTTAAATCTAAAATAGATTTAATTATAATAGATTAATAGGGAAACTCCATTATGATAGCATGTACTATAGAAAATGAAGTACTAGTAATTGGGGGGCAGAGCCAAGATGGCAGAATAGAAGTATAAACTTGGTGTGGGCTCCCACTGCAATCACTTCCACTACATGTAAAAAATGACTCTAAACAAACGTTAGAGCTACAGAACCCAAACAGTGACAGAAAGAAACAAATCTCATGCTGAAGGAAACCTGGCAGGTGGACAGGAAGGGTCTGTAGCACCAAATTGAGAGCGAAGCACAGTCTGCTGGGGGCCACATGGCTCCAGCCCCAGTGGCCCTGACCAGTGGCTGCTGGATCACACATCAGGAGAGAGAATCATAAGTAACTATGGCAGTTTCCACACTTCTCAACCCATAAACACCAAAGCCAAAGTAAAAGATCAGTGTGGGACACTGTTGTAACAGGGGGGATTGAAGAGCCAAGTCCAAACCCTTCCCCCAGGGGTGAAAAGCAGACAGAGGCATGGTGACCGTGCAGCCACTGTCAAGTGGTCCTGGGTGTAAGACCAGTGAGCCAGAGCTTGTGGGGATTGTAGAGAGGGCACCCTCCTAATAAATCCAGCAGTTATGAAAACCCCAGAGATTTGGGTCATAGTTCTCTCCATTCTGGAAGCAGACTTCTACCATTACAAAGAGCTTAAAAGTCAAGTAATTGACTGGCAATATGAGCAAACAAAGAAAGCACAAACAGACAATATAATCCTTTTTGGGGGAGACAAAAAGGATCAAGTGATGGAACATGAAGAAGAAAGTGAAGTCAGAATTCCCACATCAAAAGCCTCCAAGAAAAATATGAATTGATTACAGGCCATGGAGGACCTCAAGAAGGATTTTGAAAATCAAGTAAAAGAAGTAGAGGAAAAACTGGGAAGATAAATGAGAATGATGAAAGAAAATCATGAAAAGTGAGTGAACAGCCTGCTAACAGAGATTCAAAATACACTGAAGAAAATTTCACCTTAAAAAATATACTAACTCAAATGGTAAAAGAGGAGCAAAAAGCCAATGAGGAGAACAATGCCTTAAAAAGCCAAACTTTCCAGATGGAATAGGAATTTCAGAAACATAGTGCAGAGGATAATTCCTTCAAAATTAGATTGGAGCAAATGGAAGCTAATGAATTTATGAGAAATCAAGATACCATGAAACAGATCCAAACAAATGAAAAAAAAATAGAAGTTAATGTGAAATATCTCCTTGGAAAAACCACTGACCTGGAAAATATGTCCAGGAGAGACAAATAAAAATTTGTTGACTAATTGAAAGCCACAATAAAAAAATAGCCTAGACAGCATCTTTCAAGAATTATCAAGTAAAATTTCACCGATATCCTAGAACCAGAGGGCAAAATAGAAATCAAAAGAATTTGCTGATCACCTCTTCAAAAAGATATCAAAAAGAAGATCCTAGGAATATTATAGAAAATTCCAGAGTTCTCAGATCAAGGAGAAAATACTGCAAGCAGTCAAAACAAAATCGGAGTATTGTGGAAACACAATCAGGATAATGCAAGATCAAGCAGCTTCTACTTTAAGGGATCAAAGGGCTTGGAATATGATATTCTGGAGGTCAAAGGAGCTAGGACCAAAACCAAGAATCACCTACCCAGCAAAACTGAATAAAATGCTACAGTGAAAAATATGGTCATTCAATGAAAAAAAGGATTTTCATGCATTCATGATGAAAAAACCAGAGCTGAACAGACAATTTGTCTTTCAAATGCAAGAAGCAAGAGAACAAGGAGAAGATAAATAGGAAAAAGAAAATGAAATACTATAAATATTAAAGTTACATGTATCAAATGGTATCCCATCTAAATTTGGAAAGGAAAAGTTAAGTAAATTACAGGTGGTAAGAGTAATACAAAAATGGTATGGGACTTTAACATTTGCTTCTCAGAATTAGATGAATCTGACCCAAATTCTGGTATATGATACTTTTACAAAAATGACCATACAAAAAAGCATAAAAACTTTAAATTTGGGGGAAAATTTTATAGACAATTTCTCAGATGTAATAAACATCCTATATCTAAAATATAAAAAAAAAGTTTGTCAAATTTATAGAAAATATATAGCACGTTTATATAATAATTGCAATATATAAAATATAAAAATACTAGTCATTCCCCAATTGATACATTGTCTAAGGATATTAACTGACATTTTTATGAAGAAATCAAAACTATCTATAGTCATATAAAATTGCTCTAAATCACTATATCATTATTGATTATAGAAATGAATATTAAAACCACTTTCAGATATCATATTAGATGTATCAGATTGGATAAAATGATAGAAGCAGAAAACAACAAATGTTGTAGGACATATGGAAAAATTAGGATGCTAATTCAGTGTTGATGAAACTATGAACTGATCCTACTATTTTGTAGAGCAATTTGAAATTATCCAAAAAGTTATAAAACTTTGTATACCTTTAACTCAGCAACACTGATATTAACTTTGTTTCCCAAGAAAGTTAGGAGAAAAAGAAAAGAAATTACATGTTCTAAAAATATTTATAACAGTTTTTATTGGGTTATCAAAGAACTAGAAATTGAGAGGATACCCTTCAATTTTCAAACAGCTAAAAAATTTTTGTTACATGATTGTAATGGAACACTACTCTGCTATAAAAAATAATTAGCTGGTTGATTTTAGAAAAAAAGGCAAAGACTTGCATAAGTTAATGAAGGGTGAAATGAGCAGAACCAAGAAAACATTGTTCTAACATAATAGTATTTTTATTCTAAGAAATTTGAATGCTTAAGTCATTTTAATAATTATAAATACTTAAATCCATTGCAAAGGCAATGTGAAGGAGATAGTATACACCTGTAGAGAATGGTTACACACACACACACACACACACACACACACATACACACGTTTTCTATTTAACTCTAGCCTTCTTTATGGTGGTATGGAGAGGAAGGGAGAAAAAGAAATTAAAAATGAACAACCAAGAACAAAAGAAAATTTAGAAGGAAGGACAGAAAATCAGAGAGGCTTTAAAAATTGTGGGTAGTCTTTAATACACAGCTTTTAAGGAAAAATAGCAAGCAGTGTCAAATGCAAATTTATGTTTTTATATTGAATATTCTTTTTCTGTAATACTACATACATGGAAGTGTTTTTTTTTCTTTTTCATTTTAAGTTCAAAGTGAATAAAAATAAACATAAATATAAATCATTATTTTTTTTGTTTGAAACATTAAAAGCTATCCAGGGAGACAATGCATATGTTTGGATAGATAGACAGATAAATAGATATACTTATATACACACAGTCACATACATATGTATATACATTGATGTAATAAATGTATAATATTGTATCTATACATAAATATATACGTACACTCACATATATGTATAAACTATAAAAATCTCTATACTGCACACACGTATGAAATAGTCTGCATGGCATTAAGTATATTTCCTATTCATAAGTCATTTCAAGGAGACACATGAGAAGATATATGCTTGTCTGGAAAAAAATATATTGTATATTCCATAAGAATTTCTAATATTTTCACCTCTATTTTCCTAAAAAACAAGTGTAGAAATATTCTATTTTTGAAAGTTTTTTATGGTTCATGCTTTGGTTACTCTTCCTAGTAATGCAAACTTTGACCTCTCCATGTTTTTCATCCCATTAATCTGTGTACTTTTTTTTGATTAATGCACTATAGAAATGGAGGTGGAGAATGAAGGGAAGGAATAATTGTTTATTAAGTGCCTACTACTTTCCAGGTACTGTGCTAAGTGATTTAAAAATATTAACTCATCGATCCTCACAACAACCCTGTGACATAGGTATTATTATTATCTGCATTTTCCAGTTCAAGAAACTAAAGCGGATAAATTTAAATAACTTGCCCAGGATCATATAGCTAGTGTCAGAGGAAAGATTTGAATTCGGATCTTCATAGCTCTAGATTCACTGTTATTTTCATTATGCCATGTAGCTTCCTCAAACACCTTCATATTAAAAATAAAACAAAACAACAACAAAAAACAAAAACAAAAAATGGGGTATCAATGTCATGGAAGGTCTTTTTAGTCTCATTCCTCTTGTATGATTGACTAACTTCCCATTTATGTCACATCTTTGTACAGTGATTTGCATCACTTCTCATGTATAACTCATAGATTCTTATACATAATTGTCCTAAAATATCTATGTTCTTGTGTTCCTTTAATACTTTGTTTTCTGGTTGTTGTTCAATTATGTGTGACTCCATGTGATCTTATTTGGGGTTTTCTTGGCAAAGATGCTGGAGTGGTTTTTCATTTCCTTCTCTAAAACATTTTACAGATGAGGAAACTGGGCCACATAGGTTATATGAATTGCCCAGGATCAGCAATTGTGAGGCTGGATTTGAACTCAGTTTTTCATGACTCTAGGACAAATGATCTATCCACTGTGCCACTTAGCTACCCTCCTTTAACACTAGATGAGGCAATAATTTTATGTGATTTATTTGCAAGGCAATAGAATAATTTAATGAAAATATATTTGGTAGTCCAGAGGGAAGCTTCAAATATTAATAAGTTGGAAGAATGTTTATATAAGAATTTATTACATGCACTGCACGTTAGTTTACAAATGTTCTCAGCTGCTTTGCAAGCTTTCCTTGGGGTTAAACAATTAATTAAAGCCTACCACAGTTCCATTAAATCTCCTGATGAACAGGAAAATAAGCATTACCTCATTAAAGTTGCTGGGAAGGTATTTAACTTAAGTAGAAATTATAAATTTATTTTGTCAAGAAATTAAGTTAAAAGGGTTTTTATTTCTCCATATTTGGCTCCAAAAGAATACAAATAAGAACTATTTGTAAACACAGGGTAAAATAATATGTGGAAGCTACATTCAGAAAGGCTTCTTTAATTGCAGGGCAAAGATTTGATTGTAGAGAGATATTCTTACACAAGAATCATGAGAGGTGTTTTTAAGATCAGAAAGCTTTGGGAAGTAATCTATTTCAACCCTTTCCTGTGACAGAAGAAGAATGACTTGCCAGAAGTTCCACAGGTCTTAAATGGTAGAGCCACTGTAAACCCAGGCATTAATATATACCAGATCAGGAAGCTGTTCTGATTCAATGACTGGCAGAGGTATTTGGGGATCATATTGAATGTATTTTATCATCATTGGATCAAAAATCTGTGCTTGGTGCTGGTTGATATACTTTATCTCATCCTGAAAGATCAATGTCTGTCTCATAACTGGTTGCCAGAATAGTTGAATATCTTGGGCAACAATTACAGGAACATCTGAATTTTGCTGCTGAAGATCAAGGAATGTTAAAAAAAATGAAAATAAAAAATTACCTCAGATGTAACAGGACCATATACAGAAATGGCAGGGTCTCTAGAAACCACAAAATTCAACAACTTTATTTTATATATCAAAGGTTCAGGAAAGTTAAGGGGATTGCCCAAAATCTCATAGGTAATGTCTCAGGTCTTCTGACTTCAAATCCAATCTTCTCAGGCATTCTAAAGATTAGTCTCCTGTATGCTATTTTTAGTTACATTTCATGAACCCTTAGAAATTTGACTCCTTTACTCTGAAAAGCCACAAGAAAGAATTGTTTACCCTGAATTCTGTGCCTAATATAGAAATAAGAAGCAATATACAGATGGCCATTAAGGACATCCTATAGGACACATGAACACATTCATGTGTATGTACATGTATTAGATCTGTTTGACATTATAATTAAAGCTTATGAGCTCCCTCTCAGAATAAACTTTTAAATGACTACAAGTATAAAGAAATCATATTAGTTGAAATTCAATCATGGAAATATAGTTTTTCCATAAAAACTTCATAGATGCCAGGTTAGGAAGCATTAAGAATACAGGCAAAAACATGAAGTTTAGAAAGACATTCTTTGGGCAGAGTCAATATGGCCTAGTAGAAACACGACCTCCCCATGGCTCTGGCTTCCACATTCTCCAGTCCATGTAAAAAGGGGACTCTGAACAAACTTTGGAGCAACACAAGCCATGAAACGACACAGAGAACAACCTTTGGGGCTGCAGAACTCACAAAATGACACAGAGAAGCTAACCTCCCACTGAGGACAGCCTGGCAGGCCAGCAGAAATTGTCCAGCGGAGTGCTCTAAGCCGAGCCCAGGCCCACACAGAGGCTTTGGTGGGCCTGACCAGCCGCTAGCCGGAGGGACTCCAGATCAGCAGCAGCTATGGCCATTTCCAGATTTATCAAAACATAGATTTGAAGGACAAAGTGAGAGGTCAGTGCAGTCTGGACTTTGGGATCAATAAGTGGGAATGCATGGTTTTTACCCCTGGGGCGAGAAGCTGCTGAGATGCCAGCACAGCCAGCCAGTGCCACGTGGCAGCTTCAGCTCCTGGCCTGCAGAGTATAGGGGAACCAAGCACCAATCTGAGGGGTTATCACTCTTGTTTTAAACAGCTTGCATCTGGATTGAAGTCTAGGGTGGAGGTCCTGGGGTGTGTGTCCAGCTTGGCAGATAGTGTGGAGGCCTCAGAGAGGGCACCCAATCTACTACCTCTGGCGGTTGAGAAAACACCAGCATTTGGGAGGAAAGCTCCCCTGTCTGGTGGCAGAGTCCTATTGTGGCAAAAAGCCCAAAGGTCAGGTGACTGAGAGTCGACATGACCAGGCAAAGCAAAAAGAGCAGACAGAAGATTCCAATATTAGACTCCTATTTTGGGGACAAAAAGGAGCAAAGATAGAACAGGAGGAAAACAGAGAAGTCAGAACTCCTGCCCCAAAAGCTTCAAAGGAAAATACGAGATGGTTACAGGCCATAGAGGACCTTAAAAAGCAGATAAGAGAAATGGAGGAAAAATTGGGAAGAGAAATGATAACAATGCAAGAAAATTACTAAATGAGAGTCAACAGCATGACTGAGGAAAACAACACCTTAAAAAATAGAGTAACACAAATGGCAAAAGAAGCTCAAAAAGGCAATGAGGAGAATGCCTTAAAAAGTAGAATTTGCCAGATGGAAAAAGAATCTCAAAAGCTCAATGAGGAGAATAATTGCTTCATAATTAGATTGGAGCAAATAGAAGCTAATGACTTTATGAAAAATCAAGATGCTGTTAAACAGATCCAAACAAATGAAAGAATAGAAGGCAATGTGAAATATCTCATGGGAAAAACCACTGACCTGGAAAACAGATCCAGGTGAGAGAATTTAAAAATTACTGGACTACCTAAAAGCCAAGATCAAAGAAAGAACCTAGAAATCGTCATTCAGTAAGTTCTCAAAGATAACTGCTTTGATGTTTGAGAACCAGAGGGCAAAATAGAGGTTGAAAGAATCCACCCATCACCTCCTGAAAAATATCCCAAAAGGAAAACTCCCAGGAATATTATAGCCAAGTTCCATAATTCCTAGATTAAGGAGAATATTACAAGCAGCCAGGAAGAAACAATTTGAATACTGTGTAATCACAATCAGGATAACCCAGGATCTGGCAGCTTCTACACTGAGGGATTGAAGGACTTAGAATATGGTATTCCGGAGGTCAAAGGAGCTGGGATTAAACCAAGGGTCACATACCCAGCAAAACAGAGTATCATGTTTCAGGGGAAAATATGGTCATTCAGTGGAATAGAGGATTTTCAAACATTCTTTCTGTAAAAAACAGAGTTGAATAGAAAATTTCACATTCAGATACAAGAAGCAAGTGAAGCATGAGAAGGTAAACAGGGAAAAGAAATCATAAGGAACTTATCAGACTTGAACTACTAATATTCCTACGTGGAAAAAAAATAATTGTAACTGATGAAACTTTTCTCAGTACTTGAAGGGAATGGAAACATATATATAAGGGTATATGGGCATATGAATACATATGTGAATGTGTGCATATATGTTTACAGGTATACATAGATAGAGGGCACAGGACCAATTTAACAGGAAGCGATGATATTTAAAATGTGAAATTAAGAGGTGAGAGAGGAATATAATGAGAGGAGATGGGGAGAGATAGAATGGGGTAACCTATCTCATATAGAAGAGGCAAGGGAAAATGATTACAATGGAGGGGAAGAATAGGAAGGCAAAAGGTAAAGGGTCAACCTTATTCCCATTGAATTTGGCTTGAGGAGGGAATAAAATACACACCGAACAGGGTATCTCACCCTACTGGAGAGTAGGGGGGAAGTGGATGAGAGGGGGGATGATGCAAGAGAGGGCAGTTGGAAGAACCCACTTTTGAAAAGGGACAGGATCAAAGTAGAGAATAGAACAAGTGGGAGGTGGGATAGGAGGGAGGGAAATAGTCAGTCTTTTACAATATATCTACTATGTTATTGGTTTGAGTAGCCACACATGTATAACCTATAATGAACTGCTCATCTTCCCAGTAAGGGTGGGTGACAAGGGAGGAAGGGAATGAATCTGGAATTCAAAGTTTTAAAATCAAATATTCAAATATATATATATATATATATATATATGCACATACTATTATTAATACTATTTTACATGTAATTGGGAAATAAGATATACAGGCCCTGGAGAACAGAAATCCACTGGAAAAGTTGAAAGGGGTATGGGAGAAATATGGGAGAGAGCAGATTGGAGGAGGGGACAGATTGTGGGACTGCTATTTTGGGGCGGTGGGTAGGGGAAAAATGGGGAGAAAATTTGTAACAAAATCTGGCGGAAATGAATGATATAAATCAGAAGTTAATAAATCATTTAAAAATTAAAAAAGAAAGACATTCTTTGACTGGGTAAACCATTTTCACTGGTATACTAGATTGTTTTCACACACACACACACACACACACACATATATATATATATATATTGCATTAGGTAGATAGATGCAAGATCTCTAAATGACAAATGTTAATGATTTCTTTGTTCTCCAATATCAATTCATACACTTGTTATCTCCTTTCTGTTTGTTTTCTCTTTCACAGACCAAGAGAGAAAGATATGCAAGGAATATCCTCACATTATTAATTAAGGTCTGACCTACTTGTAATGAAACTGAGTTCTGCCTCTTTATGTCAGCTCCCATAATGAATGAAATCAAAGTTTGTTTTGCAGGTATTAAGATTTTTAAAATTTATTTTAATTTATAGGATAAAACAAGCATTTTGATAATGTGATTTTTAAAAAAGATGATTGCACATGAAATACAAATCTATTATGTACACCTTGCTATATTTTTAAATATAAATATAATTATTATGTAAATTTCCCCTATTTTCCCCTAATATTTTAAGATTTTACACCCCCCTTCAAAGAAATAATAAATAATACTTTTGGAACCTTGGGGTAGTGAGGATACTGTTCCATAATTGTTTGAACTGAATTTGTTGTGAAAGCTAATTTTAAGTAGTTGAAAGATCTGGTATCTGAAGCATACATATTATATCAGTTGTAATTCCTCTGGTAGAATTTTTTTTCGCATATTCAACAATAAAAAAATATTTTGTAATCTTTTGCTTGATTTCAAGTTTTCAAAATATGGTTAATTAAATTGGATTACTGCTCTAAGTTGACTCAACCTTTTTTTTTATACTACAGCATTCCTCAGTTTTGGGCAGTGCTGAAGGGAAATCCTGTTGGAATGAATAGGAATCAAAATATCACTATATGATCCTAAATCTTAGGCTGTAATGCCCTGATGTATTTGAATTTATGTATCCTCCTATATTTAGAAGAAACACAGTAATGTTGAATAATGATGATGAATTGTACAGAATTTGTTCTATCTTGGCTTTTTAATTCCTCTAGCATTTTTTAGTCTATGGATCCACTTAGCAAGAAGCTGGCATGGGATTTGATGTTTAGCAATAAAGTTGTTTCTCTTCTGCAGATATTTTATAGATCTTATTTAATTTGAAGAGAAACTTCATCTGCTTAAGTCTATATTTTAATATTTATAAATCGAATGCAAGAATTATTTTCGAAATTAGAATAAAATAGAGATATTTAACATAATTATCAAGTATAACTAAATTATTTTCAGTTTATTATGATTAGGAAAATATAGAGTAATTTATATTGGCTCATTTTCATCTCTCTATGTACACACATACACATGTATACATGTAGGCACATACATATATTATACATTTATTGAAAACACACAAAATATTAGCACATATAAGTGCATATCTGTATACATGCATGCATATATATATGTATTTACATATATATTCATTCATGCATATGTGTTTTGTTTGTGTGTGTGTGTGTTTGTGTGTGTGTGTGTGTGTGCTGCATGTGATATATGAGTAGAAAAGTTGGGTCCTTTCCTACCAAATTTTGTTCTTGTTTTTTTAGAATCACTTCATAATACAAAACTCAGCTTTAACCTTTCTTTCAAACTACTTTAATAATGATAAGTTTTAAGAATATTATTACAGATGGCAGAGTCAAGATGGGGGAGTAGAAACAGGACTACCATGGGGCTACGGTTTCCACCTACACCAAATCAGATAAAAGGTGATTCTGAACAAACTTTGGAGCTACAGAGCCTAACCCAGCCCTGTGCCAGCTGGAGGTCTTAGCCTCAGGGCAGCCACAGCCAGCCTCTGGCTGGAGGGACTTCAGATCGTCAGCAGCTATTGGGGTTTCCAAAATCATCAACCCATAGATGTTAAGGATAAAGTGAGAGGTGAGTGCAGTGGGAATTTGGGATCCAGTAAGCCCCCACAGTGAGAAGTAGCGGTGACCATGCAGCTGCAGCCACGTGGCTGCTTCAGCTTCTGGCCTGCAACCAGTATGGGGGGTAATTGCTCTTGCTTTTACCTACTTGGATCTGGATTGCATACACACTAAATATGGTATCTCACCCTACAGGAGTGTAGGGGGGAAGGGGATGAGAGGGGAGATGATGGAAGGGAAGGCAGGCTGGGGGAAAAGGAAGTTGCAAGCACCCACTTATCATTGTCTGGTTAACACTGCTAGATCTGACTTCCAGAAATGCCAAGCGATCTTTCAATCTTCCCTCACTCATTATCTTCTGTTCTTCAGATGAAAATTCCTTAGACAAAAGTGAGAATAAACTTCTTGAGGCTGTGAATAATGTGAAATTTGAGGTAAAATTTCTTGAGATCTACTCTCTATGTGTGTTCATGTCTTGATCATGTTTACTGCTAGCCCTCACTGCTGGCAGGACAGTACTTGCTCCAGCTCTAACTAGTTTTCTGGAAGCCATAGCTAAATATTCAATGTGAGCATCTTTGCTTCAGAGACCAACAATCAGAACTTACAGCTCCATTTCATTTTGATCATTTTCAAAAAATACTATTCATTAAGGTCAACCTTAAAAAACCAGAATCTCTATTTCTATCTATCTATCATATATCTATCTATCTATCTATCTATCTATCTATCTATCTATCTATCTATCTATCTATCTATCTATCTATCTATCTATCTATCTATCTATGTTTCTTCAGAACTCTCTTTTTAAAAATTTACCAGAATTCTCTTAACTGCAGGAGTATAATCCTTTCCCCCATTGGTCTGTCCCTAGGCCCCTAGTGTGCAACTATATTTCATACTCCTTGACCTGGCTTTCAGGAAAGCTATAAATACTATCACATTATTGTTCTTCTAAATACATTTTGGGATGTTTTCCAAAATCAATTCTCCACTTTTTGCCTCTGTGATTTTTGTTCACCCTATTTGCTTTAGCTTAAATGCCTGACTTCCTCCCTTTCTCAGGCTTCTTTTCTCTTTAAGATCCAGGAAATATCTCGTCATATATATGAATATTTGTATCAATGTTTATACAAATTTCTTGATAGCTTAATCAATATTAATCCAAAAATCCCTTGTCCTCATTCTCTCAAAAATATTCTATATAAAATATGTAAAAGAGTAAGAATCATCAAAACTGATGTATACATAAAAAGTATGAAAAATATACAATATGATACATTAATTGATGTCACAACTTAGCAAAAGAGTATGGTGGCAGAGTTTTCTCACATCTCTTCTTCAGGCCCATAATTATGCTTTGCAATTTTGCAACATTCACTTTGAGCTGTTTTGTGGTTCTTGCAATTTATAATCTGGTAGTAATTGTATATTTTGATTTTCTTTAATCATGTTTAATTAATTTTAAATGAGATCAAGTACATTTTTTCTGTTAGCAGGTAATTTGCTTCAATATGCATTCAGACTCCGTTCTTTCTAGTTCTTTATCTGAATGTAGACATCTCTCTCCATCAGGAGTCTTTTGGAGTTTACTTATAGACCTGCATTTCTGATAAGAGCCCAGTCTATCAAAGTTGGTTGTCACATATACATTGTGTCTTTAATTGTTTACAATTTTTTTCCTGGTTCTGCTCTTCTCACTCAAGATCAGTTTGTATAAGCCTCTCCAGGTAGATATGAAGTGCATCTGCTCTTCATTTCTTATAGCACATTAGTATTCCATTACATATTATATGATAACTCGTTTACCCATTCCACAATTGATGGAAACAACCTTAATTTCCAATTCTTTGCCACTACAAAAAGAGTGATATCTTTAGGATACAACACTAGAAGAGGTATTAATGGATCAAAGGATATGAAATTACTTATAGCCCCTTGGGCATAGTTCCAGATTGCTCTCCAGAGTGGTCGGATCAGTTCACAACTCCACCAGCAATGTATTAGTGTTACAATTTTTCCATATCCTCTACAGCATTTACAATTTTCCTGTTTTGTCATCATAGCCAATCTGACAGGTGAGATGTGATATGTCATAGTTGTTTTGATTTGCATTTCTCTAAGCAATAGTGATTGAGAGCATTTTTTCATATGCTTATACATATTTTTAACTTCTTCCTCTGAGAACTGTCTGTTCAAATCCTTTGACCATTTGTGAAGTGGGGAATGACTTGTATTCTTATAAATTTGACTTAATTCTCTGCATATTTTAGAAATGAGGCATTTATCAGAGACGTTGGTTGTAAAAATTGTTTCCCATTTTCCCACTTCCCTCTTAATCTTGCTTACATTTTATTTGTTTGCACAGAAGCTTTTCAGTTTCCTGTAATCAAAGTTATCCATTTTGCATTTTAGGATGCTAGGTGATTCTTGTTTGGTAATGAAATCTCCCCCTCTCCATAAATCTCATAAGTACACTATTCCTTGCTTTCCCAGATTGCTTACATTATCATCCTTTATACCTAGATCACACACTCATTTAGACTTAATTTTAGTATATGGTGTTAGATAATGGTCTATGCCCATTTTCTGTCATACTATATTCCAGTTGTCCCAGCAGTTTTTGTCAAATAGTGAGTTCTTTTTTTTTAATAAAGCAATTGGGGTTAAGTAACTTGCTCAAGGTTATACAGCCAGTTATTTCTCAGTGTGGTGCTAAGTATCTGAGCCTGGATTCGATCCTAGGTCATCCCGACACTAGGGCCGGTGCTCTTACTCACTGAGCCACCTGGCTGCCCCTAAGCAATTGGGGTTATTTAACTTGCTCAAGGTTACATGGCCAGGTGTTTCTGTGTGAGTGCTAAATGTCTGAGCCCGAATTCGACCCCCAGGTCATCTTGACACTTGGGGCCAGTGCTCTTACTTGCTCTGCTACCTGTCCTCCCCCAAGTAGTGAGTTCTTATCCCAAAAACTGGAGTCCTTGGGTTTATCAAAGAGTATATTATTATAGAAATTGAATGCTGAGTCTCATATACCCAATCTATTCCATTTATCCACTGCTCTATTCCTCAGCCAGCACCAAGTAGTTTTGAGAACGGCTGCTTTATGAAAAAGATTAAAGTCTGGTTTACATAGGCCATCTTCCCTAGCATTTCTTTTCATTAATACCCTTGATATTCTCAATCTTTTGTTCTTCCAAATGAATTTTGTTACTATTTTTCCTAGGTCTATAAAGTAATTTTTGGGTAAGTTGATTGGTACAGCTTTAAATACATAATTAATTTAGGTAAAATTATCATTTTTATTACATTAGCTCAACCTAGCCATGAGCAATTAAAGTTTTTCTAATTAGTTAGATCTGACTTTATTTGTGTGAAAAGTATTTTGTAGTTGTGTTCATATAGGTCCTGGGTTTGTTTTGGCAGGTAGATTCGCAAATATTTTATAATGTCTACACTAACTTTAAATGGGATTTCTCTTTCTATCTCTTGCTGTTGGAGTTCATTAGAAATATACAGAAATGCCATGAATTTATGTGGGTTTATTTTATATCCTTCAATTTTGCCAAATTTATTTATTGTCTCAAGTAGTTATTTTCTTGATTCTTTAGGATTCTATAAGTATATCATCATTCTATCCACAAAGAGTGATAACTTGGTCTCTTCTTTGCCTAATTTGGTTTTTTTTTATTACTTTGTCTTCTCAAGTTGCTACGGCTAACATTTCTAGTACCAGATTGAATAAGAGGGGTGATAGTGGACTCCCTTGATTCACCCCTGATATTATTGGAAATGCTTCTAGCTTTTCCCCATTACATGTAATACTTGCTCATGGCTTTAAATAGATGCTACTTATTATTTTAAGGAAGGCTCCCTTCATTCATAAACTTTCTAATGTTTTTAATAGGGATGGATGTTGTAGTTTGTCAAAAGCCTTTTCTGCATCTATTGAGATAATCATATTGTTTCTACTATTTTATTGTTGATATGATCAATTATACTGATTGTTTTCCAATATTAAACCATCCTTGCATTCCTGGAATAAATCCTACCTGATCAAAGTATATTATTTTTGTTATAATTTGCTGTAGTCTTTTTGCTAATATTTTGTTTACAACTTTTGCATTTAAATTCATGACATAAATTGGTCTATAATATTCTTTTTTTTGTTTTATCTCTTCCTGATTTAGGTATCAGTACCATATTTGTGTCATAAAAAGAATTTCATAGGACTCCTTCTTTACTAATTTTCTGAAATATTTTCTAGAATAATGGAATCAATTTTTATTTAAATATTTGATAGAATTCACAAGTTAATCTGTCTGGCCCTGGAGATTTTTTCCTTTGCAGTTCACTAATGGCTTGTTCAATTTCTTTTTCTGAGAAGAGGTTATTTAAATAATTTACTCCCTCTTCAGTTAATGTGGGCAGCTTATATGTTTGTAAATATTCACCCATTTCACTAAGATTGTCAAATTTTTGTGCATATAAGTTGGCAAAATATTTCCTAATTATTGTGTTATTTTCCACTTCATTGGAGGTAGATTCACCCTTTGCATTTTTGACATTCACAATTTGGTTTTCTTCTTTTTTTTTAATTAAGTAAGCTAAGGGTCTATAAATTTTATTGTTTTTTTCATAGAACCAGTTCTTAGATTTATTTATTAATTCAATAGTTT
Organism: Petaurus breviceps papuanus; assembly: GCF_028583685.1. Lineage (NCBI taxonomy): Eukaryota > Metazoa > Chordata > Mammalia > Diprotodontia > Petauridae > Petaurus > Petaurus breviceps. Next base: position 56,780,047 of record NW_027186304.1, read on the forward strand.
TCTTACTTTCAATTTTATTAATCTCTTCTTTGGTTTTCATTATTTCTTATTTACTATTTAATTACAGATTTTCAATTTCTTCTTTTTCTAGCCCTTTTGCTTGCATTCCCAATTCATTGACCTCCCTTTTCTCTAATGTATTCATATATGCACTGAGGGATATAAAACTATCCCTAAGAACAGCCTTTGCTGCATCCCAAAAATTTTGGTATGTGTTCTCATTATTGCCATTTTCTTGAATTAAGTTACAGATTGTTTGTATGATTTATTTTTGGACCCACTCCTTCTTTATAATTAAATATTTAAGTTTCCAATTAGCTTTTATTCTGTCTTTCCATGGTCATTTATTGCATATGATTTTTATTGCATCATGATCTGAGAATGATGCATTTAATATTTATGCCTTTCTGCACTGAATTGTCTGGTTTTTATGTTAAAATGCATGGTCAATTTTTATGTATGTGTCATGTACCACTGAGAAGAAAGTATAATCCTTTTTATCCCCATTCAGTTTTTTCCAGAGATCTATCGTACCTACCTTCTCTAAAATTCTATTCACCTCCTTATCTTCTTTCTGGTTTATTTTTAAGTTGGATTTACCAAGTTCAGAGAAGGGGAGATTAAGGTCCCCCAAAATAACAGTTTTGCTATTTATTTCTTCCTCTAATTCCCTTACCTTCTCCTCTAGGAAATGGATGCTATACCACTTGGTACATAAATGTTATGTAATGATATTGCTTCGTTCTTTTTTTTTCTGCCCTTTGCCTCTTGGAGGGCAATTGGGGTTAAGTAATTTGCCCGAGGTTACAAGGCTAGTATTTTTGTGTGGGTATTAAGTGTTTTTAGGCCTGAACCAAACTTGGGTCCTCAAAACTCTGGGGCCAGCCCTTTCCTCATTGTGCCATCTAGCTGCCCCCATTGTTTCATTCTTTTTCTTTTCTTACTTTTTTCTTAAAGCAATAGGGGTTAAGTAACTTGCTCAAGGTTACATGACCAGTTATTTCTGGGTGTGTTCCTGAGCACCTGAGCCCGGATTTGATCCAGGTCATCCCAACACTGGAGCCGGTGCTCTTACTCGCTGAGCCACATGGCCGCCCCTCATTGCTTCATTCTTGATGGTGCTTTTTATCAGGATATAGTTTCCTTCCTTATCTCTTTTAATTAGATCGATTTTTTATTTTGCTTTATCGAGATAATAATTGTTATACCCTGCTTTTTTTACTTTAGCTGAGGCATGATATATTTTACTCCAGTCTTTTCCTTTACCCTGTGTGTATCCCTCTGTTTCAGATGTGTTTCTTGTAAACAGCATTTTGTAGTATTATGGTTTTTAATCCATTCTGCTATCTGCCTCCATTTTATGGAAGAGTTCATCCTATTCTCATTCACAGTTACAATTACTGTCTGTCTCTTTCCCTCCATCCTATTCCCTCCCCTGTTTCTGCTTATATTTTTCTCCCCTTATCTCTTCCCCTCCTTAAGAGTTTTCTTTTTCACCACCACCTCCCTCAGTATTCCCTTCTTATCATCTCCCTCTCTTTTCCTCCCCTTCCTCCTGACTTCTTCCCTCTCTTCTAAGCACATCCTCTTTTTAGCCCTTCCCCCCCTTACTGCCTGTCAGGTATTTCTTATTCCCTCCAAGAGTGACAGGACCAAATCTCATGCAAAGCTCCTCTCCCTTCCCTCTTTCCCTGTATTATTATATGTTTTGTTTCCCTTCTTGATACAGTCCTATATTTAACTAGTTTGTTGTTCCCTCCTTGCACCAGAACCAATGAGGGACAAGCTCATATAATACTCATCTCCCTCCCTTTTTTCCCTCTGCTATATTATTTTTATGTCTCTTTGTGTTGCATAATTTACCCTTTTCCACTTCATTCTTTCCTCTTCTTCCATTGCAGTCCCTTTGTAGCCCTTAATAAGTTTTTTTAATCATCATTTTGTGTAATTTATACTTATGCCTTCTAATTGTCTATAAAAGTTTGCTCTTTTTAAATAACAGGATGTGTGTGTGTGTGTTTTCCTTGTTTACCTTTCTATGTCCCTCTTGCATCTCATAATTTGAAGTTGAATTGTCCATTGTGCTGTGGCTTTTTCATCAGGAAGTTCTGGAAATTTATTATATCATTGAATGACCATCTCCTTGCCTAGAAGAATATGTTCAGTTTTGCTGGTTAGATGATTCTTGGTTGTAACCTGAGCTCTTTTGCCTTGCAAAAAAATGTATTCAACTTCCTCTGATCTTTCAGTGTAGAGGCTGCCAAATCCTGTGTGATCCTTACTGTGGTTTTACAATATTTGAATTGTTTCTTTCTGGCTACTTGAAGTATTTTCTCCTTTACCTGGTAGTTCTGGAGTTTGGCCACCACATTTTGAGGACTTTTTGATTTGGGATCTCTTTCAGGAGGTGACTGATAGATTCTCTCAATTTCTATTTTACCTACTGTTTCTAGTATCTCAGGGTAGTTTTTCTTGATGAGCTCTTGGAAAATGTTGTCCGGGCTCATTTGTTCATCATGATTTTTCAGTAGGCCTATGATTCTCAGATTATCTCTCCTGAATCTGTTTTCCAGGTCAGTTGTTTTTCCATTGATATATTTTATCTCTTTTTCCAATTTTTCATTCTTGATGTTTTCTTTGACTAAGTCTTGGTTACTCATAGAGTTATTTGATTCAATTTGGTTGATTCTGTTTTTTGGAGAATTATTTTCTTTGGTTTGTTCTTGGAGATCCTTTTCCATATCACACATTTTTCTTTTTAAGTTGCTGTTTTCTTCATGGTAAAGTTTTTTTCTAATTTTGCAATTTTTATTTGAAAAGAATTATTCATTTTATCTCCTATCTCTCTCATTTGGTTTTCAAAGTTCCTTTTGAGCTCATCCAAGAATGCTTTCTGTGCTTGAAACCAGTTCCCTGTTGAGGCTTCAACTGTGGGTGTGGTGTCAACACTGTCTCCCTCTGAATTTGGTTCCTCCCCCTCAGGATAGTAAGACTCCAGCGTCTTTGTCTTTGCAATCTGCTTTCTACCCATTTTGAGGCAGAGCCTTAGCTGCACCCTTGTGATGTGGTACCTCAGCATTGTTTTGATTTGTATTTCTCTAATAAATAGTGATTTAGAACAACTTTTCTTTAATTTCTTCCTCTGAAAACTGGCTGTTCATATCCTTTGGCCATTTATCAATTGGGTCTGACTTGTATTCTTATAAATTTTCCTCAGTTCTCCATATATTTGAGAAAGGAGACTTTTCTCAGAGACACTGGTTGTAAAGAATTGTTTCCCAGTTTTCTGCTTCCCTCCTAATCTAGTTTGCAATGGCTTTGTTTGTGCAAAAACTTTTCAGTTAAATAAATCAAAATTTTCCATTTTGCACTTCATAATGTTTTGTATTTTTTATTCATAAATTTTTCCATTCTCCATAAATCTGACAGATAAACTCTTCCTTGCTCTTCCAGTTTGCTTATGGAGTTAGGATTTACATCTCAGTCATGTACCCATTTTTTACTCTATTTTGGTATATAGTGTAAGATGTTCATCAATGTCTAGTTTCTGCCATACAATTTTCCAGTTTTTACAGCAGTTCTTCTCAAATAGTGAGTTCCTATCCCAGAAACTATAGTCTCTGTGTTTATCAAACAGTAGATTACTATAGTCAAAGACTATTATGTCTTGCTTACATAACCGATCGCACTCATCCACCTCTCTATTGTTCAACTAGTACCAAGGAGTTCTGAGGATCGCTTCTCTATAAAAAAAATGTAAGATCTGGTATTAGGCCACCTTCCCTTCCATTTCTTTTCATTAAGTTCCTTGATAGTATGGAACTTTGATTTTTCTTCCAGATGCATTTTGATATTATTTTTTCTAGCTTTATAGACTATTTTTTGGTAGGAAGGGCATTTCTGATGGGTTTTCTTTTCTAGAACAAAAGTCCTACTATAAAAACTTTGGAATATATGGCAATTTTGTTCTTATCAATGGTATCCTTAGTGTGCAAACCTAAAAATGGACTATCTAGGAAGAAATCTATGCCCCAAACCTTCAGTGTACTCTAGAACACATGGGATATTTTCCTTATCTGTTTGTGTAAGGAGGGAAGTGGGAAAGGAATAAGGATTTATTAAGCACATACTATAAGCACACTCTTTGCTAAGCACATTGTAAATATTGCCTCATTTGATCCTCACAAAAAGCTTGGCAGGTAGATACTATTTCATCCCCATTTTAGACCTGAGAAAACCGAGCAGACAGAGTTTAAGTGATTTGCCCAGGGTCACTCTGTTAGAAAGTTTTTGATACTGGATTTGGACTATGGTCTTTTAGACTTCAGGCACAACATTTTATCAAGTACACCACCTAGTTTCCCTTGAAAAGACTAGTTATTCTCTACTCTGGTGATGGAGATTTTCCTCAAATCATACTCTGCTAACTTCTACACTCTTTTAGAAGAAAAAAAATTCCTCTATTTGCTGACAATCATATTGAACTTTTTCAAAATTTCAGTAAAACTTGACTGTAGTTTCATTTTCATAAGAATATTTAGGTAGAATAACACACAACTTTTCTATCTAGATAGGTGCTTATATTACATTAGAAAAATTGCATGAAGAAGTACCAACAATGGTAGATTTACTGGAAAAATGGTTATGTATTACATGGAGGATTTCAATTCATTGTTAAATTCAATTTTAATTTAATTCAATAAATATTTAAGTGACAACACACTGTACTTACTGCTAACTATATCAATTTATGTGATAATTTTTTCATCAGGTAAACATATCATAACATAGCATAAATGACATTTGGTAAATTATAATGCATTAATTTCAATATATCTTGATAATAAATATATAATTTATCTTATGTATGTAATATGTACATACATGTGTAAACACATGCATACTTAAATTTACTTGGACACCTTATATGTGCATGTCTATGTTAAGTATAATATGTGTGTGTTTATAGACAGAGGTGTGTATATATGTGTGTAGGTATACATGGTTACCTATGTGTGTATATATTATATATTATGCATACATGTTTGTATGTACATATATGCATATGCATGCATGTGCATGTATGTGTATAGTGATGATGTGGAAGCATTAGAAGCCTTTCAACAAGTTTGAGAAACTACAGTTGTTTGGTTATACCTAAAGGTCAAGGTAAGTATTATGGCAGGTGCCTTCTGATGTATCTTCTTACCCAGAGATAATTTGAAAATTGATAATTATTTCCTCTTTGTGGAGTGTAGTGTATAGGAAACCACAACGGGAGACATATAGAAAAATGAGAGGTAATATTCTCATGAAAGTACTCAAAATAATTTAGAAAGACCATATGGTACATAGAGTATTAAAGTCCATCCCACCCAAATGCTGGACCATAATGACCTTCATATTTATTCTTCTATATCTATGACCTTTTGATTTCTTTAGGGTATTAATCTCTGCTAAAAATTATCCTTGCTTGTCAAATTGGATTTGGGTTGAAAAAACCTATTGCAAAGTACTTCCTTATTGTCTCATGTCTTTAAAAAAAAACTACCACCCTGAAAAATGATGTGTCTCTACTGTCTACCATAACTCAGACCTCTTCCAAAGCTCAAGCTGAACTAATACCTTTATCCATGCAACAAAGATTACTGGTTGACAGTTTTCTTTATACAGAAGGGGAAATAAATGACCACATCGAAGGATTTCTCTGGTTAAAACTTCCAAAATTATATTTATGTTAGAACAACATATTTATAATGATGCACTATGGTTCCTTAGACCTTAAGGCTTTGTAAAAATACCTATGAAATGTCTATTTGATTAACATTTTTAAGAAAATTGAAGACTAGGTAAATTCGTTATACCAAAGTAATTTTTGTGTCTAATTAACCATTTACCCTGCTCAAGAAAGAACAAAAGCATTTGATGCTCTAAGAAAAAGAAATAAAAAATAACATAAAATAAATAAAATAACATAACAAAAAAAAAGAAAGGAAGAAATAAGGGTCATGGTAGAGGGGTAATTCTCACATCCCTATTCTATTTATTTTCCCCCCATCATTCAAAAGCAATGATGTGGTTTTTGTTGTTTGTTTTTAATTTCTTAGAAAGGCTATAAGAAAACTAATTATGGCTTTCCTCAGTCTCTCTATGGATTCTCTTCAGCTCTATTGTCTCTTCTATTTTGGCAGTCATTTGGGGGTGCTTCTGGTTCTAACATGACAGAGCAAATGGGGGATGATATCTTAACTTTAGCTTTAAGACTCTGGGGGAAAAGCCAGCATGACAGGAGCTAGCAGACTCCCTCATATCTATATCACTAGCTTCTACAACAGAGATTTCAGAAAAAAAAATTTCCTTGGCTGATATTTTGGTCATTTTATATATGTGTGTCTGTGTATATGTGTATGTGCATATGTGTATGTATATAGATGCATGTATGTATGTACGTGTGTGTGTCTTCCCCACACCAATTTCTGTTTTGGTATCAAATTGTGCAAGTGAGCTTCTTTGAAAAATGTAGAACATTTATTAAATACATATTATGTGCCAGTTACACTAGGTATACAGATAAAAACAAAAAATGACAGCCTCTACCCTCAAAGAACTTACATTTTAATTCAGGAAGAAAACACATAAAAGAGTTGAAATGGTAAAAAGGGAACAATATAATAACAGCAAGGAAAGTGGATCTCTGCAGTTATGGAGGCCATGGCCACATTTGTTCCTTATAGGTGTATGCCCCACTGAATAATGAATTCAAATTATTGCCTACTTTTCCCAATGACATGTAGTATGTATGCAGGAGAATACAGTTTAGGTTTATGGGGAAAATATTTTGTAGCTACTGTTCTTATTCTATTTTACTAAATGCATTTGCTTTGAACAAATTATGTCTATTGGCTGACTAAAATACACACACACATGCATGCGCACGCGTGTGCGCGCACACACACACACAAGGGAATTTAGGAGATGTGGTTTTAGGAATGTGAACCAAGAGGAGTATTCACTCTCTGAGAATTGAAAGCTGCTCACTTGCATGCCAGATGTAGTAGTCTACAGAGTGGGTATAACATGTCAATCTCTCTGGTGTTTAGCATAGTACCTGGCACAGAGTTATCACTTACAAATGTTAGTTAACTGACTGACTTGTGTGGCATGGTCAAGAATTCACCCATCCAACATTCTTATCATTCAATTTTGTATGCTTTTCACCAGCCTATGTAGTACATTGGAAAGAATTTTGAATTTAGAGTCAACAATTTGGAACAGTAGCAACCTCCATGGGATCCAGTTTCCTTATTTTTAAAATGATGGGTTAAAGTAGATATCTTCTCAGACTCTTTCTACCTCTAGATAAGTGATCATTGTCAGCTTATCCTAATACTTCATAAAATGTGTTACCTAGAACTGAACAGAGTGACCTTTCCAAGAGAGTAGATAGGAAATATCATATCATACCTTCTTATTTTGCACAGTATTTGACTAATATTTCAACTCTATTGTAGCTTATTTTCCTTTCTTCTCTTCCTATCGACACAGGTATATAGTGGGTAAAAGAAAAAAAATGAAATGAAATACTGAGCATATTTATTCTTTGAGCAATAAAATAATACATGGCCATTGCCTAACAAACCAGGATAGGATGTCTTGAGTGTAGGCCTAAGTCCTAAATACAGCAGGAGACACACTTTTGTTGGGGTTTACTCTCTGCCCACCCAGAGACACCTAAAACTGTTGTTGTTTCATGATGTCTTGTTGTGGAACCATCTCTAAGAATTCAGATTCATAACACCTCCAGTTCAAGTATAGGCATTTATTGAGATTGATGCTCTCATACAGTGGGCTAAGTTCCAAGAGGAACCAGCAACTTCAGAGAAAGTGATATGAACTTTTATAGAGTAATGACGCAATTACACAACAGAAATTTTGAATATTAAAAAAAAAGCAGGAGATGTTTGTTAAGGAATTAGGTAATATGGGAACAGTCCCAGTCACAGTGGAACTGTGCATGCAATCACCCACAATTCATATGGAAAAGCCCATTGGGGAGGTACATATGTATGTGTGATAGTGATATTGTTCTAAGCCTTAATATGCCATCAATTCATTCTAGGTCAGTTCTTTACTATTACTGCACAGCTGCCTACTTAGGGAAAGTCCCTTCTATTGTTTTTAATTCCACATCCTACTTGGATATCCTGGTGGTACTGATTTCTCATTGGTTGATTGGTTGAATATTGTGGTCCTGTCTGAGACGATATGGGTGTGGTTGTGGTTGGGTGCATGGACACACCTGTTGTTCTAATGAGCAGTGAGGCATATATAAAGAAGTTAGAGCATTGAATGTGTGTGTGTGTGTGCGTGTGTGTGTGTGAGGTGAGTGACTAGATAGGGGCAGTAGGCCTGCTGTTCAATGGGACCTATAAGGAAGTTAGAATATGGAGGTTGGGGGCAGATTTATTAGGATTCCATCACTTCTATATGTTAAAACAATTCATCAAATAAGAACAACAAATAAGACTGAATGAAAACAATACAATGTTAGGTGATCTGATTTATAAGTAGATGAAAGATTAGGGACTTTCCAATTTGGGAGTGGGAGAATGAAAAGGGAAAATTTCCTGAATTCAGAAAAGGAGGTGCCCCACTCTCCAAGTACCTCTAAACAGTTAATAGAACAAGGAAACCACTATGGATTGATCAGTGTGGGGCCAATTTTCAGATAAAAACATGGATTGCTTGAGAGGTTCAATAATGAGAAAACTCCTTACATTAATCTTTGGGTCTAACTGGGTTTCTGGTCAGCACAATCTAGGTCCTTAGTTAAGGGTTTCTAAGCAATTGGTAGAGGTGGTTCAGCTTCCTAGCCACAGAGGGCTAGGCACAAACAATGGAACAAAGGTGTTGTTTTTTTTTTTTTTTCAATTCCGACAGTTGACTAGTTTTCTCACAAGACAGAATTTGGATTAAACCCATAATTGAACAGAAATGGAACAGAGGTAGCTTAATAATTGACTCACACGGTAGAGTAAGTGTGGTTCACTTAAATTCCCACAATTAAACACCTACTGTCCTTGTCCTCTCAGTTCCCTCAGGTATGGGTTGTAGCACATATTTCTTTTCACTTAGATTCTGTGACTGGTACAATTGAAATCTATTTATTAAGTACCCACCATATGAAGAATGTCTCTAGACGATGAATGAAATAGTATAATATAGGCACTGCCTTCAAAAAGGTTGTAGCAGTTGCAATATGCACATAATCGTACTGCAGAATACTTGAAAAGTGTATGAGGAGATTCCACAACAAAAGGTTCTTTGAATACAGATCGGGGAGATTACTGACAGATCAAGAAGAAAATATGGAGGAATTTGAAAACATCATGTTTTGAGTTGCAAAAGACAATATAGTGTTCAAAGCAATTAAAGGAGATAAGACACTTAGAAGACAACATGAGTAAAGTTTAGGAGTACAGAAATATATTCTTTAAGGAGCAAATGAATAAAATATTCTGAAACAAAAAATATGTATTATGTATAATATTATATATACATATGTATGTTTATATATGTATGAATGTATGCATGTAAGCATTCTGATTTAAACACATACATATACATATTCAATAAAATCTCAATTCAAATCTGGACTTGGATATTTACTAGTTATTTGACTGTGGGCAAGTGAACCTCTGTGTCTGCCTCACTGTACCCATCTGTAACACCAAGCTAATAATAGCATCTACCTTCCAAGGTTGTTGTGAGTATCAAATGAGATAATAATTATAAAACAATTAGCATAATTCCTGGTTTATAATAAGCACTATATAAATGTTTATTTATTATTATTATTTTATTTTTATATATTTCTATAACCTCTTGCATATTGTACTCCAGGCTTGACCCTACACTGGCTAAATAGCCAGAGGAAACATTATGGTAACAAAAGTGATTCACAACTTCTTTCCCACATCACATTCCTCTTCTCAGGGCAAATATTTGTTAATGGATACCAAGGAAGGGGTAAGGCCATTCTGATGCCAGTCATCTTAACTACAATTTTTCTCTCTAATAGAAAGAAAGGATCTAGAGAAACTTTGGTACCCATAATTAGAAAACATTATATATAAGGATCATAATTTTGGAAAGCTAAAACTCCAAGCATAAATTGTCTCAGTTTCATACACCTATATCTGCTGCTGCCTCTTTGAGGCATTGGAGTATAAATGTCCCCATGACTTATGAGTAATTCATGCTTTTATTTGAGGATTCACCAGTACTTGATTTAAATTAAAATTGACTGAGGAAATTATGCAGTGAAGTAGATGAAATAGTGTGAAATACGAAAGAAAATTGATCCCTGCAGGCTGCATATTAACTCAGAAAAATACACATTAACATTTTCTACATTGTATTTTTTAAAGTTTATTTTCTTAAACATTTCCCAATTACATTTTAGTCTGGTTCATGCTGAATTCAGGAGATGTGCATGAGAGCACCCAAAATGTGTTTAGGACTTTCCTTCTTCTTTTTTTTTAAATTCTTCTTGCTTTTATGCCCTATTGACTTGAAGTGCCTTGGTTGTTGTTGTTTAGTCATTACACTTGTATCTGACTATTTGTGACCCCATTTGGAGTTTTCTTGGCACAGGCACTGGACTGGCTTGCTGTTCATTCTTGCAGCTTTTCTTATGAATAAGAAAATTGATGTAAACAGAGTTAAATTCCTTGTCCAGGGTCATGCAATTAGTAAGTGTCTGAGGTTGAATTTGAACTCAGATCTTTCCTAACTCCAGGCTTGACATTCTATCCCCTGTACCATCTAGCTGCTCTGGGTATGCTGCTAAATTATTTGACAATTTATTTCAATTCCACAAGCATTTTTTGAGAGCCTGTGTGAAATAGACTTAATAAACTGAGAGAGTGGCATATAGGTTACTATGTCAGAGAGAATCAGAAAATCTGCTTTTTGGTCATAAATTTTTCAGTCATGAAGTGACTGTTTTGCCACTAATTGTGTGACTTTGGGCAAGTCACTTAGTCCCTTTGGGTCTCATTTATCTTAGCTCTTAAACTGACAAGATTAAAAGAGGTGATATCCAAAGTGTCTTGGAGCCCCTAAAAGTTGGACAATTTATTGGGAAGAAGTACTGCTAGTAAAAACCCTGAATTCCAGAGAAAAGCACTCTGTGGGAATCATAGTCCTTTAAGATGAGGCTTGGTAGTTCCACTTTCCACTGTTAAAATAATGTTGAACCAATGGAGCAATTTTCTAAGATTCTCAAAAGGCTCACATTATTCAAAAGCCATCTAAACCAGGTTGAGGTTTTGATTATTACGCTCAATTCTGTTTGGTTCTTCAGTCATTCCTTGGTTGTAAATTTTAGATGTGAGAAGGTGATTTTCTTTTTCTCAGTCCATTTGGGCATTTTTTATAACATTCTTACTACCAGACAGTAAAACAGGGATGGAAATACTACACAACAGAAGCAAAACTATGTTCTAAAAGCAAGGATTTAGGGAGTGAAGAAAGGTCCTATCATGTATCCCTTTCACATCTACTCTGACTCTATAAACTCAAACACTTGCCGTTCTAGGTTTTTGTAGTGGAGGACATAGTGGTGGTGGGGAGACATAAAGAAAGATACAAGGAAAAGTGTAAACAAGAGGCCAAAAATGGGGAATTTGAAAAATTAAAGGAAGAGGTATGCTATTTGTGCTCACTCTGAAGTGAGCAATATATTCATAGCTCCCAAAAGAGAAGAAGCACAACCCCCACCTCATGCTTTTCCTACCTCATGCTCAGTTGAAGGTCAATTAATGGACAATCTTTGATGCTATGCCTCTCCCCTACTGTCAAGATTCAAGCATAATAGTGCTTCTTCAGCTTCTGTGCACTTTACACTTTCCTTACCCCTGGCAGAGCTAGGGGTTTGTAAGTGGTATGTATGTAGCTGAGGCAAACTGAAATGTTGTGCTGTTCTGTGCTTTAGTGCCAAGACACAGAAGGCTTACCTAAACCTTTTTTTCTCTGTGGGTTGTGTTTTATGCTTCTGCTCCTGGTGGCAACTTATAATGACATAATCAATTCATCAATGAACCTTCCTAAATACTTTCAGTAGAAATTAATGAGGCATTCTCAAAATAATTTTAAATGAAAAAAAAATAGGTTCACTATTTTCCCCATATCTTTATAATAAAAGAATTTTGGAAGTGAATGTGAGGTGGTGAGGTTCTTATTAATAAAGGGAATGAGCATTTTTGTTTGCTTGTATTTCCAGATGATTTTCAGTACTATCAGTACTTTCCTTCACATATGAGAGACTTCACATGAATGTGTGACAAAAATATTTCTCACTTATATTTACTAACTATTCAATTATGACTGAGGATTTCCTCCTTTTTAACTTGCTTGTCCAGAAACCAACCAGTGTGGGGAATTTCTCTTAAAGATTTACCCAGGTCATTATATAATCAGACCATAAAAGAAATTCTAAGTTTGGGCTCATCGTTGTATTCTTGCTCATTCAGTTTTCCCAGACAGGTCTAGGGAAAAGTTAATTCTCCCTACTGTAAAGATAGGTGGAAATTGATGTCTGTTTGACTAAGATTTGAATGACCCAAGTCTCATACCCCAAGATACTTCGTTTCCCATTGTTAACCAATAAAAGCCAATTAAGCACATTTTGAGAATGGGTACTCTTCAAAGGACAAATGCATTGTGAGTCCACTCACTGTCATAAGGAGTCTTTGGTACAATATAGACAGACAAATTATCATCCTTTTATTAATAACCTGCTGGCCTTATTACCGTGTTTCCCCGATAATAAGACCTATCCCGAAAATAAGCCCTCCCCTTACTGTGTAAGATTCCTCTAAAATAAGCCCTCCCCCGAAAATAAGCCCTATTGAGATTGCTACTGTAGTGAAGGTGATCCCCTGCGCTACATGCTACATTAAGGTACCCTCTGTATGCACCGCGCCCCCCGCCCCCGTGAAATGCACGCCACGCTCTGAGCTGCGTCCAATCAGAGCTGCAGCAGTGAGCGCATCATCCTGTTCTTCCCCAGTGATTTGCTTATTGAATAAAGGTACAATTTTTTGTTCACATTTACCTGTTCATTAAAATTGCTGTCAATGTTCATTAAAATAAGCTCTCCCCTGAAAATAAGCCCTCTGGTGTTTTTCTGTGCAAAAAAATTAATAAGACAGTGTCTTATTATCGTGGAAACACGGTAATAAAGTAATTAAATTGTCCAGAATTGATGTCTCTCCAACTTTTTTAATTGTCAAAAGTGCAAGAAAATAATATAATGCAAATGACAATCCTGTGAGGTGAAAGATGTGTGCTAGTAAGAAATGCCCTAATTTACATGACTTAGCTATCAGTGAGTTGGGAGTTGGAAGTTAGTAAGTATCTTTTAATTAACTGGTTGGGGACTCCTGAGTTAAAAGGAAAGAAAGGATAGAGGATATAGAAAACTCATAAAAAACATCTGAGACTACTTATGTGGGTTTCTGATGTCTTTACTATCGGTTACTCTCTACTCTGTTGTATCATTCAATCACTACCTTTATGACCATATGCAAGTTTTTTCACCTCTTGCTACTTTTATTTACTAATTTTTAAAGATGGGGATATTACTATTCATAGTACAGTACCTACCTGAAATCATAGACACAGGATTCCTGGAAAACTTTGAGGGCTTCCTTTTTTGTTCCTGGTAAAGAAGAAAAAAGAAGGAAGGATTCTTTCAATTTTCTCTCTCCATGGAATATCCACTTAAATACCTCTTATTCTGCAGTATAATAAAGTAATATGAAACTTGGAAATTAACATAGAAAAGAAGTAGGTAGGAGAATTAGGGCAGGGGGAAGAGACACAAGTAGAGATATTACTACTATAGTTTGAAAAGTTTCATCCATGAGGCTCACCATTGACATGCTGGTTCTCCTTCTTCCCTGGATGTGTTTTGAAAAGTGTTATATCTATTATTAATCTGAGGTGTTTGAAGACCTACTATAGTTCACATATAAGTCTTACAGTCACAATGAAAGTATTGAAATAGATAATGATGCTAACCTAATTATGAAAGTCCCATTAGTTCACCTTATTAAGAAAAATAAAGCCATGATCACTAATTAAGTTCCTTCTATACTCCAGGCAGTGGGGTAAGGTAATAAACTGGAAAGCCTTCAGGGAGTACACAATGTAATGCAGGAGGGTGGTAGCTGAAATGCAAACAACTATGAACAAACAAATTTAAGGGGTACATTGGAGATATTTTCAAAGGGAGGACACTAATATTGAGGGGACCTGGGAAAGGCTCTCCTTTTGTTTTCCCTGCCTTAACTACTTTGGGTGAATGCACTTAAACCTTATGGCTTTCCCTTATATTAAATATATTTTGATTTCAAGATTACCTGCTAGCCCAGATGCAAAATCTCTTTTAGTCCCAGCAGCCAAAGACACCAATATTATTCCTTCCCATTTTAGAGTTGTGAAGAAATATATACAGGGAGGTAAAGGGATTTAGCCAAAGTGAAATTATGTTAGTGTCAGACTTGGGGTAAAACATCAAGTTTCCTGACTACTAGGTCATTTTTGTTATGCTTGTTCTGTACTCTTATTTTGAATATTATACATAAGTTTTTAAGACCACAGATGTTTCTAAACACTTTTCTCCTGGAAGTTATTTTATTTTATTTTTTTCCATTTTTCAAATGCTTTATTAACTTCTTTTTTACATCATTCATTTCTGCCACATTTTGAGTTATAAAGTTTCTCCGTGTTTTTCCCCTCCCCTGCCCAAAATAGCAGTCCCACAGGATATCCCCTCTTCCAATTTGCTCTCTCCCATATTTTATTCCATACCCCTTTTGACTTTTCCAGTAGGGTATGGTGGATCTCTTTGCCCCAGTGCCTGTATATCATATTTCCCAATTACATGTAAAATTATATATATATATATATATATATTTGAATATTTGATTTTAAAACTTTGAATTCCAGATTCATTCCCTTCCTCTCTTGTCTCCCACCTTTAATGGGAAGATAAGCAGTTCAGTATAGGTTGTACATGTGTGGCTAATGCAAAACAATAACATAGTAGATATATTGTAAAAGACTGACTATTTTCCCCTCCCTCCTATCCCACATCCTGCTTCTTCTATTCTCTACTTTGATCCCATCCCTTTTCAAAAGTGGATGCTTCCAACTTCCCTCCCAACCCAAGCTGCCCTCCCTTCCATCATCCCCCCTCTGATCCCCTTCCCCTCTACTTTCCTGTAGGGTGAGATACCTTATTTGTGTGTATTTCACTCCCTTCCCAAGCCAAATTCAGTGAGAATAAGGTTGACCCAATTCCCTTTTACCTTCCTATTCTCCTCCATTGTAAACATTTTCCCTTGCCTTGTCTTTTTTTTTTAAAGCAATCAGGGTTAAGTAACTTGCTCAAGGTTACACGGCCAGTTATTTCTGGGTGTGGTGCTGAGTGTCTGAGCCCGGGATTCGATCTCCAGGTCGTTCTGACACTGGAGTCAGTGCTCTTACTCGCTGTGCTACCTGGCCACCCCCCCCTTGCCTTGTCTTTATGAGATACTTTTCCCATTCTGTCTTTCTCCATCTCCTCCCATTATATTCCTTTTTCATCTCTTAATTTCACATTTTAAGTATCATCCCTTCCTGTTAAATTGGTCCTGTGCCCTCTATCTATGTATACCTGTAAACATATATACACACTCACATATGTATTCATAAGCCCATATACCCTCATATATAGACACACATATGTATTACTATTCCCTTCAACTATTTTCATACTGACAAAAAGTTTCATCAGTTATAATTATTGTTTTTCTATGTAGGAATGTTAATAATTGAACTTTGATAAGTTCCTTATGATTTCTTTTCCCTTTTTACCTTCTCAGGCTTCTGTTGCTTCTTGTATCTGAATGTCAAATTTTCTATTCAACTCTGGTATTTTCAGCAAGAATGCTTGAACATCCTCTATTCCACTGAATGACCATAATTTCCCCTGAAACATGATACTCAGTTTTTCTGGGTAGGTGACTCTTGGTTTTAATCCCAGCTCCTTTGACCTCCAGAATATCATATTCCAAGCCCTTGGATCCCTCAGTGTAGAAGCTGCCAGATCCTGGGTTATCCTGATTGTGTTTCCACAATATTCAAATTGTTTCTTCCTGGCTGCTTGTAATATTCTCTCCTTAATCCAGGAATTATGGGACCTAAGTATAATATTCCTAGGAGTTTCTATTTAGGATCTTTTTCAGGAAGTGATCAGTGGATTCTTTCAACCTCTATTTTGCCTTCTGGCTCTAAAATATCAGGGCAGTTTTCTTTGAGAACTTCATGGAGGGTGATTTCTAGGTTGTTACTTTGATCATGGCTTTCAGGTAGTCCAATAATTTTTAAATTATCTCTCCAGGATCTATTTTCTAGGTCAGTGGTTTTTCCCATGAGATATTTCACATTGCCTTCTATTCTTTCATTTGTTTGGATCTGTTTAAGAGCATCTTGATTTCTCATAAAGTCATTAGCTTCCATTTGCTCCAGTCTAATTCTGGAGCAATGATTCTCCTCATTGAGCTTTTGAGATTCTTTTTCCATCTGGCAGATTCAACTTTTTATGGCATTGTTCTCCTCATTGCCTTTTTGAGCCTCTTTTGCCATTTGAGTTAGTCTATTTTTTAAGGTGTTATTTTCCTCAGTCATGCTGTGGACTCTCATTTCATAATTTTCTTGCATAATTCTAATTTCTTTTCCCAATTTTGCCTGCACTTCTCTTATTTGCTTCTTAAGGTCCTCTATAGCCTGTAACCAGCTCATATTTTCCTTTGAAGCTTTTGGTGCAGGAGTTCTAACTTCACTGTCTTCCTCCTGTTCCATGCTTTGCTCCTTTTTGTCCCCCAAATACAGGCTAGTGTAGGAATCTTCTGTCTGCTTTGTTTCCTTTTCCTGGTCATGTCCCCCCTCATTCACTTGACTACTGGACTTTTTGCCACAATAGGACTCTGCCACTAGACAGGGCAGCTTTCATCCCAAATGCTGGGGTTTTCTTAGCTGCCAGAGGTATTAGATGGGTGCCCTCTCTGAGGCCTCCACATGCTCTGGCTAGCTGGACACACACCCCAGGAACTCCACACTAGACTCCCATCCAGATCCAAGCAGGTTAAAACAAGAGCAATTACCCCTCAGTCTGGTCACTTGGTCCCCCTACACTCTGCAGGCCAGGAGCTGAAGCTGCCACGTGGCACTGGCTGACTGTGCTTAGCATCTCAGCAGCTTTTCCCCCCACGGGTAAAAGCCATGCATTCCCACTTACTGGGTCCCACTGTCCAGCCTGCACTGACCTTTTACTTTGTCCTTAGCCTCTATGTGTTCATAATTCTGGAAAAGGCCACAGCCGCTGATGATCTGGAGTCTCTCAGGCCAGTGCCTTGTCAGGACTGCTCTGGGACTAAAGCCTTGGTGTGGGGCTGGGCTCAGCTCCCAGAGAGCTGCACTGGATTCCTTCAGGCCTGCAGGGCTGTCCTTAGCGGGAGGTTAGCTTCTCTGTGTCATTTTGTGGGTTCTGCAGCTTCAAAGTTTGTTCATACTCCCCTTTTTACGTTGATTGAGGAAGGTAGAAGCTGGAGCCTCTTGGAGGTGGTGCTTCTTTTCCACTATCTTGCCTCCACCCCCCCCCAAGCAGTTATTTTAATATTTTTAAAATTTCTGTATGTGTGATTCACATGGCTCCTCCAGTCATTATATGGTTGAATTACTATCCCCCAAAAGGTCAGTTTTCTACCATAGTTTGAACATATTTTTTTTCTTTCTCCTGACTGTGAATGATGTTGGCATTTTATTCTTATTCTTTCCCTGACTCATCCTCACATTGGAAGCACTACCACCACCACAACACATGTTTTCTTGTTTCAAGTTTTCTTTTCATCCTTTACTCTTCAAATGTTAATAATATAACTGAGTGGCGGCCAGGTAGCACAGTGAGTAAGAGCGCCGGCCCCAGAGTCGGGATAACCTGGGATCATCTTAGAACCCACTCAGAAACACCTGGCCATGTAACTTTGCAAATTACTTACCCCCAATTTCTTTAAAAAATAATATAACTGAAACAATTTCCTTTCCTTCTTCTACTTTTACTAGTTATTTTGTTTTGAAGTTACTGTTTTGCGGTGATAGGCAAATGATGAAGCCACAAGTATGGATACATTAAGAGCTATAGGCACAAACATATAGAGAGATGTCCAAGGCCATAAGATTGTCTTCTCACTGGAAGCAATGCTGAGATTTGGCAGCCTGGTGTTTGTCTAAGCAGCCTCTTAAGGACTACACTGTTCACCTCCTTGTGTGAGGAAAGGGATAAAAAGGGTACCCTAAAAATTGGACTTCTTAATGGAAGCTGGGAATCCTACTGCGGTCAAAATGTAAAGCAAAAAAAATGTACAAAAACTTTTTCAAAGATGATTCCACTCACCATCAGTACATGGAATGTATGCACACGTGTGGACCACACAAAATCCAATAGACCTTAAAGAAAAACAACTATTATTGTGAGAGAACTCAGCAAGTATTGTATATAAATAGCATCCCTGAGTGAAACAAGCCTGGCAAATGAAAGTCAGCTTACCAAAGTAGAGCTGGATGTGCAGTTTCTGGAGTGGTAGCAGTGAAGGGGGGCATCATGAAGCTGGCATAAGTTTTGCAATCAAAATTAATCTAGGCAAAAGTTTATATACTCACCAAAAAGAATGAATGACAGCCCCATGACAATATCATTTGCACTTGAAGGAAAGCAAAATCATCAGTGAACTGTGATGAATCCTGAAGAGGTCAAAGAAAATTTTATGAAGACCTGGAGACACTCATAATAATTGTGCCAAAAGAGGAAAAGCATTCAATTCAGGTGACTTTAACCCCAGAGTAGATACAGACTATCAGACATCACAGAGACTCTTTGGAAGAAATGAAATTAAAAAAAAAAACAGCAACAGCAATGGTCACTTATTCCTGAAGAATTGTGCATCTCATGACCTCATCACTAAACTGCCTTCCATTTACCAAAATTCAATAAATCTTTGTAGATACACTCCCATAGCAAACATTGGATAGATTACTTCTTTACAAGGAGAAAAGACAGAGAGAATGTGAGAATGACAAAGGTGTTGTGCATGGCAGAGTGTTGGACTGATCATAGACATTCTCTCCAAGCTAAATATGTGCATTCAATGAAAGCAGTGGCACCAAGGCAAGATCACTACCAGAAGACTTCAAGGAGTATGAAAACAGCATCAAGGTCAATTACTGCACTGATGATAAATCATTTAGCTTAAAAAAAGCTACTAGCCAAGACTAAAGTGGACAGAGAGTTGGTGCACAATATTTTGTTTGCATATCATTATGCACTCAATGAAGCTTCTGAAGCTGAGATGCAACAAAATATAAATTAATTATCTACCGGTTATTTTTTGGGGGTAATTTTGCCTAAAAATTAACAACAAGAAAAGACAGGCCCTCCATTAACCAGCAACACATAATATATAAATGGAACCATCAGTTATGACAAATAGAGAAATATTGAATGCAGTAGATAAGTTAATTTACTTTAGCAGAATAATTTCCTGAGATGTTCACATAGATGATGAGGTTGAAGCATGCATCACCAAAACCAGCTCAGTATTTTGGAAAATCCAAAGGAGAGTGTTGGAAAGAAGAGCAATTAGCCTGTCTCCCACACTGAAGGTCTAAAAAAGCCATTGTACTGACCTCATTATTACATGCCTATAAAACCAAGAAAACTGAATCAGTTCCATTTGAATTGTTTTAAAATGATTTTGAAGATCATCTAGAAAGATAAATTACTGGGCACTGAGGTCCTTTCTCAAGCTAAACTGCCAATCATCCAGTCTACTGCAGAGAGTACAGTTCTGATCAGTGTCCATGTTTGAATGCTAAACATGTTTACCTAGGACTATTTAATGGAAAACTCTTACAAGGCAGGCAATCAGGTGGTGGTCAGAAGAAGCAAAACAAGGGTACTACATCAAGGTTTCTCTTAAGAACTTTGGAAGTGATTGTGTGACATGAGAGACACCGGCAAAGGACCACTCAGCATGGTGTTCACTCATCAAAGAAGGTGCTATGCTCTATGAACAAAGCAGAATTGTAGTAGTTTGAAAGAAGTGTGAAGATGCTCAGATATAGAATCTTCACTTCAAATGTTCATATGGACTATTTTTACACAACATGTGTTATAGCCTTCCAAGCTCATATTCATCTGATCAGTCACAATCAGACAGAGTATACCTTGACTCCAACGTAGTGATGCTATTTTGGTCCTCTTTAAGAACAAAAGACAGCAAACTATCAGCATTTTAGGGGCAATTATGGGAGTATATGGGTGAACAAGAGTTGGAAGCATGAGAAAGCATGGATAGTCTGTGTTCTGCATTTTGCCTTCATCACAGATCCATGTGAGTATTCAAAGCTAATTTATATTTATCTACATATTCTTTCATTCCCAACATTCAATTAAAATATTCTCTTGCAATTTAACCTTTTGCATTTGGTTCCTATCTCTAGGAATTCAGGTCAACTTAAATAAAAAAATATATAAATAAAAAAAAACAACACTTTCTTTCCTACTATGTGGAAACAGTGAACATGGGCTCAAAAAGAACTAAAAGATTGGAAATAATTTGTGAAAAAAGTTGAGAATGAATAACAAGAAAACTTCCTTTAGCTACTAATATAGAAATAATTTGCAATAAACAATGGTCTAAAGAATCATAGAATCTTTAATACAATAACCACTAAGACTGTATTATAAGAATCTAACAACTTTTTTTTTAATTTAACAGCTAAAGACATTGAAACCACAAAGGGCTAAGTGACTTGCACAAGGTTATATATGTTGTAAATTGAAAATAAATTAATGAGAGGAAATATCCATGATAAATTCAACTGATCTGAAATCTATATGTCAGTAACATTTAAATATGAGGCAAAATGGATTATACAGGTTTAGTTTTTTTAAACACATAGATAAGTACCTGGGGGGGAGTACCATCATATGGAAATTTAACATACAAGACAATTATATTATGTTTTTGAAAGAAAGTTTCATTCCAAAATAGAGCATTTATGCTTCCTCTCTCTCTCTCTCTCTCTCTCTCTCTCTCTCTCTCTCTTTCTCTCTTGATAGATATAGATATAGATAGATAGATAACATTTATGTTATCATAAATGCAGGTTCTTAATATAAAAAACTCATTTTATTCCACAGTCAGATGGCAATTTTTAAATATGTGATATTTGCTATTCTTGATATTACATCTTCTTTGCTGTTGTTGTTATTGATCAGTTGCTTTAGTCGTGTCCAATTCTTTAGTCCCACATTTAGGGTTTGCACAGCAAAGATACTGGAATGGTTTGCCATGTCCTTGATTTTCCTTCATTCCTTGCTCATTTTACAAATAAGGAACTTAAGAAAACAGGATTAAGTAACTTGCCCAGCATCATACAGCAAGTAAGTCTCTTAGGACAGATTTAAATGCAAGAACATGAGTCTTCTTGACTCCAGGTCTGATACTTTGTCCACTGTGCTTCCTACCTCTGTACATTTATACAAACTCTTCATTGTGTCTGGAATGCCTTTCCTTATTATGATTCTCAAAATTCTTCTGTACCTTTGATGCTCAATTACAGGTACCACTTTCTCCATGAGTTCGTCTCTGCTCTGGGCAGTTTTCAGTGTTCTTTTCTTACTCAAATTAGATCTTATTTATCCATCTGTATAAGTAAAACATATAATATATACTATAAACACACACACACACATATATGTGTGTGAGTGTGTGTGGTGCTTGCCATTACAGAATAAGAATAGCAAACAAGTATATATCCCTTTACATTTTGAAAAATAAAATACACATGTTTTTGTGTTCAAAAACAGTGCTTGCAGTTACTAAGTCTTTGATTTATTCATCTGTTTCCTAGTGGAGTTTGCTCTTGCTCAGTTTCATTAAAGAATGACAATTCTATAAGATGAGTGATATTACTTAAACTCATGTATTTTGATCAAATTAAAATTGTAAAAAAATAATATATTAATTACTCATTATACAAAAATAATCATAGGAAAAAGAAAGCAATTTGAAAATGACTTTAATGAAGAGACCCAAGAAGATGGAAATAGACTGCTGTGGGGATTATAATTGTACAATGTACAATAAAAGAGCCTGAGGCAGAGGTCTGAGCTAATGACACTTTATTAAAGGATCTGTGATACCTGCTAATGAAGTACACCTCAGACCTTCCTCATGATCTGAAATTCCCCCTTTTCCAGGGCCTTATTTTTTAATTTATTTTTAATTTTCAAAATTCATTTCCACAAGATTTTGAGTTACAAATTTTCTTCCTGTCTTTCCTTTACCCCCACCCCAAGATAAAAGCCTACTGAATACCCCTTCCTCCAATTTGCTCTCTCTTATATCCTCCCCAAACTTCTTGTAATAGCAAGCAAAGAAGTAGCCAACACCTTGTTCCAGCTATTTCATTATTTAGCACCTTTTTTATGTTCAAGTTTCTTTTAAGGCTGCCCTTGATTACAGTAAGTCTTTGAACTTGTGAACCCCTTTTATTGATACAACAGGAAGGGGAGGAACAGGGTGGAGGTTAATGCTCATATATATGGAGAAGCCCAGGCTGAGGGAGAACTGAGAGGAAGCATTGTTGTGGTGCTGGTATTTTGTCTGTCTGTTTTGATATTATTTTGTCAGATTTGACTGCTGAAATAGGATGTTGCTGTTGTTACAGAAGCCCTGGGACCTTATTACTGGCTCAGTAGCCCTGAAAGATGATTTTCTTGTTGTCTGTTTACAGAAACCCTGAGGTAGGTTTTATTGATGTTTTCAGAGGTCCTGGAGCTATACTCAGGATTTGTGTTGATTTCTCAGACCTTGTTTTTGGGTTAGTGTTGATTTCACAGGCAGAAAATGAATTGGTGATGATGGCAGCAATGTGAATGAATGTTACTGTGGCTTTGTTAAGCTTTGTCTTCACAGAAACAGAAACTGTGAAGGACTTGAGGTGGACTGGAAACTCTGAGCTTCAGTATGGAACAGGAAATGGACACAGAGCTGGACAAGGAGTTGGAAGCTGCCTGCCTTTGAACACAGGTGACAGTTGGGTGGATTTAGATAGGAGCTGGACCCATGAAAGAGGAACCATGCTAACTGAGAGCCAGACTTGGGTCAAGATGAAAAGACTTTTCATTGACTATTTAATGCAAACTGAGAAAATCATGATTCACTGTGACCTAGAGGTGGGAGGACTGTATTCTTCAAGATGATTGAATTAAGGATAATTTGAAACTAATCTCCAATTAAGAAGAAAGAAGACTTTTGACTGAGAGATTAAGACAATGTGACTGGGGGGGGTAGAGTGAAGATGGCAGGGTAGAAACAGGACTTCCATGGGGTGCCGGCTTCCACCTCCCCCAATTCATGTAAAAGGGTACTCTAACAAACTTTGGAGCAACAGAAGCCTCAAAATGACAGAGAAGCTAACCTCCCGCTGAGGAAAACACAGCAGGCTGGCAGGAATCGGCCAGCACAACACGCTAGGAGCCAACCCCGGCCCTGGACAAGCCAGAGGTTTTAGCCCCAGGGTGGGCCTGATGAACCACCAGCTGGAGGGAATCCCATTGCTTGATAGACCTTGCTTCAAGGGCCAAAATATCATGTGTCCACTAGAAGCGATCTATTGGCAGAGGGGTTTCATTTGGTGAAGCATGGGGCATCTCCACTGGCCAAGAGGTCATAAGATTGTTAGAAGATTGTTACCTGCTCATGTTGAACAAGACAGTGATAAAGAGTTGGAAAAAAAAAAGTTGGAGGATTTCCCATGTAATTGTGTCACCTCCACCACACTGGATTTCATCAACATGTGAAGGCAAAACAGGAATGGAAGGTCTCTATTTAACTTCCTATGATTAAGAAGTAAACTTACATTCTGCAGCACACAGCTCTAGGATCTAATTACAGAACTTTTAATCACTATCCCCTATATAATCATATCAAATTGAATAATGCTGTTTCAAATAGAGTAGGGGTATACATCTCATATCACAATTGCTAGGAGATTCATGAGATACTTAAATAAGGTTATAGTTTTGACTAGGTTTAAGTAATAAATTTAAAAGAATAAAACATTACAATTGAAAGTGTCAGACAGTAGATTATTCTTCACAACACTAAAAACATGCATCTAACCCATTATAGGTTTAGAATCAGAAAAAGACCAGATTCCTTAAGTATAAGGCAAAAACCAATTAATAGATATTCCAGCAATAACACTGTGTGTGTAGCTTTTGTTCACCTAAGACTAAACAAAAAGTATCATGAACAATTTGATCAATTTCATGCTTATAAGTACCCAGATATTTAGACATGCAGCTGAGTAGTATGGTATGGAGATGACTCTGTAGTCTTGAAGGCTTTGTCCATGAAACAAAAGCTCTGAACACCTTTACTATATTGGAAAGCATTCAAATATACTCATAAGTGAAGGCTGATGTTGCTTTCTTATGAACAATCTAGGTCAATACAAATATTCCCATAATCAGTAAGCTGAACCCTTGGTGATAAATTCTTTGACTATGTAATTCATAAAACAAAGGAAAATATAAAATGATCCCCAGTCATATACAGCCTCCATCTACTGCTGCATTGACAATGTATCCAAATGGAACAGAAAGTACTAAGAATGGCATGTTTTTAATCAATCTGGATTCATTAAATTCCTATTGACAACTAAAATATGAAATTCTTTTTAGACCATCTGTATTCTCTATCTTGGCCACTGGTATTGAAAAATTCCTTCCCTTTCTCTCCCTTGTCTTGCCCTTTCTTGCATTCCCTTGCCTTGCATTTACTTCCCTTCCATTCCCTATTCAAGGTTGAGCTCAGTTTCTACCTCCTAAAGAAATCTCACACACAACTCGTCTCCTCAAATTACTTTGTATTTAGTTAATATCTTGCATTTATTACTTGATGTTCATGTTTACTTGCCAAAAAAGTATAAGTTTCTTGAGAGCAGGGGCCATTCTGCTTCCCATTGCTATACAAATATAGTGCTTATAATGGTGCCTTCCATATATCATTTATTTATTGAAGGAATGAATGGACAAGTTTCTGTTCTGTGCAACTCTTGTTTATATATTTACATAATTCATCCATGAGGAGGCTACCTAATGTTTTAGAGATCTCTCCCTAGATCTTTCCCCTGATCTTTCCTCCTCAATTCCTTCCCCAAATGTTTTGTTTGGCCAAAGAAATACATTTTTTCCCATGCTCACAACTTGTGTAATAGGGGAAGACTCTCACCACAAAACACTGGTATCAAGTCAGGTACTGCTGTCAACTACATGTAAGAATAATAGCCACTGTTGGGGTAGTTTGGTGGCTCAGTAAATAGACCACCAGTCCTGGAGTCTGGAGGACCTGGGTTCAAATCCAGACCCAGATACTTGATACTTTCTAGCTGGGTGACCTTAGGCAAGTCCCTTAAACCTAATTGCGTTGCCTCTCCCTCTCCAAAAAAATAATAATAACCATTGCTTAGGATGAGTTTGGGGGGTTGGGGATTCTTATTTTCTGTTACATCTTGAAAATCATCCCCTCAACTGCTCCCACACAATGCAATATCAGTTTCATTTCTGGGGGCATTTCTAGGGGAACTTGAACTTCATGAGGAATTTGAATCCTTTTTTTTTCATAATCTTCAATTCCTTAATCCCCTCACTCTGGTGCCACTAGGGAGGGAATGATTATTTCTAAGATTTTGACTTACTTTTAGTCTAATATTTCCCAAGGGAATGAGTAAAATGGCATTCAATAGATAATCAGTCATGGGTTAGACAATTAATATATGCAAAATAAATGCTTAAGATTTAAGTCACAATCACAAAGAAGAAAAGACTTCAACTAAACAAGCAGAAATACTGTTCAGAAGTTGTCACTCATGACTCAGTATGGAGTTCTAAGGGAAGCTGCAAAAATTCTTTGTCAATCCCTTGTCAATGGAAATACATTTGCCTGTCTTATACTCTTATTTGTTATATTCCACTTGACTCCCCTTTAAAGGTTAGATAGTCAGTTCTATGAAAGGATATGTTCAAAATGTCCATCATCTACACTGTTGTGTAGACAAAATAGGATAAAATTTAGTTTCTGCATCCAAGTTTCCCATAATATTTGCCTTTTTGGCTTGACTCATCAAATAAGATACTTTAATTCTTCATATTGTGTGGTGAGGTTGTTTTGTAGCCACAGTTTAAACATGAAGGGACAATAGCTTGTTTTTCTTTAAACTCTTGTACGATTCTCAGATTTCAGATTAACTTTCTAAAAAGTATATATAATATGTTTAAATTAGTCCTGAGGGTATAATTTTAAGCAGCACTTTCAAAATAGGCTTACGAATTAGCCCTATAGTTATAAGCATTTCAAATGACAGGTTGGAAGCATAATGGCAAACCAAATAATTTCTACTCTAATGCATGCATATAATTTATAGCTTGTTATCGCCTATTTGAGAACAAAGTTACTCACAGAAGTTTAGAACAGTAACAGCACCATCATGAGAGATTTGACAGGTTTCCACAAAGTTTTAGCTTAATTTTTTGAAAAATCTTGCATGATATGTGTTAATTAAAAAAAGATTGATATAAAGTATGCATGAGAAAAAATAAATCTGTACTTAAAATGTAAATAAAACAGTTAAATTTAATAATTAGCAAAATGCATTCCTCCTAAAATACCTTACACAAATTGTCAGGCCTCTTTTAACCATACATGTGGATTTTTTCATACTGAATATAAAGAAGAGAGAAGGTAGTGAAATGTCCATAATTATCCATTTAATTATTTAGTAACTTAAATATTGATTGTTCTGTTCTTTTCTGCCTTTCATCCTTTAGCATCAGCAGAGTACTATGATCTCAAGTCTGTGTTTTTCTAGAGACTCACAGTCTATGCTGGGTAACCCATGTAGTCAAGACAGATTAGGAGAGCTTGAATCAACTATGACAAGTTTCCAACTCTAGCACATTTAATCTGCCACAACATGAAATTTCTAAACTTATTACAACACACTCCCTGTTATTTACTCTGGTGATCAACTAAGTCATTTTTCTGATATGAATGTATCATATTGTTGTTCATTTTTTTTTCAATCATGTTCATCTTTTCATGACCTGTTTGGGTTTGTTTTTTTTTTTTGGCAAAGATACTGGAGTTTGTGGTTTGCCATTTCTTCTATAGCTCATTTTACACACCAAAAAACTGAGGCAAAGAGGGCTAAGTGACTTGCCCAAGGTCACACAGCTATTAAGTGTCAGAGACGATATCTGAACTCAAGAAGATGATTTCCTGATGCTAGGCCTGGCAATCTACTTATTACCCTTGCATAGACTATCTTCAGGCCTAGCATCATTTTAAAAAATGTGCATTTACTAAGCATCTACAATATGCGAGAAATTGTGACAGGCTCTAGGAAAACAAAGATGAAATAAAGTAATTCATGCCTTTAAAATGTCATTCTTTGAGGGTAGATGAAATATTAAGTGACACAACGAAGAGATTCATAGGACCATAAGTCAAAGAAAACCAATGTTCAAATCCAGGATCAGATCCTTACTAGCTGTTTGACCTTGGGCAAATCATCTAATCTCTATTGTCTTTTTCTTATCTGTAAAATGACCCTATCCCAGAGGGTTGCTTTGAGGGTCAAATAATATAACTATTCTAAAGGGTTTAGCATAGTACCTGGCACATAGTAAGTGCTATATAAATGTTAGCTATCAATATATTTGTCATTATTATTATTATTACTTTACATACATAAGTGCATATGTATTAATGTACATACATAAACACCAAATAAACACAAGGTATGTGTTCTTTTCTCAAATCTGAAAATCTCTAGCTTCCTCCAAGCCTCAGGTGAAAAATCTCTTATATGAGCCTTTTCCTGATTGCTCCTATCTAGTGTTATCTGATATTTGGAAATTCCCTTGTGTTAACTTTATATACTTAGCATCACAGTTCTAGAACTGAAAGGGACTTCAGAGGCCATGTATTCTAACTCACATATTCTAGGCACAAAGGTATTAAAGATGAAGGCAGTTAAGTGACTTACTCAAGGCCAAATATTAAGCATCAATGGTAGGATTTAACATACATCCTTTGCCTTTAAACCCAACAATTTTTCTCTGATGTTCTATTATGTCTTGCTCTGATAAAATTAAGCTCCTTGTGGGCAGAAACTGTTTCATTTATGTGTATTTATCTCTGGGGTCTGGTGCTGTGCATGACAATTGAAAAGAATTAGTTCTGACTAGAATAAAAATAAATGGATTTCTATACTTTCTTGACCAAATCACCTTTCTGGTTGAAAAGCATTTTTCTATTAGAACTCTAAAACATGCAAGTGTATCCACCAATTTCTTCTTCAATAGAATAATGTCTTTATGATATATTGAACTGCTTAATGTGAAAATAGCAATTAACAGAAGGAGATGGTGCATGGAATTGCTGATGATATAACTTAATGACCATACTGTAATCATTTCACAGATTGTTTTGTTAAACTAGGTTATAAAAATTGCTGTGTTCTGCCATACTACTACTAATAACACATATTTATATAGTTTTTAATGTTTACAAAGTACTTTACAATAATTTTCCAGTTTTACCCTCACAATAACCCTGTAAGGTAGCTGCTACTATTATCCCCATTGTCAGATGAGGAAACCAAGGCACAGACTAATGATATGCTTAGTGTTTCACAGCCAGTAGTTTCTGATAACTAAATTTGAACTCAGGTCTTCTTGACTCTAAGATCAGTGTTCTATCCACTGTTATACTTGGAAATTAAATTATTAAAGAGTATTTTTATATACAGCATTTAAGATAGGCTAATAAAAGTGATTGAAATGAAAGAACCATCAATGTTAATCAGTCTGTGTGCCTTATAACAGGCAAAGGAAATCATTAGGTATGACTGACTAATTGTTTGGAGATAGCTATGGTTTTCATATGTAACAAACAATTCATAAACAGTAAAAATAATGGAGAAAAGTTCTTCCAATTTTTCTGCCAGAGACTTTAGAAGTCTGTACTTATGGTAACACGTAATAACTGTCATGCAAGGAAAATCTTCTAAATATACTGCCTTTCCCCTTAACATTTAAACCTCTCTTCAATTGAGAAAAGATGACTGCAGTCCACTGGCGCACACATGAACTTTGCTGGAGGAACTCTCTGAAATCCATTTGTAAAGAAATTCTAAATAAGGAAATATTCTATAAAGATTTTATAGCCATGCAGGTTTCAGGAATTCATGATTATCTAGAGTGCATGCAAAATGAAGAAGTATGCTTGTTGAAATGTGATATGTGAGATATTTTTTAAAAAGATCTAAACATAATATTTCTTTCTTTTCAGAGATATCCACAAAATATTTGGCAAACCCTACTTACTTCTTCCCACAAAATATCATAGAATAGTTTGGCCTTGAAAATATATTTCAAGAATGTAGAAAATTTTTTTGGAGGGGGAGGTAAGATAGTGGAGTAAAAGTAGGGACTCACCTGCACTTGCTGAAAAATTCCTTCAGATACCTCTAAAATGTGAATTTGAACAAATTTTAAGGTGGCAGAATCCATTAGGAGACAAAATGTGACAGATTTCCAGCCCAGGAAAAGAATGAAAATTGACAGGTAGGTTTTGTTGCATTGGGTGAGGGAAGCATAGAGCACAGTGCTCAGAGGCAGGCTCCACCAACACAGAACCAACCATAGTTGAGCCAGAACAAGTCTTGGGTGATTCACGCACCACAGGGGTGATTACCAAACCTCTCACCACAGGACAGGGGTCTGTCTGAGCTGGGGAAGAGACATGTGCAGGGCTTGCAAAACAGCAGGAATTATTCCTGATGCTATCAATTCAGAGTCTAGATGTTTAAAAAATCACCTCCTGTAATAGTAATGATATTTAAAGATCCCTTTGTATTAGAAAGCTAAGAGGTACTTAGCACCTAGTTCAAATTAAGCCTCTGTTAAAGCAACAGAAGGTATGATCTCCTGTTGCTAACATAACAGCAATGGACTGAAAAGGGAGGAGCAATACTGTATATAATGAAAAGCCCCAGAGAGGGAGAATCAGAACTAATTGTGATAAACTTTGTGGAGGCAGAAGCAACTGCTGCCAAGGAGGCTGAAGATGAAAGGCCCAGGCTGGAGATAATAATTTTGATTTTGGGAACCTGTGTGAAGTGCTTTTGATTCTGGGAACCAACTGGATCTTCTTCTGGGGAGATACCAGCTTCTCCTGAGAGCTGTCAAAGACTGAGGAAGCATGACTGTGCCACTGGTACTTTTATGAACCTGTTTTTGGCTTTGTTAAGTCTTAACTTTCTAGGAAAAGCGACTATGAAGGATGGACTAGACACTGTGAGCTTCAGCATGGAACAGGAACAGCATGGAGAGTTGGACAAGGAACTGGGAGCTTTTTGCCTTTGAGTCCAGGTGACATTTTGGTGAATCCAATTAGGACCTAGGACCATGGAAGGGGAACCAAGGAATCTGAGAAACTACCTTGAGTCAAGCTGAAAGAAGACTTTACTTGGATACTGTATATTGACTGAGAAGATTGTAACTTATTTGTGACTGAGGGGTGGTCTGTGTATTTTATACTACCCCTTAAGAGAGTGCTGAGTATTGACTGATATTGTAACTTAGTGTGCTCCATGAATGGAGAACTTTGAGTATTGCATTTTGTGACCCTGAAGGAAGCAAGCCACCTTAAGGATGGTTGAATGATTCAGTTGATTGAACGATTGAATTACTAAGTGATTGATTGGCTAAATGATAATACTTTGTTCAAAACTTTGTGACCACTGTGGTGAAAACTATGAAGCCATTTTCAATGATAAGTTGTTGTGAATGCTGTATTTTGATTATCTGTGTTAAGTTGTAACATTGTGAATGCCGTACCTTGATTTACTGTGAATGTTTTGCTCTGATGTGTTATTGATTAAATAGAGTGATCATTATTAAATGTAATCAGAACCTTAAAATCTGGTCACATTAGCAGTCCTCTGGAAAGTTGCTCATGCATGGCTATTCACTGACCTGAACTCCCAGGAGCCAAGATGGTGGAGCAAACCTTAGAAGCTCTCACCCACCCCTTTGTTGAGTTTGAAAACCGCAGAGATTATGGCCCCAGGATAAAATTCTGAAATAGGGGAATCTACAGGTAGCTTGGGAGATCTGCAGGAAGGCTGTGGCTGTGGCTGTGTTGTGTCTGTAGAGGACCAATGTAGGATGGGAGGCATTCAAAAGGGAGATGCTTAACCACAGGGGGGTGGAGCCAGCAAGCACCAACAAAAGAACTAAGGTGTGCCTTCACACAATCAGGGGAATTGGCAGAGAACAGCATGGATCCTGGCAATAGCACCTGAGTCTGCCTGAGCTCTAGCCTTGGGGAAGGGAGGTAGAAAGCTGAAGCAGCCAGACCAACCATCCCCCACAAGTCACAATGTGAGTTTCAGTGTAACCCAGGGGAAACAAAGAAAGTCCTGGCCTTGGTCTCAGTTTTGGCACTCACCAATCAACTCCAGCTCAGCACCAGATGAGCTGCAGCATTATATAGCCTCTAAATGACAGAACCAGAGAACACAGAACACAAGACCAGTAACCAGCCTCCTAATTCCCACCACAAGATGTGTGAATCAGAGCCCTCTGTGCCCCAGAAGCAGAGATCCACCTTAAAAGCCAGGAAATAGTCAAAAACAATGGGAACAAAGAAAATTGGAAAAACAAAAGTTTTAGAATCCTACTGTGGTGAGTGGGAAGAACCAAATTCAGAAGAGGACAGAATTGACACTATTCCCACATCTGAAACTTCAAAAGGGAATATGAACTGGCCTCAAGCCCAAAAAGCATTCATGGAAGAGCTCAAGAAGGATTTTAAAAGACAAATTAGAGAAGTAGAAGATAAATTCATCAATTATTATAAAAATGCAATTGAAAAATGGAAAAAAAAATTCACAGAAGAAAATAACTCCTTAAAAGGTAAAATTGGCCAAATGGAAAAGGCAGTACAAAATCTAACTGGAGAAAAAAAATCCCTTAAAAGTAAAAACTGACTAAATGGAAAAGGAGGTACAAAAACTGAGGAAGACTATTCATCAAAAATTAGAATTAGAGAAGTTGAAACTAAAGATTCTGTGAGGCATCAAGAATCAGTCAAACAAAATCTAAAGAATGAAAAAATAGAAGAAAATGTAAAATATCTCATTGGAAAAGCAATTTACCTGGAAAATAGATAAAGGAGAGAGAATCTAAGAATTATTGGTCCCCTGGAAAGCCATGATAAAAAAATAGCTTGGAAAACATCTTACAAGAAATCAATAAGGAAAACTGCCCTGAGCTCCTAGAACCAGAGGGTAAAATAGAAATTAAAAGAATCTACTGATCACCTCCTGAAAGACATCTGAAATTTAAAATGTCAAGGAATATTGTAGCCAAATTCCACAATTATGAAGTCAAGGAGAAAATACTGCAAGCATCCAGAAAGAGAAAATCCAAATATCATGGAACTACAGTCAAGATCACACAGGACCTTGCAGCGTCTACATGAAAAGATGAGATAGATTGGAATAAGATATATTGAAAGGCAAAAGAGATTGGACTAAAACCTACAGCTATCCAGCAAAATTCGACATAATTTTTCAGGCAAGGAGATGGTCATTCAAAGAAATGAAGGATTTCCCAATATGCATGTTGAAAAGACCAGAACTCAAAGGAAAAAAAAAATCAAAGATCCAAGAGAGATATAAAATGGTAAAAAGGGAAAACACAAACTCACACACAGAGATACAAACACACACACACACACACCAAATTGTTATTCATTAACAGCAAACTATTTACACATCTATATGGGAATCTGATACCTATTAATCTTGAAAATTATATAATTATCAGGACATTTGAAGTGGATATACAAAGATAGAAGATACACATATAAATTAACTTATGTGAAGATAAAATCTTAATTAAGGGGTGTAAAGAGATTGTAATAGGGGAAATGGAAAGAAGTAGGCAGAAAAGGGCAAATTAAATCATGTGATGAGTCACAAAAACACATTATAGAAGAGAGAAATTAGGGAGGGATATGTGCCTTGTATGAGCTTTACTCTCACTAGTTTTGGTTCAAGGAAGGAACAAAACCCTGTGGTAAGTATAATATTCTAATGTACCTTACAGCCAGTAGGAGGGGAAAGGGGAAAGAAAAGGTGGGGTGTTAGAAGGGAGGGAAGAAATAGTAAGGTAAAAGAGTAGGAAAAGGGAGGAATATTTATAGGGAGAGAATATTGACGGATGCAGTGGTGAAAAGCAAAAACTCTTTTGAGGACAGTAAGGGAAATGGGAGAAATAAAAACATGAACTAGGGATGGATAAAGATGGAGAGAAAGACACAAATAGGAATCATAACTTTGAATGGGAATGGGGTGAACTCTCCCAATAAATAAAGGCAAAAGAGCAGAATGGATTAAATAAAAGAAATAACACAATCCTAGAAAATGTTGTTTAGAAGAAACACTTTTGAAAGAAGGGGATACACCCAGGGTAAAGGTAAAAGACTGGAGTAGAATATATTATGCTTCAGGCAAAGTTAAAAAAAAGCAGGGGTAACAATCCTAATCTCAGACAAAGCAAAAAGCAGAAAAAAATGCAATTTAAAAAGACAAGGAAAGAAACTATATCCTTCTAAAAGGCACCGTTAACAATGAAATAATATATAACCTTATATGCAACAAGTTGTATGGCATCAAAATTCGTAGAGGAGAAGATAAGGGAGTTATAGGAAGAAATAGATAGGAAAATTATGCTACTGGGGGACCTAACCCCCACCTCTCTGAACTTGACAAATCAAACCTCAAAATAAGCAAGAAAGAAGTTAAGGAGGTGAATAGAATTTTAGAGGAGGTAGATATGATAGATCTCGAAAAAATTGAATGGAGATCAAAAGGAATAAACTTTCATCTCAGTTATACATGGCAAAATACAGAAAGACTGACCAAGTACTTGGGAATAAAATCCTCACAATCCAATGCCAAAAGGCAGAAAGAATAAATGCATATTTTTTAGATCATGATGCAATAAAAACCAATATGTGTAATAAAGGACCATGGAAAGATAGACTACAAACTAATTGGACACCTAATAATCTAATCCTAAAGAATGTCTGTGTCAAAGAAGAAATCAAAGAATCAGACAGTAACTTTATTAAAGAGAATAACAATAAGGAGACAACATAGCAAAACTTATGGGGTGCATAGAAAAAAAGTTCTTAGGCAAAATTTTATATCTCTGAATTCTTACATGAATAATATAGCAAAAAAGAAGATCAGTGAATTGGGCATGCAACAACAACAACAAAAAATTATAAAGAAAATTTGAAAATCCTCAATTAAATACCAAATTAGAAACACTGAAAATCAAAGGAGATTTTAATAAAATTGCAATTAAGAAAACAATTGAACTAATGAATAAAACTAAGAACTGGTTTATGAAAAAAATAAACATATATTCAAGATGATTTTTGGAAAATGATAGAAGAAAACCAAATTACCAGTATCAAAAACAAAAAGGGTGAATCCACCTTCAAAGAATAGGAAATTAAAACAATAATTAGGAATCATTTTGCCCAATTTTATGCCACAAATTTGACAATTTTAATGTAATGGATGAATAGTTACAATACTATAAATTGCCCAGATTAACAGAAGAGGAAGTCAAATACTTAAATAACACCATCTCAGAAAAAGAAATCGAACAAGTCAGCCATGACTTCCCTAGGAAAAAATCTCCAGGGCCAGATTATTTACAAGTGATTTCTATAAATGTTTTAAAAAACAATTAATTCCATTACATTATAGAGTATTTAGGAAAATTGGTGAAGAAGGAATCCTATGAAATCCTTTTTATGATACAAATATGGTACTGATACCTAAACCAAGAAGACACAAGATGGAGAAATACATTTACAGACGAATTTCCCTAATGAATATAGATACAAAAGTTTTCAATAATATATTATAAAAAAAATTAGAGCAACTTCTCACTAGAATAATACTTTTTATCAGGTAGGATTTATTCCAGGAATGCAAGCCTGGTTTAAATAAGTGTGATGGACCATATAAACAACTAAAGTAGTATAAATCATATGATTATATCAACAGATGCAGAAAAAGCTTTTGAAAATTATATCATTCATTCCTATTAAAAAACAATACTAGAGAGCATAGGAATAAATGGAGTCTTCCTTAAAATGATAAGTAACATCTACCTAAAATCATCAGTGTAATGGGGATAAGCTAGAAGCTTTCCAATAAGATTGGGGGTAAAACAAGGATGTCCATTATCACTCCTCTTATTCAACTGGTAATAGAAATTCTTGCTGTAGCAATAAGAGAAGAAAAAGAAATTGAAGGGATTAGAATAGACAAAGAAGAGACTAAGCTATCACTCTTGCAGAAGATATGATGATATACTTAGAGAATCCTAGAGAATTGAATAAAAACTTATTTCAAATAACAAATAACTTTAGCAAAGTTTCAGGATATAAAATAAACCCACATAAATCCTTTGTATTCTTATATATTTCTAATGAAACTCAACAACAAGAAAAAGCAAGAGAAATTCCATTTGAAGTTCCCATAGATATTATAAAATATTTGGGAGTCTATTGGCCAAAACAAACCAGGAACTATATGAACACATTTATGAAACATTTTTCACACAAATAAAGTCATATCTAAATAGTTGAAAAAAATAAAACATAAGTTGTTTGTGATTAGGCCAAGCTAATATAATATAAATGATTATTTAACCTAAATTAATTTACCTATTTAGTGCCACACCAATCAAACTGCTAAAAATTATTTTATCAACCTAGAAAAAATCATAACAAAATTAATCTAGAATAAAAGTTCCAAAATATCAAGGGAAATAATGAAAAGAAATGATAGCGAAGGTGGCCTAGCTATACCAGATTTTAAACTGTATTATAAAGCAGCAATCATCAAACCTTCTTGATACTGGCTGAGAAATAGAGTGGAGAATCAGTGGAATAGATTAGGTACACAAGACACAGTAGTCAATGACTACAGTAATCTACTCTTTGATAAACCCAAAGACCCCAGCTTCTGGGATAAGAAGTCTTAATTTAATAAAAACTTTTGGGAAAACTAGAAAACAGTATGGGAGAAACTAGACATAGACCAATATCTTATATTGTATTCCAAAATTAAGTCAAAAATGGTCTCACAATTTCACTCTAAAGTTTGATACTGTAAGCAATCTTGGAGAACAAGGAATAATTTGGCTGTCAGATTTATGAAGAAGAGAAGAATTTAGGACTAAACAAAAGTTAGAGAGCATTACAAAATGCAAACTGGATCATTTTAATTGAAGTAAATTGAAAAGTTTTTGTATAAAAAATCAATTCAAGCAAGATTAGGAAGGAATTAGATAATTGGGAAATTATTTTTATAAGTAGTGTCTCTGAAAAAGGCCTCATTTCTAAAATATAGGGAGAACTAAATAAAATGTATAAGAATACATTCCCCAATTGATAAATGGTCAAAAGATGTGACAGGCAGGTTTCAGAGGAAGAAAATAAATAAACAAACAAACAAACGAACGAACGAACGAATGAATGAATGGATGAATGAATAAATGAATGAATGAATGAATACATAAAAATAAATATATATATGAAAAAAATGCTCGAAATCCCTATTGATTAGATAAATGCAAATTAAAACAACTCTGAGGTACGACATCTCACTGGTCATATTGGCTAACATGACAAAATAAGAAAATGATCAATGGTGGAGAAGATGTGGGAAGTTTGGAACACTAAGGCATTGTTGGTGGAACTGTGACATAATCTAAACATCCTGGAGAGCAATTTGGAACTATGCACAAAGGGCTATATAAATGTGCAAACCCTTTGTCCTAGCAATATCACTTCTAGCACTGTATCAGAAAGAGATCATATAAGTGGGAAGAGGATGAGTATATACAAAAAAAAAATAATAGCAGACCTTTTTGTGGTGGCAAAGAACTGGAAATCAAAGGTATGTCCTTCCATTGGGGAATGGCTAAACAAGTTGTGGTTTATGAATGTAATGTAGTTCTATAATGCTATAAGAAATGAAGAGCAGACTTCATAATATCAAGGGAATTAATGATAATTAATAACCTGGAGAGACTTATATAAAGTGATGCTGAGTGAGAGGAGCAGAATCATGGGGGCATTGTACACAATTACAGACACGTTAAATCTGTGATGACTACCTTTGATAGACTGGACATTTTTCTGCAATGCAAGGCTATAAGAAAACTCTGAAAGATTCTCAATGGAAAAGGTTATCCACACCCAGGGAAAGAATTATGGAGTCTGAATGCAGATTGAAGCAAAATATTTGCTCTCTTTTTTTAAATTTGTTTTGCATTATTTTTTTTCCTTCTTTCTCATTATTCATTCCATTGGCTAAAATTCTTCTTTGCAACTTGACTAATGTTTAATGTGAAGGTATATGTAGAACCTATATCAAATTTATGCCACCATGAGGGGAGTGCACAGGAAAGGGTGGGGATAAAATTAGGAACTCAAAAATTTGTGGAACTAATTATTGTAAACTAAAAACAAAGAAATTTAAAAGAAAAAAAGGATATAGGAATTCTTTGTACAGAAACTATGAAAGATTTGTACTTTACCAAAATAAAATAATGTGTAAAGGTGATATATGAACATATATTCAAGACTAAAAGTTTATAGTTACCATGATTTTTGTCAGTATTTCCACAGTGATTTAATATTTGCAAAGCAAGTTTCACAAATATTGTTCAATTTAATCTTCACCTCGAACCTGGGAGTTAGATGCCCTTATTATCTCCATTCTACAGATGGTTAACTACAGGCAGGATTAGGTTATATCACTTGCCAAGGGAAATACAGCTATTAAGTACAAAAAGTAGTTAAAAAGTCATTAAAATTTATGTCTAACAGTAATCAAAATATTAATACATGTAATTTTGGGGACTGTAAACAATAGGAAAGAAAGTAACAAGATGCCTCTATAGTTAAATATGACTTCTTGGGAAAGCTTTCCCAACATTCATTGTTTTATGCCACCTTAATTCCAGTAGGAATAAGGATGTATACTGATCACCATCCTCCAGAGAAAGAGCATGGTCCCTGGGAGCACATTTATAAGGCTTTTTTCCACAATGAAGCCTATGATAGAACAGAGATGATCTCTAATTGACAGCCTTCTCAAACTGAGTCCTTAGAGAATTGCTTCTCAGAATGATTTCCCTAATAATCAAGAAGCTCTGACCTCCATTTGAATGCCTCTCCTTCTTCATGACAATGATCAGATTTATATCTAAAATGATTTCTGAAATGGGAAAAAAAGGTGATTGTTGTCTAAAGGTATGACCACTGCAATTATATTTGTAAAGTTTTTCTCAGTTGTGGAACCCTTTCTGTTAAATATACTAAGAGTTGTAAATAAAAGTTCTGCCATAATAATGACACTCATGAGGTTTGTCTTCAGTGTGGATTCTCTGATATTTAGCAAAACAGAAGCTCAGTGTGAATCATTCCACATTGATTATATTCATAAGGTTTCTCTTCAGTATGACTCTTCTGATGTCCTGCAATAATGGAACTCTGTCTGAAAACCTTTCAACAATGATTACATTCCTAGGGTTTCTCCCCAGCGTGAATTCTCTGATGTAAAGCAAGACTGGAACTGTATCTGAAAGGCTTTCCACATTGATTACATTCCTAAGCCTTCTCTTCAGTGTGGATGTTCTGATGTGCAGGAAGATTGCCCCTCTGTGTGAAAGTCTTTCTACATTGATTACATCCATATGACTTCCCTCCTGTGTGGATTCTCTCATGTTCAGCAAGACTGGAGCTGAATCTGAAAGCCTTTCCACACTGATTACATTCAACAGGTTTCTCTCCAGTGTGGATTCTTTGATGTCTAGCAAAATGGGAGTTATGTATAAAAGCCTTTCCACATTTATTATATTCATATAGCTTCTCTCTGTGTGGATTCTCTGAAGTGCAGCAAGACTGGAGCTTTGTGTGAAAGCTTTTCCGCATTGATTACATTGAAAATGTTTCTCTGCATTGCGGATCCTATGGTGGTCAATAAGGAAGAATCTGTAGTAGAAAGTCTTCCCACATTTATGGCATTTATAAACTCCCGAGTATGCATCTTCTGAGATCTATCAAGATCTGAGTCCCAACCAAAGGCCTTCCCACACCGAGTCATAGCTTTTCATTCTAGGGTGAAAGCTAAATTGTTAAGGAAGGGATGATTGATGGCATAAGATTGTTTTAGAGTCATATTTTTCAATCTCCTTTCTAATGGGAATGTGCTAATGAGTTTAGAGTTCTGACTCAAGGCCGCCCTACCATTATTCCTTACAGAAAGCATTTCTGCAATATCACTTTTCTGGTGTCTAATGGGGTCTGAACTCCAGTTCAAGACCATTTCTTATTGATTACCTGGATACATTGATATTTCAGGAGGCTTCTCATGGGACTTCAAAAGCTCTACCTCTTCAATAAAGCACTTGTTATATTCACTGTACTGAAGACAGTTATTTCTTGAGATCAATTTTTATAGTGATTTAGGATAGAACACTGTCTGAATCTCTTTCCAAATTCATCAAATTCATAGTCTCTCTTTGGATTTGTATCTACTTTCATAGAGTCATGGATTCTTCTGAACTTGAAGTACCAGGGACCACCACTCATGAATCTTTTCACATCATGTTCTTCTAGAAAAGTTCTCAGCTTCCTAGGCACTTGATTTACTTCAAGCCAGGTCTCCAAGAGCAGCAGGTTCCAGCCACTCTCCAGCATGACCTCCCTATACAGCTCCCTCTGAGAATGGTCCAAGGTCACTCCCTGGTGAAGTAAACAAACATGTTGCTGAATGTGACCAACTCCTGGGAGGAGGGTTTCTGGGTGCCAGGGCCATTCCCTCTAGTTCTGGGATCTCTCCTAGGAAAAGGCTTTGTGCTCAGCAAGTTGGCCTAGCACCTGCATGTGCAGAGTTGGTTTCCAGAAAGTATTGAGATCTCAGCTCAGGTTATCACAAACTCGTTACAGAACTTTCTTTTTTTTAAAAGCAATTGGGGTTAAGTAACTTGCTCAAGGTTAGGCCAGTCATTTTTGTGGGTGCCAAGTATCTGAGGCTGGAACTGATCCCAGGTCTCCCGACGCCTGGGCCAACACTCTTACTCACTGCACCACCTGGCCGCCCTTTACAGAACTTTCTTAATCCATCACCTAGTACACTTTTGGTGGGGAAGAATTTCAAATTTTTTTCTTTCTCTATAGATTCTTATACCTTACTGACAGAACACATACCTTCTCTGTAATTCCATTGTGAGAATCATTTTATAGTAAGACATTTTCTCATTGGAATTCCCATTGGAATAATTAATTATTCCAACATGATTTAAACTTCAAGTATAAAATGTTTTTCACAATATTCCAATTGGCTCTTAATGACTAGTTTCAAGTGTTGGCTATGACACTTTTAAAGGTCATATGTCTTTTAGGCAAATCCCTTTTCTGTGCCTCAGTGTACTCTTCTAAGTTAATGTGCATTGTTCTATATGAATCATGGAATCTCTCTTTTAGCTCTAAATCACATAACTTTTGATGGTTTAGTAGTTGGTGACATTCAAGGACATGGTTGTGGACCTCCCCAAGAAGGAATGGTGCCTCTTGGACCACTCTCAGAAAGAGCCACACAAATAGGTCATGTTGGAAAACAATCAGAATCTGATATCTCTGACTAAGGACCATTTACTCTCTATTATTGGTGTTAATGGTCAGGTCACAATCAGTATCAGTTGCACAGCATGAATAGATCCGTACTCTTGTTTCATTTCATCCTCAGAAGCTTCACTGAGTACATACTCTTATTTCTGCACCAACTTTTCACTTTAAACAGTTTATCATCAGTCAGGTAGCCAATAAAGCTGAGTATAATCTTAAAACTATCAGTAAGAGTTACTTGTAATGGGGATAAGCTGGCAACCTTCCTAGTAAGATCGGATGACTACTGTTACCAATATTATTCAATATCTTATTGGAAACTCCAGGGAGAGCAGGTTCTGGACATTCTCCAGGCTGATCTCCTTGTAAAGCTTTTCCTGAGAATGGTCTAAGAGGTCCCACTCCTCCTTGGTGAAGTCCACAGACACAACCTTGAATGTCACCAATTTCTGGGAGAAGGGTTTCTGGGTGCCGGGAGCCATTCTGTCTGGTTCAAGGCTCTCTCCTAGGAACAGGCTTTGGGCTTTGTCAGCTGACATTTTCTGACCAAATACTTCAGGTTTTTCATGTCTTCTCCATCAGGATAGGAACTTGAATGAAGACTGAGGGTCACTGCTCCCTAGAATCTCTATAGTTACCATGATTTTTGATGCTTTCCTAGAAAGTGTCTCTTCTTCATATTTATCTTGCAATTTATTAAAATAAAATTATGTTCTTCATAAATTTTGGTGGTTCACTTGAGTTCATGAAGTTTACCCTTTTGTAGTGTTTAGTTTTTAAATTTTTGTCTGCTTATCCTTCTGGAAACAAAGCTCAATTTGTTTCACAAAAAAAATATTTAAAACCTTCAGATGGCAAGAAATTATGTTTGCGAAACATTGTGATAAGTATCCCTGTTCCTTTTAGTAATGGAAAACCCCAGGAATTCTAAGAAAGGATATTTCATAGTTCAGTTAGTTTTTAATGCTAAAAATTAACAATCAAGGAACTGGCTGAAAATATTGTTTTTTACTATGAAAATTTAATGTCACTTAAGCCACAAGAATGAATTATAATTGAAATGATTTTAGTAAAGTCCAATTATATTTCATCTGCAAGGAAATTGTGTTGCCACTGCTCTTATAAATACAGGAGACTATCATGGTGGATCAGTGGTTATCATGGAAATTCAATGAATAACAGCCATATTGGAGTAGAGATAGCACAATGTTCTTATTATTTCATTTCAGAAAACTAATTCTCATCACTGAAATGGAAAAAGAATAGGGAAGCAGTATACAAATGATTGTTCCTTTGATTAATGGAGTAATTCTAATTGAAGATGGAAACATCTACTTTATAGATGTGCTTGAATAGAGCATTGCAAGATAAACACAAATCAAAAGGAAGAAGGTATGCTATCTTGAAGTCCCTGAAACTTCATTTTGCTGGGTTCTACTCAATGGAAGTGGGGAGTGGCCAAAAAGAGCAGCTTCTGCTTGAAGTCAATAAAGTTTAAAAGAACCTTCCTGACCCCCAAAGCATCAAAGACAAGTGTGCCTCAGCTACCTGTTCCTATAATCTCATGAATATAAGAAAATAAAAGTTGGACAATAATTCTGTTCATTTTCATTTTTTTGCTCTCTAAAAAGAAGAAAAGGCATGGCCCCTTTACAAATATATGGTATCACAAGTAATACAGGATGTTAAGTCACATAAATTCACAAGTATGATGAAGTTATTAAGTATTGACAAGAGTGTTAGGAGGGATAGTGAATAAAGGACAAAGCACCATAGGCAGTCTACATTAACCAAGGATGAAAACAGCATTCAAATTACTATATGTGCAAGGTAATTACATTCTTTTTTTTTTTTTAATTTAAGATAAGCTGCACAACTAGTTTCTATGCATGCTGTTTTTCCCCATTTCAACTTTTACTTGGTTGGCAAAATGATCTTCCTTCCTCAAAAAGCTTCAATAAGCCTTCCCTGGCTAAGAAAACTTTCCTGGTCTCTTCATTGCGTAGAACAGAAAATACATGTTCTTTACCTTGAGATGTAAGGACCCCCATAATACGGCTTCAAGTTAATGCTATATATTTATGTCAATCTCTTCCCTTTGATAGTCTCTGTTCAAGCAAGCCTAAACTATTAACATTCCCAATGCTTAGGTCTGTATTTAAGAAAAGAGGACATAATTTTTTTTCATCTTCTCAGATAAAAGTGATATTTCTCTTTTACAATTTCTTCTAGCATTTTCTTTGTACCTTACTTTATCTCTGGCTTTCCTTTCCTCTCATAACATTATTTCTAGTGTCATTTATGTTGATGTACATTTTAATCCAAAACCATGGAATTTATAAGAAACCTGATGGCCTATATACTGTTCAATTTGTACCTCTACAATAGTTTCTTCTACTACAGTCATAATTAAATAGCATTGCATATTCCCCAAACTAACATTACTAATCGGTAAAATGTGAATCCCATAGGACAGGGATTAATTTTTTTCAAGTCTTTTACCCCTATCATCTAACACAATAATTTGGATAAGAAAGTACCTGAATAATTCTTTTTTTATTTGAACTTTGTTTTTTGACTTCTTGACTAGGTTATAAATGCATATTATCATTAGATTTTATATGTGAAACTAGAATGGACCTTGTAAATCACATAGCCCATTACCCTTATTTTCCAGATAAGGAAACCAAGGGCTAAAGAGGTTGATTTGCCTAACATCATCTAAGTAGTAAATGTCAAGGGCTGGAATTTGAACCCAGGTGTTCTGACACCAAATCAGGGTTCTTCTCCATTGAGATACAATTTAGATTGAAGGATTAAGATTCAAATAGAAATCTTTCTCTGAAATAGGAATTGGGATGGTCTTTTGATTTTGAATTCTAAATTTTCTCCCCATCTCTCCACACACACCCCCACACCAAGATGGAGTATATTCTGATTACCCTTGTCCCATTCTGCCCTCCTTTCCATCATCCTCCCTGGTATACACTTCCCCCTACTTTCTTGTAGGGTAAGATAGATTTCTATACCCCATTGTCTATATATCTTATTTCCCATGTAAAAGACATTTTTTAACATTTGTTTTTAAAACTTTGAATTGCAAATTCTCTCCCTTATTCCATCCCCACCCATCATTGAGAAGACAAGCAATTCAATATAGGTTATACATGTGAAGTTAGGCAAAACACTTCCATAATGCTCATGTCATGAAGAACTAATTATACTTCCCAGTATCATATGCCATCCCACCCTACTCATTCTATTTTCTCCCTGTCCCTTTTCAAAAGCATTTGCTTCTGACTACTCCCTCCTTCAATTTGCCCTCCATTCTATCATTCCCTTCTCCCCACCCCCTTATCCCTTTGTCCCTTAGTTTTCTATAGGGTAAGATACCCAATTGATGATGTTTGTTATTCCCTCTGTAAGCCAAACTCAATAA
This sequence comes from Petaurus breviceps papuanus, assembly GCF_028583685.1. Lineage (NCBI taxonomy): Eukaryota > Metazoa > Chordata > Mammalia > Diprotodontia > Petauridae > Petaurus > Petaurus breviceps. The sequence goes on from NW_027186304.1 coordinate 56,824,468, forward strand.
GAGAAAGGTTCATTCATTCCCTCTCATCTCCCTCCTCTTCTCTTCCATTGTGAAAACATTTTCTTGTCTCCTTAAGTGAGATAATTTACCCTATTATATCTTTTCCTTTCTCCTACTTCCAATAGATTCATCCCTCATCCCTTTATTTTTTAGATATTATCCCTTCATATTCAACTCACCCTGTGCCCTCACCATCTTATCTTCCTATCCATTTCTCCAAATACCCTAATACTGAGAAAGATCTCATGAGTTACACATATCATCTTTCCATATATGAATGGAAACAGCTCAACTTTAATAAATCCCTTATGAATTATCTTTCCTGTTTACCTTTCTGTGCTTCCCTTGAGTCTTGTATTTGAAAGTCAAATTTTCGCTTTATCTCTGACCTCTTCACCAAGAATGATAGATAGTCCTCTATTTCATTGAATATTCATTTTTACCTGAAATCTTATACTCAGTTTTGCTGGGTAAGTGATTCCTGGTTTTAATCTGACTTCTTCTGCCTTGAGATTAGCATATTTTAAGCCCTTTCATTCCTTAATGTAAAAGCTGTAAGATCTTGTGTTACCCTGATTGTATTTCCACAATGCTAAAATTGTTTCTTTCTGGCTGTTTACAACATTTTCTCTTTGACCTGGGAACTCTGGAATTTGGTTACAATATTCCTGGGTGTTTTCCTTTGGGATATTTTTAAAGGGGTGATAAGTGAATTCTTTTAATTTTATTTTACCCTATATTTCTAGAATATCAGGGCATTTTTCCTTGATAATTTCTTGAACGATGCTTTCTACGCTCATTTTTTTCATCATAGCTTTCAAATAGTCCAGTAATATTAAAATTATCTCTCCTGGATATATTTTCCAGGTCAGTAGTTTCTCCAATGAGATATTTCACATTTTCTTCTATTTTTTTCAGTCTTTCAGTTCTGTTTTTATAACATCTTGATTCCTCATAAAGGCATGTAATAGGAATGTAAATTTTTAAGATCTTCCCTGCCCCTAGGCTAAAGTGCACCTGGAGCCTGGGGTGGGAGCCTTGTTTATCAGTAGATACTTTTTGATTGGCCAGTGGGTCAATAAGGTTGTTACATTCTCTGAGCCAGGATAAGGCTTTATATGCCCTGATATGTAGCTTTGTTTTGGGGCTCACTTTGAGAAATGTTCTGTGATTTGATCAGATGAAACTCTGGGAAGCCGTTGCCCAGGGCTCCCCAGCTTTGAAACCCAGATGTTGTTTGGTATGGATGTAATGGTTGGACAGTTTGGAAATCTGTCTACTTGATCTGTTTCTGTCTTGATAATTCTGTCTGTATACTCTGAAGTTCAGGGTGCTGACATTTTTCCCCTGAATGAGGTAAACGATACATGTTTGACTGATTAAAGTAAGCTTGTTAACCAATTTTGAGTTGCTTTCCTTTATCAAAGCAGATCTAAGAACCTGTGCTGGCAGCCACGCTGGGGTGCTTGCTGCTAAAAGGCATTAAACTCCATTTGCTCCATTCTACTATTGAAGGAATTATTTTCTTCAGTAAGCTTTTGGACTTCCTTTTACATTTGGCCAATTCTACTTTTAAAGTCATTCTTTTTCTCTTTGCTTTTTTTTTTTGGAACTATTCTGCCATTTGGGTTAGTCTATTTTTAAGGTGTTATTTTCTTTAGTATTTTTTGGTAAGCTATTGACTCATGTTTCATGATTTTCTTGCATCAGTCTCAATTCTTTTCCCAATTTTTCCTCTACATACTTGATTTTCAAAATCTTTTCTGAGCTCCTTCATGGCCTGCAACAAATTCATACTTTTCTTAGAGGCTTTTGATATAGTGGCTTCAACTTTGTTGTCTTCTTCTGGTTGTAGGTTTTGATCTTCTTTGTTACTTGAGTAAGATTCTATAATCTCAGTTTTTTTTAATACTGTCTGATCATTTTCTCAATCAAATATTTGACTAACTCTCAAGTTAGGACTGTGCTTCTACTGGGGGTGTGGTTGCAGGTGGGGGTACTGTCCCAGGCTTCAGGTGCTTTCTATCAGCTGCTTGATCCCCACAGTCTGTGCAACTAGAGTTCCAGAAGCAGCCACTCCTGCTGCTGCTGCTGCCACTGCCACTGCCATCACAGGTGCCACTACCTCCACTGCCCCAGGGCTGGGCTAGACCATGCTCTTCTTTCACCAAGGTCCGAAAGAGTTTTCCTACTTGATCTTTTTATTCTGTCTTTGGTGTTTCTGGGTTGAGAAGTCTAGAAACCACTACAGCTGCCAGACACTCAAATTATGAGGCCTTTTCTGGTCCTATCTGTGCTGGCATGTCCCACACTGGGCTGTGCTCCCTTCCTAGCCTGGTGTGACCCACCCTTCCTGTTAACCTTCCAGGCTATCCTGGGGTGGAGATGTGTTTCACTTTGTCATTTTGTGGGTTTTGTAGTTCTAGAAATTGTTTAGAGTTGTTTAGCTTTCTTGAATTTTTTTTATGTGAGGATGTTTGCAAAGAAAATAATCTGCTTATACATTGTTTTCTTAGAATTTGCAAATGCCAAAAAAGGAAAAATAAGTACCTACATTTACAAAAAATGTTTGTGGCAGCTATTTTTGTGGTGACAATTTTTTTTTTAAATGGACATTAAGGGCAAGCCCATCAGTTGGGGAATGCTTGTGTTATATGATTATAATGGAATACTATTGTCCAATAAGAAAAGATAAGCAGGCAGATTAAAGAATAACCTGAAAAGAATTGTGTGAACTGATGCTAAGTGAAAAAGAGTAGAACCAGGAAAACAATATAACAGCAACATTGTTGGATGATCACTTAAGATTGACTTATCTCTTCTCAGCAATACAATGAACCAAGCCAAATCCGAGGATTTATGATGGAAAAAGCTGTCTGTATCCAAATAAAGAATCAAAAGACTCAGAGTGAAGTTCAAAGCAAAATATTTTCACTTTCTTGTGTGTCTTTTTTCTTTTGGATTGTTCCTTCTTTCATAACTGTGACTAATATGAAAATATGTTTTACAGGATTGCATGTATATAACATATCAAATTGCTTAACATTTTAGGAAGAGGGGAGGGAGGGAGGATGAAAATGTTTAATTCAAAATTTTCTAAAAACAGATGCTAAAAATTGTTTTTACATATATTAGGAAAACAAGTAAAAACTGTTATTTCATATATTTCAAAAGGTTTTCTTTTATACAACATCTATCTTCTTCCAGATTGTCTTTTATTGCATGCATTTGCATTCCTCATCAAGTGTTTTGATTTTCTTTTGGTTCAATATTGACATTTATCAATATGGATTCAACTTTTTCTATTCTTTTTATTTTCTTAAGTGTTGTACAGGTTTTAAAAAAAAAATCTGTTCTTGAGACTTTTATTTTTCTCTTCAACCTTTAAGGATTATGCTCCCGTGGTTCCATGCTCTTTTGTGAATTTACAGTGGCATATACCTCATCAGTTGTTGATTCATTTTCTTTGTCTTTCAGTATTTAGAAATGTTTGGACTCCTTTAGAGGACCTGGAGACCATCTTCCCTCCCATTCAAGTTTTATCTCTCTCAGCCAATTATTTTCTCTTTCCTAAGATGTTTGATTATTTTAGCTTTATCCCCTCACTTATGTTAACTTTTTAACTGTCTCCTTTGATAGTGGTTTCCTTAGGAGTTGGATCTCATAGCTGTATGAGTCTCCTTCCATGCTGGGGGATTCACTTTTTAGTTTCTGCACCAAGTGTCTTCTGGCAGAGGGTTGGTGTGCTGGTATAAAAACTGACCTTATTTGAAAGCATGTCCCATTTCTTTCATTCTTTGGTGAAGTCTCACACCCTAACATTTTGCTCTAGTTTTCCTCTTTCCTTAGTTCTCTGATCTATCTCTGATATTTGACAGCAAAGATATTGCCTTTCTAGGCAAAGAATGTTTCTTCTTTCATGTACCCCCTTCTACACAAAAGAAGCTGTGCCTGTGAGGAGGAGAGGTAGTTAAGTTCTGCTGCTTATTGTTGTAGAATGGTTGCATGAGAACAGGGATAATGTGGGGTATAGTTAGAATAGACTGAAGCCTCACTATAGAAATCCAGAGTGTGGATCCAAGAGCATAAACCTCTAAGATTGGTAAGGGAGAGGGCAGTGAGTGAAGGTATTAGGGCTTAGGTAATTGTCTTTCTTCATTGCCATTATCACTTAATTACTTCACTGGGATTCTTCTTATATATAAGACTATTTAGACAGTCACAATTATTTTATGTCTTTTGCATAATTCTTATTTTGGTAGATTTGAGAGATAATAAGAAATAGGGCAAATATCCATTCCTCCAAGCTCTTGATCTTTTAATACTTTAGTCACCTGCAATGATTTATTGTCATATTGTTTTGTCCATGTTATCTTGAAGTATTTTTACGGGACAACTTTGAATTTCATACAAATTGGATCTATGTGAGAAAAGTATTTTCACTGAGTCTAACATGTCAGTTGTTCTCTTTGTTGTTGTTCTGTTGGTATGAATGTTTATGATGTTGACTGTATGCACAATATATGTTAAAGGACAGGCAAGTACAATTTAACCTGGTGTGGAGAGGTGGTCTATGACAAAGGATAATCTGTAGTGGTGAATAATATGACTTAATCTGAACATCTTGACTTGGGGCTTATATATTTAAATCTTCTTAGAAGAAGGATGAAAAAGTTACATATTACTTCTGTCTTTATTCCATTTGTCCTTTACAGTTAGCTCACTGGAAGCTAATTACAAGGCTGATAAAAGAGAAGGATATCTTTGATTAGCTACTAACCACAGATACTCTATTTCTATGCAAAATATATTGGTTTGAGACAAGCACTTTGATCAGACATTTTGTGGGGCAGAAAAGTCATTAAAATTTACTAATCACATGAATATATTTGCCAACAAACATGTTTGAAATGATGTATATATGGAATAAAGATCTTTATTGTGTGAATGGTCATATTCCTTGGATTTTTTTTTAGGATTATTGACCATTTCCTCCTTTTTGGTGATAGTCTTAAACAGAGTAAACTAGGTAATTCTCTTCCAACATCTTTACTGGAAACACATTTACATTTAGCTTTCATTTATAATTACTTCTACTTTATTATTAAACAGTATTCCTTAGGAATCCTGCAAGATGTGTAGATTTGGCATGTTTAAAAATTAAAATCCTTTAACACCTACTAGCCATATGACCTTGGGCAAGTTACTTAACCCCAATTGACCTGCCTTCCCCCCTCCAAAAAGGAAAAAAAAATTATTTCAAAGTGTGTGAATATATTCTTATACATATGTATTTTAATAATAGTACATTTTATTTCCTACAAAAATTTAGTAATGCTCTTACTGTTTTCTATTTTACAAATTTATTTTTCACCTAAAAATTAAAAAAAGAAAACCTTCCATTCTTCTATAAAATGATTTGTTCCTCTTTGGGTGACTCATGAATCGTTATTTGTTTTATCCTTCATATACAAGAACTGAATATTTAACATCTCCTTTTGTGACTTCATAAAACTCTTACTGTTGTCCTTTTGGATATTCTAGCATTATTAGACAAATAGTTATCTCAGTGAAGTATTTTCTTTCAGGAGATTACATTTAGACAAAATTAAAAAAAAACTAATATGAGAACCAAATGTATTAATTTACCTAAGTGGTAACCAACAGCAAGAAGAAGTGATTTTATCTTTGCTAGCATTAAAACATTCCTGCATTTTTCTACTAATTTTTTTTAATGACTATGTGATGGATTTGAACCATAGAATCTCCAATTTGGAATAGTTGTCAAAGACAATGTACTAGTACACCCTAAACCTGAAAAAACTGTCCTCATGTTATTGTTCAGTCATGTCTGACTCTTCATATAGTATGCCAATATTGTTCACAGAGATTTCTTGGCAAAGATACTAGAGTAGTTTACCACTTTCTTCTCTACTGGATAAAGGTAAACACAGTTTAACTAACCTGCCCAGGATCATGCAGATTAAGTGTCTGACCAGATTTGAACTCAGGTCTTCCTGACTCCATGTCCAGAGCTCAATCTACTGAGCCATTTATCTGCCACTCAAAAGAACCATCTCCCCTAAAAGAAAATTCACAAAAGGACCCTCAGTTTTCCATGATGATCTTCATTTTATCTTCCACTTCTTGGATAAATAAATTTAAGAATTCATCACCCCTTAAGATCAAACCTATATCTGCCTCTTTGAAGCTTCTATTCTACATTTCTGGCTGGATCTTCCTTCAGGAAGCATGCCAACAAATTTTATTCCCTTCCCTACGTAAAGGCCCTTTCAATACTTAAGAAAAAGTATTAAATCCTTCCTGAACTTTACTTTTCTAAAAAATAAATTAAGCTAAAAACTATTCAGGTCATATAACCAATAACTGCAAGTCAAGAATATAATATCATTCCTCTTGGCAGTAGCATTTCCCACCTGGTTGACCATCTAGGACTCATAACCTCCAGAACTTCACCATTCTACAAGATGAATTAAATTCTGAATCTCACATGTTTTCAGCAGTCCCTGCCCCTGGGGTCCCTGTCACTGGAGTCCTACTGCACTCTGATTAAAAAAGATAAGCACTGATATCTGAGAGTTCCTTCAAAATTCTCTCTTTGAGGTGGTGTTGTAGTCACAGTAACTTTACCTTGTTATTTCTTATCTGAATGATCTCCTGAATTTCATGATTTCCAGAAGCTCATCTATTATCAATTACACTTGGTGCTTTTGAGACAACCATGATAGTCACCCAGTAAGGAACACTATAAGTTTATAGATCTCACTCACAGAAAAATACTGAAAATAACATATTTTAAGTTGGTATATCTGTGTCTCACAAATAATATTTTTTCTACCTTTTGATGACTTTTTTAAAAAAGCAATTGGGGTTAAGCAACTTGCTCAAGGTTACATGGCCACATGTTTCTGGGTGGGTGCTAAGTGTCTGAGCCCGGATTTGATCCCAGGTCATCCTGACTCTGGGGTGGGTGCTCTTACTCGCTGTGCTACCTGGCCACCCTTATTCGATTTTTTCCCCAGTAATGACCGATGATAAACAATTCAGCTGGTTGTAGGTAGACCATCCAAAAATCATAGTATAAGAACCTCATTCTCAAAAGAGCACTGAAGAATATACCTTCCTCTTGAGCAGGCACTAGGAAATGGCTAGTTGTTTTTTTGTTTGTTTGTTTTGTTTTTTTTCTGAATAGACCCATATCTGGGCTCCCCAATGCAGTGCCACCTTTAAATTGGTTATATTCTATATCAGTGGGTATGCCTGCATTGCATGACTTTTCCCCTTTCCTCACCCCCATTACTTGCAACAAGTTTTGTATTGAACCGTTTTACATATTATTCTCAGCACTTGAACTCATTTAGGGCTTATTTTCCTCCCTGTCTCTATATGGATCATGGAACTTTCCTTAGACATAAACTGGGCACCCAGCCAAGGACTTTACCTGTCAAAAACCACACCTCTGATGGGGTCATTTACAACCCAGTTGTAGAAAGAAAAGGTCAATGGAAGCATCCTAAGTCCTTGCATAGGGAATCAATAACTCTGTAAGATCAAATCAACTCTTTTCAGATCATTTCCCACTGATGCAAGAATTCATCCTCCTTTGCGCCCCGGACTCCACTTCCACAACAGCGCCACTCTTTGCAGTTTCTTTTGATATGCTGCCTTCCCTCACTAAATTAGGAGTCCCTTGAGGAGGAGTGTCATCCTTTTCTCGGTATCCCCAGAAATTGGCAAAGTGTCTGGCATACAGTAACCGTTGGATAAATGTTTTTTTTTTCTTTATTAACGACTAGTCAGGAATATAATATCCTTCTATGCCAGTGGAGATATTTTTGCTCCTAAGTAGTGGCCTCTAGGATAAACTATAATACTTTACCTAGGAAGAATACAATGGGATTCTGATCTATTAGAATCAAGAATATGTCACTCTGGGGTAGCTAGGTGGCGCAGTGAATAGAGCACTGTCCCTGGAGTCAGGAGGACCTGAGTTAAAATGTGCTCAGACATGCAACACAAAAACCTAGCTGTGTGAGCTTGCGCAAGTCACTTAACCCCAATTGCCTTCCAAAAAGCAAAAAAACAAAACAAAACAAAAAAACAAACAAAAAAAAAACAATGTCGCTCCATACAAACTGACATCACATTTTCTCTTTTGTTTAGCACATACACTGTTGACTTATATTAAACCAGCTAGCCATTTTCCACCTAAAAGATCTTCACAAAATTGCTTAACCATTCTGGGCTTCAATTTCCTCATTTGTAAAATGAGAGATAAATTAGAATTCTTTAACCTTTATACCACTGAAACAATGATCCTAAAAAAGAGAATCTTTCTTTTTTCACATCAATATCTATTTACAAATACTCCTCCATCTAATACTCATGAATTAATTTTGTAAACCCTGGTATAAAACATTTCAATTAAAATGTATTGTATTAAATTCAATCCACTATATCAATTTGATCATAGCATTTTACTTTAATCCTCATGGTGGTATCTAACAGGTTAGCTATTCCACCTGTGTTTTGGTCATTTTTATTATAAACATGCCACCACTTCCTCTATGCTATGCTTTTTTTATGTCAAAAATCCCTAGAACAACCACAAATTTTAGGGTCACTCCACTAGGTAACCACTCCTAAGGTGAGATTGAAGTATTATGCAATACTTTTAAGTCTGCGTGTTCAACCCTTCTCGACCTACAGAAGTATGTTATTGCCTATGCAATTCTCTCCATTTCTCCCACAGTGAAGAGGAAGCACTTTGTTATTGGAGTGGTAATAACTTGATCCATACCCCCTGCTCTTACAGTTAGCCATTTAATTATTGTAAAGCATCTTTGGCCTCAGTTTTCTTATTAAAAAAAAATGAGATAATTTTAATTGTATTCCACACATAACAGAACAAATTTAAGCAGAAGATAAACTACCAAATTGAAATACCATGGAAACCTTACAACATTTTATAAATACAAACCATATCCTTACAAGTTGGGTAAGAAGGGGTAGTGGCACATAGTGGATATATAGTTGGGCTTGAATCAAGGAAGACTGTTATGTTAGAAGCAATGTACTAATATCACTCCCCATGCAAGCTAAGCTATTTTTTCCCTTAAATGGAATTATTTAAAAATTTGAAAAATTTTTGAAAAATTTTTCTGAAAAATTTGGCTGGCTAAAAACTTAGACTTATTGCACGTTAGGAGTGATTAGCCCAGAGGGAATTCAAGTGCTCTCCTTTATAGTTAGGGGATCATGAAAGGCAACTAAGTAAAGTAAGTTCTGCTCATTTCAATGAACTTGAAAAGTCATAAAGCTTATCCTTATTGAATAACCTTCTTTTGCTATGGCTAAGTAAATATTTCTTTTCCTTAGTGTTAAATGAGCTATGTATGTCTCATTTTGATCCATTTTTGAACCTACAATACAGGAGAACTAGTCTGTTAGGCCAAGTCCAGAAGATCCTGGGGTCAAGCCCTGATTTTGACATGATATTCAAACTGGGATCCTTATGCTTTTTTAGTTTTACAGCAACTCTTTAAGACTATTCATTGCCTTGATAAATAGAACTTTCTTACTTATGAGTTTGTCTTAAAAATAAAATCAGAGAAACACCAAGTGAATGTGAAGAACAGAAAGAAAAAAGTCATTATTGAATCATAGAGTAGATGAGTAGGGAGTCAAATGAAGAAGAAAGATTATGAATAGATTTAAGAAACAGAGAGGAATTTATACTTGACCCAATAGGTAATGGGGAACTGTTGGACTTTTGACATAAAGTGGCCTATGCCTTATGATGATTGATTTGACAGTTGATTGCAGAAACTTCTCAAGTGAGGAAAGACCAGGTAGGGAGAACAACAACATGGCTATGGTGATAGTCCAGGCATAAGATGATGTGGGTCAGCACCAGGCTGGTGGCTGAGTCAGAGACAAAACCTGGACATAAATGAGAAATATCATGACCTTTCTTTGTAAATGGACATATTCCATACCACTTACAAAAATGTTTATGTGTCTCCCATTTTCAAAAAACCTTCACTTAACCTATCCATCACCATGAAGTATTCTAGCATATATCTCCTCCTTTTAATGTTTGCCTCCATAGAAGTCCATCTAAAAGTGTTCATTAAACTTCCTTTCCTCTCACTTTCCTCTTAATTCTGCAATCTGACTTTTTGATGGCATCATGCAATTGAATTTTATTTTCAAGTCTTTCTAAATTTCCTTGCAATATTTTGTTCAACTTCAATGATCTTTGATTAATTCTCATCTTTCTTGACATCTCAATAATCTTATCCTTGATACTCTCTTCTTTCTAGAGTTTTATGACAGATTTTACTCTTGGTTCCCCTTTTTGTATGGAATGATTCATCACAGACTCCTTTACAGGATTGTCTTTCATATTTCTTCTGCTAAATATGAGTGTCCCTCAAGAGTCAACTGTAATCCCTCTTCTATTCTTCCCTTATTTTATTTTTCTTAAAACTCATCAATTCTTTCCAATTATCTATTCTATGTGGATTATTCACAGATTTATGTTTCCAGTTCTAACATCTCTCCATATCTTTAGTCCTTTTAACTCCTACAACTTATTAGACATCTCCAACTGGAATTTCCATAGGCATCCTTAACTTTGACATGTCCAAAAATGAATTCCTTATCTTTTCCCCAAATCCATTTTCTCTTTCTATCTTCCTTAATATTGTAGAATGTAAAACTAACTTCCCAGTTACCCTAGAATTCAAATTGGGTATCTTCACTAACTTTTTAGTATTTCTTACTTCCTTCTAATTCTGACAACTTGCCAAGGCCTTCTAATTTCATTGTTTTAATATGTGACTTCTCTGTATTCACCTTTCTTCTTTTTTGACAATTATAGCACTCTGGCACAGGCTGAAATCACCTGATGTCTGAACTATGAAATTGTCTTTTAGGTGGTCTCTTACTCAAGTTTCTGTGCCCTCCAGTTTTTCCTCCTTTCCGTTGTCAAATTGGGCTTCCTAAACAATAGATTTCTAAATAATGTCACTGTCTGATTCAATAAAGACCTGTAGTTTTTAATTACTTCCATGATCAAATAAAAATTATCTCTTTGCATTTAAAAGCCATTCATAATCTATCTCCTTCCTTTCTTTCCTGTCTTCTTACCTTATTAACCCTTACCACTATGTAACTCACCTTCTCATTGTTTCTTTTTGCTTATTCATTTGTCTTAGTCTTAACCAAACCTTCAGGAATCCATTTTGGATTTTCCTGGAAAATATACTGGAGTCATTTGCCATTCCCTTCTTCAGCTTATTTTATAAATGATGAACATAGGACAGTTTAAGTGACTTGTCCAAGGTCACACAGCTAGTAAGAGTCAGTAGCACGTTAAAACTTAAGGAACAGAAGTCTTCCTGGTTCTAAGCATGGCACTCTTTCCACTCTGCAACCTAGTTGCACTCTTATTGTTCCAAATCACTAGATCTTTCAGCTCTGGACATGTTAGGGAATTTTCTCTGGCTTTCCTCCATGCCTGGAACTCTCTCCTTCCTCACTGATATCTCCTGACATTCTTGGCTTCCTTTACGTTTCAGCTACATTTCCTTCCTTTCAAGAAACCTTTCTTAGACCTTCTAAATCTAATTGCCTCCCTTTAAGTCTCTCTCTAATTTATCTTGAATGTATCAACTTCTTTCACAGCTTCTTTGTTTGTTTTTGCACATGGTTGTCCTCATTAGATTATTAGCTCCTTGAGAGCAGAGTCTATTTATTTTTATTTTTAGTGCTTAGAGCAATACTAGGCACAGAGTAGACGTCATTTGAATTCTTTGTAATGTTACTGAGCATTTGGAAGTAGAAAGGACAAGTAGTGGTCTCAGATTAGATATATGGGGTGAGAATTTGGAAGAAAATCAAGGATTTTAGAGACTGGGTAACTGGCATTTAATAATGTCTAAATTTAAAAGAGGGAAAACATATTTTTTTTCCATTATGGGGGGATGATGAGATCTATTTTATACATATTTATTTTAAGATATCTAGGGGAAATTCATTTCAAGACAGGCAGTTGAAGATCTGGCTGTGGATGACAGAAGAATGTAGTTAGGAACAATCTCCATCAAAGAAAATTAAGAAAAATTGTTGAGATAAAGTCCATTCATTCACTTTAAGAGAACAAACTCCTGAAATCCATTGACAGTCAGAAAAGTTGGTTGCACATGACATCAGAAAGAAGATTCCATATTAAAAGACAAAAAGAAAATATGAGGATGGAGAACAGAAGCACAAAATCAAAGTAACAGTAAAATTTCCCAAAGACAGCAATTCGTATTTCTGCAAATGATTCATAAGATAAAAACAGAGAACTTGTAAAGTTCACAGATAATAATTTTAATATTTTAAGAGATAAACCTTTCAAGCTTTAAGTCCATAAGCAAAAAAGAAACTAAAGAAAATATTTTTTTAAATGTGATGACCATAAAAAAAAAAGGCTTGAAGAAAATTAATGGAGAGAACAGAATTAGACAATTAGAAAACAGAGTAACCTAGTGAAGCAAGGACAAACAAATGTGAAGGGATGAAATTCAGTGCATTAAAAAAAAATAAATGTAGAATGAAAGTTGTGTGTTTAAAGAGGAAAAGGTGGGGATACTAATACAGTAAATTTGCAATGTTGATGAAAATTTAGGAAAATAACAACCTAATTTTCATAAGGTTAAATTTGAATTCATCCAATATAAAAGTAACAGATATGGAAAGAAAGCAAAATCCAACAATATGTTACTTGGAAAAGAAAGCAAAACCTTAAAACATTTTGCTTACAATAAAAAGACTTGAAAAACAAAGTAAAACAAATATAAAAATAATAAGCCAGGGGGGGAAAAAAAACACTGGGTGGTGTAGTCAAGATTGTGGAGTAGAAAAAAGACTTCCACATGGCTCCACCTTCCATGTCCTCCAATTCATGTAAAAAATTATTCTAAACAAACTTTGAAGCTAAAGAACTCACAAAATGTCAGAGAGAAGCTAGCCTCGGGTGGAAGACAGCCCAGCAGGCCGGCAGGAAGGGGCCAGTGCAGTCCTCTGGGAGCTGAGCCCAGCCCTTGTGAGCCCATGGTTTTAGCCTCAGGGTGCCCACAACCAGTTGCCAGCTGGAGGGACTTCAGATCACCAGCAACTGTAGTGGTTTCTAGAATAATCAACCCAAAGGTGCCAAAGAGAAAGTGAGAGGTCATTGTGGACTTTGTGGGAACAGGGAGTTCTGGAATGTGCATCTGGCATTTGCTACTGGGGCGAGAATCAACTGAGGCTCCACAGCCATGCAGCCACCACCACATGGCTGCTTCAGAACTCCTGGCCTGCAAATTATAGCTGGACCAAGCAAACTTTCTGAGGGGTAATTGCTCTTGCTTTAACCTGCTTGGGTATGGATCATTGTCTAGGGTGGAGGTCCTTGGGTGTATGACCAGTTTGCCAGAGCATGTGGAGACTTCAGAGAGGGCACCAAACTCATAGCTTCAGCAGCTGTGAAAACCCCAGTGATTGGGACAAAGCTCCCTTCTTGGATAGCAGAATTCTACTGTGGCAAAAACCTCAAAAGTCAAGTAATTGAATGACAGCATGAGCAAGCCAAGGAAGTAAAGAAATCATAGTAATCTGACTTTACACTCCTATTTTGGGAACAAAAGGGATCAAAGCAGGAAACAGGAGGAACACAGTGAAGTCAGAACTCCTGCACCACAGTAATCCAAGAAAAATATGAGCTGCTTACAGGCCAAGGAGGAACATTAGAAGGATTTTGAAAACCAAATAAAAGAAGTGGAGGAAAATTTGGGAAGAGAAATGAGAATAATTCAAGAAAATTATTTATTGTCTATTGAAATTTTTTACATTGTTAGACAGAAGCACTCTTATTTATTGATTTATGTTGACTTCTGAGACAGAAATTGAATTAAGATGATAGTACTGGCAATGTGTGAATATTTAATGTGTGTAAATATTTTTGTGGCTCTGTCAAGCTTTGTTTTCTGAGAAACAGGTACTTTAAAGAGCTGTCCCTATAAACCATTGTATGAAACAGGAGTGGAGAACTGCCTACTTGCGAGTCCAAGTAACAGTCTGGTGAATCCAGGCAAGAGCTGGGAGAATGAAAGTGGAATCTTATAGTTTGGAAGTCAGCCTCTAGTTAAGAAGAAAGGACCTTTACTTGAGTACTCAGTGCTCACTGATGAGATTGTACCTTACTTATGACCGAGGGGTGGATGGACTTTATACTTTCCACTACCCCTTAAGGATGATTGACTTTAGGAGCACTGCTCCTGAAGGATGATTAGCTTAAGGATGATTGGAAGCCATCCTCTTCTTAAAGAAGAAAGGAAACTTAGCTTAGGCACTCAATACAGATTGACGAGATTGTGACTTACTGAATGATATGTTTTGTTTAACACTATGTAACCACCTTAGTAATGAGTTGTTATGTTATATTTTTGTGAATCTTTTGCTTTAGTTTATTGCTGGATAAATAGAGAGTTCACTATACTATGTGGTCAGAACCTTAAAATTCTTCACAGCAACAGTCCTCAGGAGAGCTGCGCATGACTGTCTCTACACTTTCTAATCATATTAGTCATCAGTAAATCCATAAAGATTTATTAAGCATATAATGTGCTAAGTGTGAAGGATACAAAGAAAGATATGTCAGTCCCGACACTTGAGGAGCTCACAATCTAATGGGGGCAAAGAACTATGAACAAACAAAATATAGAAGATAAATTACAAATAATTTCAGGATAAAGTCCCCTGAATTAAGAGGATTTGGGAAATACTTAATCTCTTTTTAATACTCTATTTTACAAACCATCTTGAAATTATTTGCTCCTAGATTTCATTCCTACTTCTTCCACCATTGTGAAGTCATATGTATTGTCTCATATGAATTAGTACATTTTTACTCATCTCCATATATTGAAATCTATTTCTTTTTTCCATGGCCTTGGTGAACTGTCATCTCTGTATTGACTATCCTCTTTTCCATGAGCCATTTTTCCAATTCTTAAGTTCCACAGGTCATTTAATTCTCCTGTGACATCATTACAATATATCTGAGGTTATAAAATTTATATTTGTACATGAAATATCCTCCTTACTACAAGTTATTTGATGGTAATTTTTATCTTTTAACTATAGTATTTTGTACAGAATATCATACATATTTATTGAATTGAAAATTGAATTTAAAAATAGGTGAAAATAACAGAAATAAGTGATTGGATAAGCCAACAGGGAGAAAAAAAGGAAAAATGTGTTTTATTTTTAATGTTGATTACTTATAGAATGGTGGTTCTATTATGGAGAGGAAAAAGACTTTAGGGTGAGACAAGGTTATAAGAGTGAACAGTGGGAATATCAATTCATAGACATCGACCAAAGAGTTTAAAGTTGTGGAAACATAACCATTTTTTTCTTTCTTTAATACCATATACACACACATACATTTATACACACACACACACATACATACATACACACTAATATACACATACACATATATGTGTGTGCATATATATATATAATATATATCTTTAAATATATCATAAATATTTACACATATACATATATATTTACTTATTTTTAGTTTTCATATTCACTTCCATAAGATTTTGGTTTTTTTTCCCCTTCCCTTTCCTCCTCCCTCCTCAAGATGGCATGCAATCTGATATAGGCTTTACTTATACATTCATATTAAAATTATTTTCACATTAGTCACTGTGTAAAGAAGAATTAGAACTAATGGGGAAAAATGAGAAAAAAGAAACAAACAACAAAATAAAAGGAGAGGAGATATTATGCTTTCATCTGCATTCAGACTCCCCAGTTTGTTCCCTGTATGTGGATAACATTTTCCATTATGAGTCTTTTGGAGTTGTCTCAGAACCTTTCATTGGTGAGATTAGCTAAATCTGTCAATGTCAGTTATCAAACAATGTGGCTCCCACTATGTATAATGTTCTCCTGGTTCTGCTCAGTTCATATATGTCTTTCCACATTTTTCTTAAGTCCATCTGGTTATCATTTTTCTTGCAAAATTGTACTCCATCACATTCATATACTTTAACTTGTTCAATTATTTCCCAACTGATGGTCATCTTTTCAATTTGCAGTTCTTTGCCACAACAAAAAGAGCTGCCATAAATCTTTTTGTACATGTTGCTCCTTTTCCCATTTTCATAATCTCTTTGGGATATAGACCTGGAATTACTGGATCAAAGGTTAAGCAAAATTTTAAAGCTTTTTGGGCAGAGTTCCAAAGTGTTCTCCAGAAGGGTTGCATCAGTTTACATCTCTACTAACAATGCATCAGTGTTTCAATTTTTCCACATCTTCTCCAACATTTATCATTTTCCTTTTTTGTTATATCAGCCAATCTTATAGGTGTTATGTGGTACCACAGAATTATTTTAATTTGTATATCCCTGATCAATAGTGATTTAGGGCTCTTTTGCATATGACTATAGATAGTTTTAATTTCTTCCTCTGAAAACTGCCTGTTCATATCTTTTGACCATTTATCAATTGGGGAATGATTTGTATTCTCATAAATTTGACTCAATTCTCTAAGTAATTGAAAAGTAAGATTTTTATCAGAAGTACTGGCATTAAAAATTGTTTCCTAACTTTCTATTTTCCTTCTCATCTAGGTTGCATTGGCATTGTTTGTGCAAAAAAAAAAAATCAGTTTAATCTAATCAAAATCATTCATTTGCATTTCATAATGTTCTTGATCTGTCATTTGGTCTTAAATTCTTCCTTTCTCCATAGGTCTGACAGGTAAACTGTTACTTGCTTTCATAGGTTGCTTATAATAAAAATGAAACAAATTGTATCCAATGACCACAGCCAGTCTTCCACTGTCAAAGCATGAGAAAAAACTCAAAGCCCTTGAAAACTGTTTTGGGGATCTAGCCATGGGACCACACCCAAGCAACTCACACATGTTCCCACACCCCATCCCAAGTTCCCAGAAAAAAACTCAACCTCTAAAGTCCTCTTCAAGTCCTGTGTCTAGAACATGAGTTCTAGAACATGAGTTCATGTCTATGAACATGAGTGAGACAATGGACCTATTGGTGTCTTAGTCAAACCCCTGTTTTTCTAAGAAATAAATGATGATGACTTCATCAGTAGATGTAATTCCCAATAAATGCATTTGTTACACTAATGAGTCACCCAACTGAACTATGGTCTCAGTCCTTTTCACTGGGGATTAGAGAGTTATCCTTAGAAAAGAAGAGAAAGACTTCTTATGAGACACAAGATAAGAAGGGGAGAGTATGAGTGAATATAAAAAGAAATATTTAAGTAGCAATGAAAGAAGTTGAAAGATCTATCTATCTACATTGATAATAGAGGCATGGGAATCTATGACACTAATTATAAGTTATATTGTGCAAGTGTTGAAGACAATAATCCTAAAAACATCTTTGATAGAACATACAAAGCCTTGGAACAATAGGACTGGGAGACGTAGAGGCAGGCCTGGAAGGCCTGGCTGGAAGAGGCAGGCCTGGAAGGCCTGGCTGGAAGAGGCAGGCCTGGAAGGTGCTGCCAGCAGAGGCAGTCCTGGAAGACATGGCTGGCAGAGGCAGGCCCAGAAGGGGCCTGATCAACTTGGAGGGCAAGTCTTCCCACAAACCACAAGGTCCACTACCAGGCCTATCACCAAAGGGCTGGGACTGGAAAGAGCAAGGAAAGAAGCAAATGCAGGGACCCCTGTCCTGGACAGCAAACACTCCTGGGACTACCTCTCCATAGCCCAGAAATTAAAAAAACAAGCCCCTTTCAGGACCTCCAAAGACCAGAATGACAGAGTGAAACTCACTTGCTCCAAACCCCACCTCTGACACTGAAAACATTGTAACTCTTGCCCTAGGGCAAAACCCTCTACAGTAAAGGCTTGGTATCATAGAGGAAGGGTGTGGCTAGGACTCTGCCTCAAAATAGGTAGAAAGCAGACTACAAAGACAAAGACTCTGGAGTCCTACTATCCTCAGAGGGAGGAACCAAGCTCAGAGAGAGACAATGTGGACTCCACACGCAAAGCTAAAACTTCAACAGGCAATGGGTCCCAAGCACAAAAGGCTCTCCTAGATGAGATCAAAAGGAACTTTGAAAAAAAAATGAGAGAGATAGAAGACAAAATGAATAATTCTCTCAAAACCAAAATAGCAGAATTAGAAAAACACTATAATGAAGAAAACATCTCTCTAAAAAGAAAAGTGTATGATATGGAAAAGGAGCTCCAAAATTAACCAAGGAAAATAATTTGCTAAAAACTAGAATTAACCAAATGGAAACAAATAACTCTATGAGGAACCAAGAATTAGTCAAGCAAAACAACAAGAATGAAAAAATAGAAAAAGAGATAAAATACCTCAAAGAAAAAATAACTGACCAGGAAAACAGATACAGGAGAGATAATATGAGAATCATAAGCCTATCAGAAAATTATGATGAAAAAATCAGCCTGGACAACATTCTCTAAGAGCTCGTTAAGGAAAACTGCCCTGAGATACTAGAACCTGAGGGTAAAATAGAAATCAAGAGAATCCACCGGACACCTACATAAAGAGATCCCAAACTGAAAAGTCCTCGAAATATTGTGTCCAAACTCCAGAACTACCAGATAAAAGAGAAAATACTTCAAGCGGCCAGAAAGAAGCAATTCAAATATCGAGGGTCCACAGTGAGGATTGCACAGGATTTGGCAGCCTCTACACTGAAAGATAGGAGGCAGTGGAATACAATTTTCCGGAGGGCAAAAGAGCTCGGGTTACAACCATGGATCACATACCCAGTGAGACTGAACATATTCTTCCAGGCAAAGAGATGGTCATTCAGTGATATAACAGAGTTCCAGACCATCTTGATAAAAAGCCAGATCTCAATGGTAAATTCAACCTCCAATTACGAGATGCAACAGTGACTTAGAAAGGTAAACAAGGAGAACACACACACACCCTGCTATTTGATAAGAGCAAATGGGTTATAGACAAGTAGAGGGTATGGGTATAAAATACACAAAATGACGATTTAAAAAAAAATCCTATTAAGGGATACAAAGGCACTGCAATGGAAGAAAGGGAATGGATGAAGTGGAAAAGGGTAAATTATGCCAAACATAGAGGCATAAAAACTGTATAGCAGAGGGAAAAAAGGGAGAGAGTTGGGAAGCATATGAGCTTTTCCTTCATTTGTTTTGGATCAAGGAGGGAATAACAACCAGCTAAGCATAGGACTCTATGGAGAAGAAATGCAAAAAGTATCATTTTAGAGGGAAAGAGGGGAGGGAGAGGAGCTTTGCATGAGATTTGTTCCTGTCACTCTTGGTGCAAAGAAGAAAAACATACTTCATTAAGTATAAAAATATCCTACAGGCAGTAGGAGGGGGAAAGGGTTATGAAAGGGAGGTGGGAGTGGTTTTTAGGGAGGGAAGAAGTAAGGGGAAAGGGGAGGAAGAGGGTGGGGAGCTGATAAGGAAACACTGAGGGAGGCAGTGGTCAAAAGGGAAACTATTAAGGGGGGGAAGGGAGAAGGGAGGGAAAATATGAACATTAACAAGGGCAGGAAGAGGATGGAGGGAAAGAAACAGATAACAATCATAACTGTAAATGTGAATGGAATGAACTCTCCCATAAAACGGAGACAGATAGCAGAATGGATTAGAAATCATAATCCTACAATATGCTGTTTACAAGAAACACATCTGAAACAGAGGGATACACACCAGGTAAAGGTAAAAGGTTGGAGTAAAATATATCATGCCTCAGCTAAAGGAAAAAAAAAGCAGGGATAGCAAACATTATCTCAGATAAAACAAAAGCAAAAATCGACCTAATTAAAAGAGATAAGGAAGGAAACTATATACTGTTAAAAGGCACCATCGAGAATGAAGTAATATCATTATTTAACATATATGCACCAAGTGGTTTAGTATCCAAATTCCTAGAGGAGGAGGTAAAGGAATTAGAGGAAGAAATAGATAGCAAAACTATGCTACTGGGAGAACTTAATCTCCCCCTCTCAAATTTGATAAATCCAACCTCAAAATAAACAAGAAAGAAGTTAAGGAGGTGAACAGGATTTTAGAGAGGATAGGATACATCTCTGGAGAAAACTGAATGGGGGGGAAAAGGAATATACTTTCTTCTCAGCGGTTCATGGCACATATTCAAAAACTAACCACGTTCTGGGGCATAAAAACCTCAAAATTCTATGCAGTAAGGCAGAAATATTAAATACATCCTTCTCAGATCATGATGCAATAAAAATTATATTCAATAAAGGTCCAGGGAAAGACAGATGAATATTTACAAACATTACAAGTTACCCAGATTAACTTAAGAGGAAGTAAATTACTTAAATAATCCCATCTCAGAAAAAGAAATTGAACAAGCCATCAGTCAATTCCCTAGAAATAAATCTCCAGGGCCAGATGGATTCACTACTGAATTCCATCAAACACTTAAAGAACAATTAATTCCAATACTCTAAAAAGTATTTGGGAAAATTAGTGAAGAAGGAGTCCTATCAAATTCTTTTTATGACACAAATATGGTACGGATACCTAAATCAGGAAGAGATAAAACAGAGAAAGAAAATTATGGACTAATCTCCCTCAGGAATATAGATGCAAAAATTCTAAATAAAATACTAGCAAAAAGACTACAGCAACTTATTTCAAGAATAATACACTTTGATCAGGTAGGATTTATTCCAGGAATGCAAGGATGGTTTAATATTTGGAAAACTGTCAGTATAATTGATCATATCAACAATAATACTAGCAGAAACCACATGATCATCTCAATGGATGCAGAAAAGGCTTTTGACAAAATAAAACATCCATTCCTATTAAAAACATTAGAAAGTACAGGAATAACTGGAGCCTTACTTAAAATAATAGGTAGCATCTATTTAAAGCCACCAGCAAGTATTATATGTAAAGGGGAGAAGCTAGAAGCATTTCCCATAAGATCAGGGGTGAAACAAGGGTGTCCACTATCACCCCTCTTATTCAGTCTGGTACTAGAAATATTAGCAGTAGCAACTGGAGAAGAAAAAGAATCAAAGGAATCAAATTAGGCAAAGAAGAGAGCAAGCCATCACTCTTTGCAGATGACATGATGATATACTTAGAGAATCCTAGAGAATCAAGTAAAAAAAAAACTACTTGAGACAATAAATAAATTTGGCAAAGTTGCAGGATATAAAATAAATCCATATAAATCCTTGGCATTCCTATATATTTCCAATGAAATTCAACAGCAAGAGATAGAAAGAGAAATCGCATTTAAAATTACTGTAGACATTATAAAATATTTAGGAATCTACCTGCCAAAACAAACCCAGGACCTATATGACCACAACTACAAAACACATTTCACACAAATAAAGTTAGATCTAACTAATTGAAACATATCAATTGCTCATGGCTGGGTCAAGCTAATATAATAAAAAGGAAAATTTTTCCTATATTAAATTATATATTTAGTGTCATACCAATTAATTTACCAAAAAACTACTTTATAGAGCTACAAAAAATAGTAACAAAATTCATTTGGAAGAATAAACATCCAGAATATCAAGGGAATTAATGAAAAGAAATGCTAGGGAAAGTGGACTAACTATACCAGATTTCAATCTGTATTATAAAGCAGCAGTCCTCAAAACTACTTGGTACTGGCTGAGGAATAGAGAAGTGGATAAATGGAATAGATTAGGCACACAAGATTCAGAAGTCAATGACTGTAGTAATCTATTGTTTGATAAACCCCCAGACCCTGGTTTTGGGGATAAGAACTCACTATTTCACAAAAACTGCTGGGAAAACTGGAATGGTAGAAACTGGGCATAGACCATTATCTAACACCATATACCAAAATCAAGTCTAAATCGGTGCATGATCTAGGTATAAAGGTTGATACTGTAAGCAGTCTCCTAAAAGAAGGAATAGTTTACCTATCAGACTTGTGGAGAGGGAAAGACTTTATGACTAAACAAGAATTAGAGAACATTAAAAAATGTAAAATGGATAATTTTGACTACATGAAATTGAAAAACTTCTGTGCAAACAAAGCCAATATAACCAAGATTAAGATGGAGGTGGGAAATTGGGAAAGAATCTTTAAAACCTATGTCTCTGACAAAGGACTCATTTCTAAAATCTACAGAGAATGGAGCCAAATCTATAAGCATAGAAGTCATTCCCCAATTGATAAATGGTCAAAGGATATGAACAGGAATTTTTACAAGAAAGAAATTAAAGATATCTATAAGCATATGAAGAAATGCTCTAATTCACTATTGATTAGAGAAATGCAAATCAAAACAACTCTGAGGTACCACATCTCACCAGTGAGATTGACTAAGATGGCAAAACAGGAAAATGACAAATGCTGGAGAGGATGTGGGCAAATTGGAACACTAATGCATTGCTGGTGGATTTGTGAACTGATCCAGCCTTTCTGGAGAGCAATCTGGAATTATGCCCAAAGGGCTATAAATACTTTCATACCCTTTAATCAAACAATACCACTCCTAGGGTTATATCCCAAGGGGATCATAGAAATAGAAGAAAGACCCATATATACAATAATATTTATAGCAGCTCTTTTTGTGGTAGCAAAGAATTGGAAATTAAGGGGGGTGCCCATCAATTGGGGAATGGCTGAACAAGTTGTGGTATATGCATGTTATGGAATACTATTGTGCTATAAGAAATGAGGAGCAGACAGTCTTCATATTTACCTGGAGAGGCTTAAAAGAACTGATGCTGAGTGAGAAGAGTAGATCCAGGAGAAATTTGTACACAATTACAGACACAAAGTGTGTGTGATGACCAGCTTTGATAGAATGGACTCTTTTCAGCAATGCAGTGACATAAGTCAATTCCAAAAGACTCATGATGGAGAGAAATATGTGCATCCAGAGAAAGAACTAGAAAGAACTGAGTTTATATCCATGTGGAAGCAAAATACCCGATCTTTTTCCTTCTCTTATTTGGTTTTATGTCCTCTTTACCATTTTTTATTCCAGCTGATACTATCCATCCTTATAACCTGACTAATGTATAATGTGAACGTATTTACAGACCTATACTTTACTATAAGCCACCATGGAAAAGAAACAATAGGATTGGGATTTGTCACTCAAATCTTTGAAATTTCTATAGAAATCTGAGTTGTTTGGATCATGACTGTCATTATTTTTATTATTTTTAAATTGCTTGGAATTCAAATTCCTTTTATTAATCCTCTTGTTTACATTGTTGTAACCATTATGTGTGTATATATATATATACACACACACATACATACACACATTTATATAATATATATATATATATATATATAGTGTCTGCTTATATCACTCAGAATGATAGCTCACATAAAGTCTCCCATGTTTCTATTAAGTACTCATCTTTTTAATTTCTTACTTTTGCCCATATATGTGAGCTTCTTCACAATTCAACATTCACTGCATCCTCAACAACAACAATAAAAACGATAGTGATGATTTCAACTTTCTAAAGACATTGAACCTCATATAAGACAGCTTATTATAGTGAAAAGATAATGAATTTGGAGATAGAAGACCTGATTTAATCTCAGTTCTACTACTTCTTACTTGTGTATCCATTCACAGGTCATTTAAATTCTCTAGGACTACATTTCCTCATCTGTCAAATGAGGTAGCTGGACTTCAAAATCAAGGTAAGCCAACAATTATTGTGAAGTGTTTATTACTCACGAAACACTACGTCCTGGGAATGCACACATAAGGAAGAAAAATCTTCCCTCAAGTTTATGTTCTAATATAAAGATAATAACACATTAAAAAAAGTTAAAAAGAAAGGTGGGGAGGGGAAGAAGATACAGGGAAATGCCAGGGGAAAATCTTCAGAGAGTTCAGATTTGAACCTGTCAAGGATTGAAAGAATAAATATGGCTACTTTGAATACTTTCTGCTTCTGCAAGTACTTACTAATCAAAGAAAGAGACAGAGGACCTCAACACTCATCCCATTGCATTGGGTAATTGTTACCTAATGTTTCTGTATTCCTTGTTTCCAAATTTCTGAAATGAGGAATTTAGACTTAGACATCTCCTGAGGTCCATTTTCCTTTTCATTTATAACTATATTGCCCTATGCTTTTTTGGGAATATATTGGGTTTCCTTTCTGTATTTGACACCTTTGTGAAATAAGCCAAATTTTGTAATCTATAGGATAAATATAAGTAAAAGTTTGTCATGTTTCTTATATATTTACAAATTGATATTTAGATTATTTAGATGAATTCACACCGCTAACAACACAACATGAGAGGGCCTTTTCTCTTACAATATCTCTATCTACTGGTCCCATATTTTGCTATCCTAGCCAATCAAAGGGCTTTGAGATATAACTGTGAAATTCTTTTGTTTTATACTTACCATACCATAAGTAATTTGGAAAATGTTTTAAATTGGTTATCTAGAAGTTGCAACTCTTTTAAAACTTGTTTGTTCATGTCATTTGATAATAAATTTATTAAGGAATGACATTGGTCTGATATATTTGGGTCAATTCCTTAGATATTTATCTTCCTTACTAAATTCCACAAAACTGGTGCTGCTCCAGAAGAACACTTATTGCAGTGTTTTCTCATTCAAATTTCACCTTCGTTGATACCGTTGAGGCAAAATGTCTTTGATTTTATGTAATTGAGATTTTCATTTAGTCTTTTATCATTACCTCTCAACTTTCTTTGGTTAAAAATTCTCCCCTTAACATAACTGTTAAAGGTGCTTTCTTCAGTTTTCCATTAAAATGACCTTTTGTATGCTGATATAGAATTGATTTCATGTTTATTGGGATATAAAATATTGGTTTAAACCTCACAGACCCAGATCTTTTTTGGTTTTCTAGTAGTCTTTTGTCAAAGAGAAATTCCTTTCCCCAGTAATTCATATATTTTCCATTTCTCCAGGTATTATTATTTTCATTGACTGTGCCTTTTTTTATGGTCAAGGTTAATGCACAGATCTATTCTTTTATTTTGTAACTAGCAACAGTTTGGAGGATTAATATTTTGTAATTTTGTTTAATATTTGACAACAGTGATATTTATATAGCAGATAGACTTTTCAAAGTTTGGCAATTCAAAGTACAGACTTGTCCAAATTTGACAGTTCAAAGTATTTTCTTTCATACTATGTAACTGAACAAAAAACATTGTGGTGCACTTCAATAGAGTTCCTTTTTGCTACATATGTTGGTATAACTTTCTAAAAAGCATTCTTCAAAGCATCTCCAGATTTATCAAATAAAGTCCATTAAATAACATTTGCTTTCAAAGTCAGGCCTCAGCATTATGAGTTGCCTTCTGATAACTGACAACTAAAGAGAACTATGGAGAAATGATCTGAAACTCAGAAAACAAACCTGATTCATGACACTAATACATATTCCCCTTTTCTTTAATTTTTTTTAAAGTTCTAGTTGCTTTGCCTCTCTTCTGCAGATCTACTGCTACCCTGACTTTCCTGAAGGATTTATGCTTTTTGCATGCGCCCAAATAGGAGGTGCTTTGGCATCATGTAGATCAAGCCTTCAGATGTTTGATTGTATATCTATACTTTTATCAGCAAAGCACTGAGTGAGCATGTTCAGTATTTATTGATGTCCTTAAGGTAAAAATTGGGAATTGCAGCAGTTCACTTTCTAAATCTTAAACTATGTTTACAATGAAAAATAAACTAATGTTTTAAGTGAAAGCTTCCCTTAATCATAGAGTAAAAAAAAAAACAAATTTAAAAGAAATACTTTTATAAAAATCTATTTACATGGCATTCATTTCTTCTGATAACACAGACAGCATAGTCCATCTCCTTGCCAAGACTTAACCCTCTATCCTCACCCATCATTTCATTCCATTTCATCTTCTCCAGTAGATTTTCCTGTCATTCTTAGTGACTCTAATGTCTAATCTCTCCCTGTCTGCTAGCTGAGCCTTTGCTACCTACAAAAAGACTAATGTCTTACTCACCGTAAAGCAAAATAAAACCAGATCAGTAACAAAAAAACATATTTTTATTTTTACTATAACTACTAGATTTTTGTTTTAAAAGTTTTTGAGAAAGGTGTTTGGAATCAGTGCCTCCACTTATTCTCCTTTCATTTTCCTAACCTCAAAAAGCTTCTGAGATTACTCTGTCCAAAGTTATCAAGTATCAAGTATTCTCTCTCTCATTCTCTCTCTCTTGTTCTCTCTCTCTCTCTCTCTGTCTCTTTCTTGCTGTCTCTGTCTCTCTATCTCTCTCTGTCTTTCTGTCTCTCTCTCTGTCTCTCCCTGTCTCTCTCTCTCCCCCTCTCTGTCTCTGTCTTTGTCTCCATCTCTATCTCTTGTCTCTGTCTCTCTGTTTGTCTCTCTCTGTCTCACACACACATACACACATCTCATCTCATCTCACCTCATCTCATCTCATCTCATCTCATCTCA
>NW_027186304.1:56851029-56858635 GCF_028583685.1 Petaurus breviceps papuanus
TCATCTCATCTCATCTCATCTCATCTCATCTCATCTCATCTCATCTCTGTCATGGCAAGAAAAGAAGTACTTAATGCCTTGTTTCAGCCATTTAATTATTTAGCACCTTGTTTCAGTTCAAGTTTCTTTTTTTTAATTAAATTATATGTTTAATTTTATTTTCCATCATTCATTTCCACAAGATTATGAGTTACAAATTTTCTCCCTGTTTTTCCCATACACACCATGCCAAAACAGTGATTCCACTGTATACCCCCTCCCCCAATCTGCTCTCTCCTATCTTCTCCCCCATCCTCCCCTCAACTTTCAAGTAGGGCAAGATGGATCTATATACCCCAGTGCCAGTACATCTTATTTTATAGCTGCATGTAAAAATAATAATAATATTTATAATATTTGATTTTAAAACTCTGAATTCCAGATTCTTTCCCTACGTCCCTCATCACCCACCCTTACTGGGAAGATAAGCAATTCACTATAGTTTCTACATGCATAACAATGCAAAACATTTCCATTCTGTATATATTGTGGAAGACTGACTATATTTCCCTGTATCCCATCCCACCCCCAATTGTTCTATTCTCTACTTTGATCTTGTCCCTTTTCAAAAGTGGCTGCTTCCAACTGCCCTCTTCCCCAGGCTGCCCTCCCTTCCATTATCCCCCCTCTCATCCCCTTTACCCCTTACTCTCCTGTAGGGTGAGATATCCTATTTAATGTGTATGGCATTCGCTCCCAAAGCGAAATTCAATAAGAGTAAAGTTGACCCATTCCCTTTTGTGTTCTTTTTCTTCCCCTCCATTGTAACAGGTTTCCATTGCCTCTTCTGTATAATTTACCTCATTCTGTCTCTCCCCATGTCCTCCCATTATATTCCTCTCTCATCTGTCAATTTTACCTTTTACGTATAATCCTCCTCTTTAGCTGATGCTGTCTTTGTGTACCTGTATATATGTATATATATATGTATGTATATATATATATACACATATATGTGTACACACACAAAGTCACATGTGTATCCTTATGCCTACATACACATATGTGTGTATGAATACATATACACATAATATATATATACACACATATATACATGCATTTATATTCTCTTCAACTATTCTCATACTGAGAAAAGTTTCAAAAGTTACAATTATCATTTTTTGATGTAGGAATATAAATGAATCAACTTTGATAAGTTCCTTATGATTTCTTTTCCCTGTTTACCTTCTCATGCTTCTCTTGCTTCTTGTATCTGAATATTGAATTATCTATTCAACTGTTTTTTTTTTTCATCAAGAATGCTTGAAAGTCCTCTATTCCTCTGAATAACCATATTTTCCCCTGAAAAATGATAATCAGTTTTGCTGGGTAGGTGATTCTTGGTTTTAGTCCCAGCTCTTTGACCTCCAGAATATCATATTCCAAGCCCTTCAATCCCTCAATGTAGAAAACGCCAGATCCTGTCTTATCCTGATTGTGTTTCCACAATATTCAAATTGTTTCTTCCTGGCTGCTTGTGATATTTTCTCTTTCATCTGGGAATTCTGGAAACTTGCTCTAATATTCCCAGGAGTTTTTGTTTTGGGATCTTTTTTAGGAGGTAATCAGTATATTCTTTTAACTTCTAGTTTACCCTCTTGTTCTAAAGCATCAAGGCAATCGGCCTTGAGAATTTCTTGAAGGATGATTTCTAGGTTCTTTTTTTATTGAGCATGGCTTTCAGGTAGTCTGATCTTTTTTAAATTATGTCTCCTGGATCTATTGTCCAGATCAGTGGTTTTTCAAATGAGATATTTCACATTGCCTTCTATTCTTTCATTTGTTTGGATCTGTTTAAAAGCATCTTGATTTCTCATAAAGTCACTAGATTCCATTTGTTCCAATCTAATTCTGAAGGAATGATTTTCCTCAGTGAGCTTTTGAGATTCTTTTTCCATCTAACAAATTTTGATTTCTAAGGCATTCTTTTCCACATTGCCTTTTTGAGTGTCTTTTGCCATTTGAGTTAGTCTATTTTTAAGGCCTTATTTTCTTCAGTCAGATTGTTGACTTGTTTTCATTATTTTCTTGCACCATTTAAATTTCTCTCCCCAATTTTTCTTCTACTTCCATTTATTTTTCAAAATCATTACTAAGTTCTCCCATGGCCTGTACCAGTTCATATTTTTCTTAGAGGCTTTTGGTACAGGAGTTCTGACTTTATTGTCTTCCTTCTGTTCCATCCCTTGATCCTTTTTGTACCCGAAATAGGAATCCAAAGTCAGATTCCTGTGCTTGCTTAGCTTCCTTTGCTTGCTCATTTTGCCACTCAATCATTTGACTTTTGAGCTTTTTTGCCACTATAGAACTCTGCTTCCAGGGAGGAGAACTTTGTCCCAAATCACTGGGATTTTCACAGCTGCTGGAGCTATTAGTTGGCTACCTTATCTGAAGCCTCTACTGGTTTTAGAACCTGGTCACCCACCCCAGGAACTCAACCCTAGACAGGAATCCAGATCCAAGCAGGTTAAAGCAAGAGTGTGTTCCCCTCAGAATTGTTACTTGACCCCCCTACAATCTGTAAGCCAGGAGCTCTGAAGCAGCCATGTGGCAGTGGCTGCATGACCACTCCACCTCAGCCACTTCTCCCTCTGGGTGGCAGAGGCTGGCTCACAATTGCAGGCTCCCTGTTCCCAAAGTCCACTGACCTCTAACATTTTCTTTGGCATCTATGTTTAGATAATTCTAGAAAACTCCACAGGTGCTGGTGATTTACTCTCCTGATGTCATTTAGCTGAGGCTGGTTGGGCTGCCCTGAGGCTAAAACTCAGGCTCATGTGTGGCTGGGCTTAGTTCCCAGTGTGCTTCAATAAACCCTTCCTGCCAGTGTGCCAGACTATCTTCAGTGGGAGGTTTGTTTCTTTCTTTCACTTTGTGGGCTCTATAGCCTTAAAGTTTGTTTAGAGGAGTTTTTTTTTTGTTTTGTTTTGTTTTTTTATTTTGGTATTTGAGGTGGCTATGTAGGGAACATACAGAGTTTTCCTGCTTCTATGCTGCCATCTTTGCTTCTCTAATTAGGGAATTAGGGAAAATATTTCTTAACAATTGCTTTAATTTCTGTTTCATTGATTGTGATTTCATATCTTTCTTTTTTATTTTGGATATTTTGATTTCTTATTTCTTTCTTTTTTAGTGAAATTAACCAGTGGCTTATCTATCATATTGGTTCTTTCAGAAAACCAGGTGCTATGTTTCTTTATTAGCTCATTAGTTTTTCTTTTCTTTCAATCTTTTTAACCTCACCTTTGGGTTTTAGAATTTTCAATTTTGTTCTCAATTGGGGAATTTTAATTGGTTCTTTTCTGAATTATTTTTTTTTAGTTTCATGTCCAGTTCATTGATCAGTTCTTTCTCTATTTTGTTGATATAAGAATTTAAAGAATTAAATATCTCCCTAAGTAGTGCTTCGTCTGTATCCAATACATCTTGGGATGTTGCTTCATTGTTGTCATTGTCTTTAATAAAAATATTGATTGTTTCTATAATTTGTCCTTTGACCCACTCAATCTTTAGGATTAGATTATTTCGTTTCAAATAATTTTAACCTATCTTTTTTTTTAAGCTATCGCAAATATTTTAATAAGTGTTCTCTGCAAGAAAGGCATTTAAAACACCAGTTTGTGAGGATAAACTCCATTGGAGAGGGAGAAGACAGAACGCAGGTAGCCACGGAGCTGAGGAATTTTCTTGATTTGGGTTAGGATCTGAGAGTCTACTGTTTTCTGATCAGCCTTGTGCTGCTCTGTAATCTTGTATTTCTCTTTTTCTGTGTCAAAAATATCTCCTTCTTGGTGTCTAGGTTTACGGAGACTCTTCTTCTTGAAGTAAGCATCAGTAAGATGATTTGGAATTTTCACACCTGAAAGGTTAACCCGGGTAGAAGTGGCAATAACAAATTTCTGATGGGTCCTTCTCAGAGGAACACAGTTGATGGTCAGAGGTCCAGTCACCAGTAGCAAGCCACTAGCCAGTTATTTCAGGAAAACCACTTGCTTGCCCCTGTGGCGGCCAGTGAGCATGATCAGAACGGTACCTGGCTTGATGCTGGCTCGGAGTCTCCTCACATGCTGACTAAAGGGCTTTTTGCCATGACTTAGCAGCTTTCTAGGCACATCCTCAGTAGGGTAATACCTAGGCATTATGCGAATCTTTACCCCTCAAGTTCCTCGATTCTTATCACCACCAACAGGCTTTGAGATAGTAGCAGGCACTTTTTCTTTCTTCTTCCTTTCAATCCGGGTTTTTGGGGCAGCGTATTTCCGCTTGTACATGGCTCTCTGGGAATACATTGCAGACCTGGAGTATCTACCAATCCCTTGGGCCAGGACTGGGTTCCAACTGCAATGCTTTCGAGGATTTTTGACCTTTTCAGCTACATCTTCCTTTTTGTTCTCTTTTTTTTTTCCTTTTTGACTTTCTTTTCCTTGGGTGGCTTTTTGTCCGACATCTTGAGAGACAGGAAAGTGAATTACAGTCCGGACCTTAACCTATCTTTTCACTGCCCTTTGTTTAATGTAATTTTAATTGCATGATTATCAGAAAACAAGAATTTAATATTTCTTCCTTTTTACATTTGATTTTAAGGTTTGTAATATCTTAATACATGGTGAGTTTTTGTGTAAGTTCAATGTACGGCTGTAAAAAGGTACCTTTTAGCAAGATGTAGTTTCCTTCCTTATCTTTTTTAATTTTTTTTCTATTTTTCAAATGCTTTATTAACTTATGATTTCCATCGTTCATTTCTGCCAGATTTTGAGTTACAAATTTTCTCCCCGTTTTTCCCCTACCCACCGCCACAAAATAGCAGTCCCACAGGATATACCCCCTCCAATATGCTCTCTCCCATATTTTCTCCCATATCCATTTCGACTTTTCCAGTTGACCTCTATGCCCCAGTGCCTGTATATCTTATTTCCTAATTACATGTAAGATAGCATTAATAATATATATATATATATATATATATATATTTGAATATTTGATTTTAAAACTTTGAATTCATTCATTCCCTTCCTCCCATGTCACCCACCCTTACTGGCAAGATAAGCAGTTCAGTATAGGTTGTACATGTGTGGCTAATGCAAAACAATAACACAGTAGATATAGTGTAAAAGACTGAGTATATTTCTCTCCCTCCTATCCCACCTCCCACTTGTTCTATTCTCATCTCTGACCCTGTCCCTTTTCAAAAGTGTGTGCGTCTAAATTCCCTCCCCCCAAACTGCCCTCCCCTCTATCATCCCATTCTCATCCCCTTGCCCCCTACTATCCTGTAGGTTGAGATACCTTATTTAGTTCTAATATCATTCCTTCCCGAAAACAAATTCAAAGAGGGTAAAGTTGACCCATTCACTTTTGCCTTCCTGTTCTTCCACTCCATTGTACCCATTTTCCCTTACCTCTTCTATATGAGATAGTTTACACATTCTGTCTCTCCCCATCCCCTCTCATTATATTAATCTCTCACCTCTTAATTTCACTTTTTAAGTATCATCCCTTCCTGTTAAATTGGTCCTATGCCCTCTATCTATGCATACCTGTAAACATATACACACACATTCTCATATGTATTCATATGCCCATACACCTTCATATACAGATATATATATATATATATATATTCCCTTCAACTACTGAGAAAAGTTTCATAAGTTACAATTATTTTTTTTTCTGTGTAAGAATGTTAAAAGATCAACATAGATAAGTTGCTTATGATTTCTTTTCCTTGTTTAACTTTGCATACATATCTTGCTTCTTGTATCTGAATGTCAAATTTTCTATTCAACTCTGGTTTTTTCAGCAAAATGCTTGAAAATCCTCTATTACACTGAATGACCATATTTTTCCCTGAAACATGATACTCAGTTTTGCTGGGTAAGTGACTCTTGGTTTTAATCCCAGCTTCTTTGACCTCTGGAATATCATATTCCAATCCCTTCAGTCTCTCAGTGTAGAAGCTTCCATATCCTGGGTTATCCTGATTGTGTTTCTACAATATTCAAATTGTTTCTTCCTGGCTGCTTGTAATATTCTCTCCTTAATCTGTTAATTCTGGAACCTGGCTATAATATTCCCAGGAGTTTTCTTTTTGGGATCATTTTCAGGAGGTGATCAGTGGATTCTTTCAACATCTATTTTGCCCTCTGGTTGTAAAACAACAGGGCAGTTTTCTTTGAGACTTCCTGGAGGATGATTTCTAAGTTCTTACATTGATCATGGATTTCATGTAGTCCAATCCTTTCTAAATTATGTCTCCTGGATCTATTTTCCATGTCAGTGGTTTTACCCATGAGATATTTCACAATGCATTCTATTCTTTCATTTGCTTTAATCTGTTTAACAGCATCTTGATTTCTCATAATGTCATTAGTTTCCACTTGCTCCAATCTAATTCTGAAGCAACGATTCTCCTCATTAAGCTTTTGAGATTCTTTTTCCATCTGGCAAATTTGGCTTTCTAAGGCATTCTTCTCCTCGTTGCCTTTTTGATCCTCTTTTGCCATTTGAGTTAGTCTATTTTATAAGATGTAATTTTCCTTAGTCAGCCTGTTGACTCTCATTTCTTAACTTTCTTGCATCGTTCTCATTTCTCTTCCTCCACTTCTCTTATCTCTTTCTTGAGGTCCTCTCTGGCCTGTAATCAGTTCGTATTTTCCTTTGAAGCTTTTGGTTCAGGAGTTCTGACTTCACTCTCTTCCTCCTGTTCCATGCTTTGCTCTTTTTTTCCCCCAAAATAAGAATCAAATGTTGGAATCTTCTGTATGCTTTGTTTCCTTTGCCTGATCATGTGGCCCCTCAGTCACTTGACCTCTGGGCTTTTTGCCACAGTAGGACTCTGCCACCCGACAGGGGAGCTTTCATCCCAAATGCTGGGGTTTTCTCAGCTGCTGGAGGTATTAGATGGGTGCCCTCTCTGAGATCTCCATATGCTCTGGCAAGCTGGACACACACCCCAAGACCTCCCCCCTAGACTGCAATCCAGATTCAAGAAGGTTAAAGCAAAAGCAATTACCCCTCAGACTGGTGCTTGGTCCCCCTACACTCTGCAGGCCATGAGCTGAAGCTGCCATATGGGGCTGGCTGGCTGTGCCAGCTTATCCGCGGCTTCTTGCCCAAGAGGCAAAAGCCAGGCACTCCCACTTACTGGGTCCCAAAATCCAGACTGAACTGACCTCTCATTGTCCTTCACATCTATGTGTTGATAAATCTGGAAATGGCCACATCTGGTGCTGATCTGGAGTCCCTCTGGCCGGTGGCTGATCAGGCCCCCCCTGAGGCTAAAGCCTTGGAGTGGGGCTGGGCTGGGCTCCCAGAACTTTGTGCTACCTGTTTCCTGCAGGCCTGCTGGGCTGTCCTCAGTGGGAGGTTAGCTTCTCTGTGTCATTTTGCGTGTTCTTCAGCTCCAAAGTTTGTTCAGAGTCCCTTTTTTACGTGGATTGCAGATGGTGGAAGCCAGAGCAGCGGGGAGGTCCTGCTTCTACTATGCTATCTTGACTCTGCCCTCCCTCCCCTCCCCCCCCTTTTTTAAAGCAATCTGGGTTAAGTAACTTGCTCAAGGTTACACGGC
>NW_027186304.1:56858735-56866235 GCF_028583685.1 Petaurus breviceps papuanus
CTTTTTTTTTAAAGCAATCGGGGTTAAGTAACTTGCTCAAGGTTACACAGCCAGTTATTTCTGGGTGTGGTGCTGAGTATCTGAGCTCGGATTTGATCCAGGTCATCCCGACACTGGATCCGGTGCTCTTACTCGCTGTGCTACCTGGCTGCCCCAGCCCTCCCCTTTTTTAAGTTCTATTTTTTGCTTGTACTTTGTCTGAATTCAGGATTGCTACCCCTGCTACTTTCATCCCTCAGTTAAAGCATAACAGTTTCTGTTCCATCAACTTACCTTTACTTTATGTATGTCCCTATGATTCAAATATGTTTTTTTAAACAATATATTTTAAGATGCTGGTTTCTGATCCACTGTGCAATCATCTTCTTATAGGAGAGTAAATTCCATTCCCATTCACAGTTATGACTAATTTACTAATAACCGTGTCCCTCTATCACATTTTTCTTCATTTTTGTCCTTTCTATCCTTTTCCCCTTTACCACATCATCAGTGTTTTTTTTTTCCATCTACCACCTCACACAATGTGTCCTTCCTCCTTTCATTCCCCCCCCACCTTTTACTTAATCTCTCCCTCCCTAATTTCCCTATCAGGTAAATTAGATTTCTATACTCAACTAATTGTGTATCCTTATTTGAGTCAATAACAATGAGAGTGAAGTTCAAACTGTCCGTTGCCACCATCCAATCTTCACTTCCACTGTAATGGGTCATTCACCCCACTTCCCTTCAAATATTTTATCCCATTCTACCCCTTCTTTCCTTCTGTACCCAGTAGATTCCTCTTTCTCATCTTTTAATTATTTTTATGTCACTTCAAATATACCTCATATCCCTACCTTCTGTCTATGTATATTCAATTTGCTCTTCTATTATTGATCCAATTTTTAATGATTACATGTATCTCTTTTCTTCCTCCTCCTTGTCATTTTCCTCCTCCTTCACCTATTCCTTCTCTTTTTTCTTTTCCTCTTCTTTTTTATTTTATTTTTTAAAGTATAACAAGTATTTTCATTCCCATTTTTTCACATGCTTTATTAACTCTTTGTTTAAATCATTAATTTCCACCAGATTTTGAGTTACAAATTATCGCCCTGTTTTTTCCTTTATCCACCACTACAAAACAGCAATCCCACAGTATATCCCCTCCTCCAATCTGCTCTTTCTCATATCTTCTCCCATATGCCCTTTCACTTTTCCAGTAGGGCATGGTCGATCTCTTTGCCCCAGTCCCTGTATATCTTATTTCCCAATCACATATAAAGGAGGATTAATAATAATTATATATACACATATATACATATATATATATATATATATATATACATATAACATTTGATTTTGAAAATATCAATTCCAGATTCATTCTGTTTCTCCCTTGTCACCCACCCTTGCTGGGAAGATAAGCAATTCAATATAGATTGTACATGTGTAGCTATGCAAAACATTACCATAGTAGATATATTGTAAACGACTGACTATATTTCCCTCTTTCTTATCCCACCTCCCACTTGTTCTGTTCTCTATTTTGATCCTATCCCTATCAAAAGTGGGTGCTTCCAACTTCTCTCCCCCAAGCCTGCCCTCCCTTCCATCATCCCCCCTCTCATCCCCTTCCCCCTACTCTCTGTACGGTGAGATACCCAATTTAGTGTGTATGTCATTCCCTCCCTGAGCCAAATTCAATGAGAATATGGTTAACCCATTCCCTTTTGTCTTCCTGTTGTTCCCCTCCATTAACCATTTCCCTTTCCTCTTCTATATGAGATAGTTTTCCCCATTCTGTTTCTCACCATCTCCTCACATTATATTCCTCTCTCACCTCCTAATTTCACCTTTTAAGTATCAGCCCTTCCTATTTAATTGGTCTTGTACCCTCTATATGTGTATACCTGTAAACATACATACACTCATTCACTTATGTATTCATACACCCATATACCCTCCTATATAGACACACACACACACACACACACATATATTTTTTTCTCTTGCATCATTTTCACTTTTCTTCCAAATTTTTCCTCCACTTCTCCTATTTGCTTCTTTAGGTCCTCTATGGCCTTTAAGCAGCTCATATTTTTCTTTGAAGCCTTTGGTTCAGGAGTTGTGACTTCACCACTGTCTTCCTCCTGTTCCATGCTTTGTGATCATTTTTGTCATCAAAATAGGAGTGGAAAGTTGGTTTGCTTTATTTATTTTTCTTTCTTTGCCTGCTCAAGTTTCCACTGAATCCCTTGATCCCTGGGCTTTTTGCCACAGTAGGACTCTGCCACCAGATAGGGAAGTTTAGTCCCAAATCCTCCGGTTTTCTCAGCTGCCAAAGGTATTAGTTGGTTGCCCTCTCTGAAGCCTTTACAACCTCTGACAAGCTGGTTGCACACCTCAGGGCCTCCACCCTAGACTGCAATCCAGATCCAATCACTTTAAAGCAAAAGCAATTACCCCTGAGACTTGTCACTTGGTCCCCCTACATTCTGCAGTCCAGGAGTTAAAGGTGCCACATGGTGGTTGCTCTATGGCCGCTGTGCCTCAGTATCTTCTTGCCTTGGTGGCAAAATCCAAGGCACTCCTAACATCCACACTGCACTGACCTCTCAATTTTTTGTGTTGACAATTCCAGAAACCACCAGAGCTGCTGGTGATCTGAAGTCTCTCCAGCTGGTGGTTTATCAGGCCCACACTGGGGCTAAAACCTCAGGCTCCTGTGGCCCAAGGTAGGCTCCCAGAGCATTGCACTGGCCGATTTCTTCCAGCCTGCCAGGCTTTCCTCAGCGGGAAGTTAGCTTCTCTGTGTCATTTTGTGGGTTCTGTAGCTCCAAAGTTTGTTCAGAGTCCCCTTTTACATGAATTGGGGGAGGTGGTTCTTCTCTTCTTCTTCCTCACCATCACCACCATCATCTTCCTCCTCCACCCCCTCCTCCTCCTGCCACAGCTGCTTCTCCCACTGTTCTCTTGGAGTGGACTATCCTCGTGCCTATTTTGTGAAGTGGTGCATAAGGAGACCCTCCCACCCTGACTCATTATGGCCAATGAAAAACCAAAGGAAGGAGTCAAGACTGAAAAAAGGACTGCATTAATTTGAAGCTGGCATGGCAAGACTGTTCAGTGGTATAATTTGAGATTAAGAGGCATACACTACTTGGTAAACTAACAAAAACCTACTGTGAACAACAGGGTTTGTCAATGAGTCAGATCAGATTCTGATTTGATTTATAACCAATCAATGAAACAGACACACATTGACAGTTGGAAGTAGAGGGTGAAGAAACAATTAATGTATCCCAGCAGCAGACAGTAGTAGCTTACTAAACAGAGAATCTCCAACTCTACTCCAGAACTGTGCTCCCAAAGGAAACAATACATCTACAATTAGAAAACAAAGATTTGGTCCATCCACATCTTGACTACTGTAGTATAGTTTTCTCTCTTCTCTTATTCCCTTCTTCCTTGCCTTTACTGTCACAAAGTAACTTGTGTGTATGCACAAGCATAATGTGTATTTTTTTAACAATGGCAAATGGTACACTTTGATCAATATTAAATGGAGATGGAGAGGGGAATAAATAAACCATTTAAGTGAAAATATACCTTTTCTCTGTTAGTGGCATGCTCATCCAACTTTTATCTTTGTATTCTAGTAAGCTATTTTGCTTTCACTATTTAAACAAAACAAAAACCAGAAAAGAATCCTTGTATACTTTGTTCAGTTGTATAATTCAATGTTTTTATTTTATCATTGTAGGTAAGTTACTATCAAAAATTGATCTTAGATAGTTTTCCCTTCAAGGTAAACATTTTGTTTAAATATACTTCTTGTTTAAAATTAAAAAAAAATTACAATTATCATCTTCCCAAATATGAATGTAAATAGTTTAGCTCTCCTGAATCCTTTATGGTTCCTTTTCCCTTTTTACTTGTTTATGCTTCTCTTGGTTCTTAATATTAGAGATAAATATTTTTGCTTAATTATATTTAATTAACATTGAGAAGTAATATTCTAAGCTACATTTGTATAAAGTATAAATGACATATCAGAACTTTAAGATCAGATTGGTAGAGGATAAAAGGAGAGTGCATGGGAATATAACATCTTTGAATTCTCTCTCTGTGTGTCTCCCTCTGTCTCTCTCTCTCTCGCTGTCTCTGTTTCTGTCTCTGTGTCTTTCTGTACCTCTGTCTGTCTGTCTCTGTCTGTCTCTCTGTATGTCTGTCTGTCTCTCTCTGTCTGTCTCTGTCTCTGTCTCTGTCTCCCCTGTGATTTATTCAGCTAAATTGAACTCCAAGCATAGAAATCCCCTTCACCTATATAGACTAACAACTGTAAGTTTGAATTCTAAAGTATAGCTCACTAAGAGGGTTCGTGACTTCCTATTAATTAGACATGCATTTTATGCCATAAACAAGGCTTCAACTCAAATATTTTGTCACCAAGTCCAACTCTACACATACTTTTCCAAGAGTTTTGACACTACCTTGGGATACAATTAATCTGTTCTAAGTTTATGAAACATTTCAATGATAACTAGGTGTTCTCTTGGTCCCTTCCTAATTTGGATGTCTGTTTCTAAGTAGTCATTTTGTTTTGTTTTGTTTTTCTTTCTAATGCAAGGATCATTATCCTTGACAAAGGAAAGAGAAGTTGCACTGTTCATCAGTGATATCAAACTCAAATAGAAATGGGGTCCACTAAACCATGTACAAGGTTCCCTGTGAGCTTCATTTTGGCTTAGAAAGTCATATATTATCTATGTTCTAATATATTGTTACTTATTTTGTTGAATATTTCCCAATTTTATTTTAATCTGGTTCAGGCAGCATTAAGAAACATTGCAGGCAGTAGCATAGCCCATGTATCATGTGCTTGATATATCTGCTGTACATTATTGTCACAGCATTCAACAAATATTCCTATTTTTTTATTTATCCTTATCTTCCACCCATTGTAGATTAAGAAAATATCATTGCCCCCACCAGCATGAGACATTTTGCCTTAGTGTGTATGAAATATTAAAATGATAAATTCAATTTCATGCAAATCTAATCTAAGGAGGACATCTAACTGGAAATAGATTATGAAAAATGATGCAAGGTGAGATCTGGAAAGGAAAAATAATCAATTTGATGTTTGTTTTTGTTTCTTTTTAATTGGAAGGTAAGCAGGAGTAATTCTGAAGTAACTGCCTAGGTGAAACGTCTTTGACAAAAGAAAAACCTTATTCTTAGGAAGTAACTTTCAGCTATGAGTTGTGTAAGGCAATTTCTTGTCTGATTTATTAAATAGAATAACATAGCAATAGACTTGGAAAACAGCATCCTTTATTTGCATCATGCAAATTGCATTCCTTTCATCTTTAAGGTCTATGACTTTAAAGATCCAAAGGTTTGCAGCAGCTAGGTGGTACAATAAACAGATTACTGGCCCTGGAGTCAGGGGGACCTGAGTTCATATCCAACCACAGACACTTAACATTATCCTTGTGACCTTGGGCAAGTCATTTAACCCTAATTGCCCTGCCTTCCCCTTCCAAAAAGCCAAAAAAAATCTATAGGTTGTCAAATTACCTGAATAGTATTTATTTCATGTATTTCCTTGTCCTTTGAATCTTCTTTCTCATGCTTTGACTTCCTTGTGACAATATCTCCTTCTTATAGGCACTTTGTAGCTCTAAAAGATTCCAGTAAATCACCATTGCATATACTAAAAGAGAAATGCTAATAAAATTTTGAGATATTTGTAAATATCATAGTAAAAGAAAATATAAACATATCTACCCTCAAGCTTTACTAGTTATTTAACTCTAGTCAGGCATACTTACCAAACAATACCACTTACTGGACAGCAGAGAATGCCATTCCACTTACACTTAAATATCTGATACTCTAAATCTGTCACAACTCATAATTCCAGGGAGGCTTAGTCAACATCAGATTGATTCCGTTCTGTAAATAGTTTTAATGTTAAAGAAAAAAACACACACACACACTTCAATACACAGAACAATTTGTTGTAACTATCCATGCAGGTTTAATTACATTTTTTTAATCTGCATGCAATCTGGAGCACACACTAGATGAAATACTGGATAAACAAAATAAATCAAAGAGAGATGCAGAAAGAGGCAGGAAATCACGAATGATTTTGTCACTATTATTGTAGTTTATGTGTGTGATTATTCTTCCTAATGATGTTTTGCATGTTTTTGAGGGAGTGTGGTCGAGGTTTATGAGGGGAATGATTTACTACTATTTTCATACTATTGCATGCAAAGATCTGGCTTCAAGGCCCACAGAGTACCTTGAACTTTTAATAATTACTCCATGGGGATACAAAGTTATTATTTCAAGTAAATAATTGGTAGGGTATACCAGAGAGGGTTTTCTCTTTACTATTTGTCCAATATTTGCTACTTTGAGAATACGTATCAATATAGAAGTGATCTATATTCAGGTTATACATGCATCTTTGTCAAATTTGATGGAAAAAAAAACAGAAGTAGAAAATTTAGGAGGTGTTTGAAAACTCATCATCTATCAATCTAACCTAAACAAACAAACAAACAACAAAAGCAATCTCACTATACATTGTCTAACAAGTGGTTATCCAGTCTTTACTTGAAGAGCCACAAGCAGTAGGTAACCAGGACCTCTAAATATTTCCCATTCCACTTTTGGATAGTTCTTATTTTTATGAATTGTTTTTCCTAGCATCTGAGGATTGCATTGCAAGCTATACACTGGAGGAAATTGTTGCAAACTTCCCCTAGAAGCATTCTGTTACTGGAGTTATCAAGAAAAGAATGGTTAATCAATAACCAAGCATATTATAGAAGAAATTCTTATTCAGCTACAGGTTGGTCACTGAGGTTATTCCAGTTCTGAGATATAGTAATTTGTTTTGGGAAATAGTTTTTGAGAAAAATAAAGATACTCTTTATGTCTAGTTACATACATACACACACAAACACACACCCACTGTCCTTTCTCTGATATTGGTCAGGTATTGATACTTACAAATATAATTTATCAATTATATTTATCAATAGGGCATTAAGAAGATATCAAACTATTCATGCAATCATATACTTAGAAACAGAAAGATTGTTTAAGGTCATCTACTCTAATGTCCTCATTTTACATTTTATGAAACTGAGGGTTGAAACACATGTTGCTTAACCTAAGTAAATTTGTTATAAGAGAGAAATATAGGATTTAGCTAACATCATTTGGCTCAAGGGTCTTTCTATTGCCCCATGCTGCCTTTTAGTGGGTCTATTAAAATGCATAATCAACTTTACAATACTGTCAATATTACAATGGTTGTAGTGGGAATGAAAAGGAAGTGGAATATTTAAGAGATAAATCAAAGATATGTCAGAACTGGATGTAAAATGAAAGAGAACGATGAAAGTTCTTTTATAGAACTGAGAGACAGAAAGAATTGTGTTAACAGAAACTTAAATAAGGAAGTGGTTATTCAGTTTTAAAACAATCATTCTATTT
>NW_027186304.1:56871235-56932146 GCF_028583685.1 Petaurus breviceps papuanus
AATGAGTGGTGTATTGAAATCATCTTGAAAGGTGGAGATAAATTCCATTGTGGCAACAGACAGTTGTCATGATGTTTTGCAAAGAATGTCATTAAAAATATATGATAATTAAGCATAAAGTTATAATTAATGATTTGGAAATGGGATTATAGAACAAATAAAAACTCTCTCTAACCATTTGTAATCAATACTTTAGTCAAAAATTTCTTATTTTTTCCTTCCTGAACCAATGAACAACACATTTATTCATCCCTATCACTCAGTGTATTTCTCTTCTTCCACTCTTTCCCCTTTTCCCCATTGTTTCTTACAGAGCCTCTCCTTTATGATTTTTGTCTCTTTTCTTACCTTATTTTTCAAATTAAAACC
Organism: Petaurus breviceps papuanus; assembly: GCF_028583685.1. Classification (NCBI taxonomy): domain Eukaryota; kingdom Metazoa; phylum Chordata; class Mammalia; order Diprotodontia; family Petauridae; genus Petaurus; species Petaurus breviceps. Next base: position 56,871,605 of record NW_027186304.1, read on the forward strand.
AAGTGAATGCACAAGTCACATCAAAATGAATGCTACAAAATTATTAGTAATAAACATCTCTCAAAAGAAGAGATATCATACTATGCCTCTGTGCCTGCTGCTGTTCCCGCTGTGTCTGTTGGGAGAAAAAGAAAATGGCTGTGCCACCTCCTTATGCTGACCTTGGAAAATCTGCCAGGGATGTGTTTACTAAGGGCGATAGATTTGGCTTAATAAAATTGGATCTGAAAACAAAATCTGAGAATGGAGTGGAATTTACAAGTTCAGGTTCAGCAAACACTGAGACCAGCAAAGTTTTGGGCAGTTTGGAAACAAAATAAAAATGGTCTGAATATGGCTTGACATTCATAGAAAAATAGAACACAGACAATACATTGGGCACTGAAATTACTGTTGGGGATCAGCTTGCACATGGACTGAAGCTGACCTTTGATTCGTCCTTCTCATCTAACACAGGGGAAAAAAAAGTGCTAAGATTAAGTCAGGATATAAGCCGTAACATATCAATCTTGGCTGACATGGATTTTTATATTTCTGGACCTTCAATATGAGAAGCTGTGGTACTTGGTTATGAGGGCTGGTTGGCAGGCTACCAGATGAATTTTGAAACTTCTAAATCTCAGGTGACCCAGAGCAAATTTGCTGTTGGCTACAAGACCAGTGAATTCCAGCTGCACACCAATGTGAATGATGGCACAGAATCTGGGAGCTCTATTTATCAGAAGATGAACAAGAAGTTGGAAACTGCTGTCAACCTAGCCTGGACAGCTTAAAATAGCAACACTCATTTTGGAATAGCAGTCAAATATCAGATTGACCCTGATGCCTCCTTCTCTGCTAAAGTGAACTATTCTAGCCTGATAGGCTTAGGTTAAACCCAGACTCTAAAACCACATATCAAACTGACATTATCAACTTTGCTGGAAGGCAAGAATGTCAATGCTGGCAGCCACAAGCTTGGTCTAGGACTGGAATTTCAAGCATAAAAGAAGTTGTACAATCACTTAATTTTAAAAGATTTTGCAGGATAGATACCTTCAGAAATTAGTGTACCTTTTCATGTTGTATGTCTGGGATGCAAGTATTGCTATGTATCAATCATATTAGACCTCCAGGTTAAAGATGATTCAGCTTTAAAGTGTTATCCTTCCAGAGATATAGAAGAAACCTGACTCAGAAAAAAAGTACTTTCAGCTCCAGGCTTTTGAAGGCATATGTGATGACTCCCACAACAGCTTTCAGAATTCTTTAAGGACTGAAAGGATGCATTGATCCACCTTTTTTTCTTAATGTAGAGATAGTTGCTAGTGGAAGGCAATGATATGTAGGCACTTAGTAAATGTGAACTGATTAAATGAATACATTTTGACTTCCTGAGAATTCATTGTCCATTGCAGTCAACTTGGCTGCAATTCTATCCTAAGCGGGTAGACAGGCTCATTCCTTGATTGAGTGAAAACTTGTCTGAAAAGGGAACATTTTTAACTCAAATACTCATGAATTGTTCCAGCTTTGATTAGTTATTTCTGCCAAAGTTGTCTGTGGAGTCCTTTTAGTTGTCCACTTTGTACCATTTTGTTGTGGAGCCGGTTTGATGTGATTAAGCCAATAGTGTAGTACTTAATTCCTAGTCTCATTGTGGTTCCATTCACTTTGACTGAGTTACATATAAAGAAGTTGCTAGGACACTCAGCAATAAGCAGGGAACAGTCTGTTTAACTGTGCTCAAACAGTGGCATAACTTGGAATCAAAATTGGACTTCTGTTGTATTCTCATACTAATTTTGTTTTTTTTTTTTAGCAATTAATGGATACATTTTAGAATCTTCCATGTTGTGTGGAATTAGATGCCTTCCCCTCCAAATTCTGTACTTACCACCACTTAAAAATACAACTTGAATAAAATATTGAAATTTCAAAAAAAAAAAAAGAAGAGATATGATAACATAGCCCCAACACACTTCTTTACAGAGGCGAGAGGTCCATGAAGTGGGACATCACAAACAGTATCAGACATTTTCATTGTATTGATTAGTTTTGCTATTTTTTTGTCTTTTCTCCCTAAAGAAAGGTACTTCACTCTGAATCAGTTCATAGAAATGTGTCCATTATCTCTCTCTCTCTCTCTCTCTCTCTCTCTCTCTCTCTCTCTCTCTCCCTCTCTCCCTCTCTCAATAGATAGTTAGAGATAGACATATATTTGTATACATATATAGGGATATGTGTATGATTTGTGTGTATATATATATGAATATGTACACACACATATATTAAACTAAAGCATCACGAAAGGTTTCATGAACCTTTAATGTTATTAGAACTAAGTCCTAAAGAATGGGAATATCTTTAAGAGGGGTTAATGGGTATGAAGGAAAAGATTTTTCCATGATTGCAACAAAAGGATATTGATGTTAAGTGAATTAGCTACAAAGAGTAAGTAAACTAATATATCTGCAATTACTTCTTTCATCTTGAGATAGCTAGATCATTAAATTCTTAAGTATATTATCATGATTGCAAAGAAAAAACAAAAGAAAACTTCCATACTTTAAAATAAACAAAATTTTAATTCTAATATACTGAATAAACTTCTTCGTTTTTATCAAGAGCTATAATTTTCAACTCAGGCTATTAATAATAAATTATTTTAATATACCTTCTTTGAATTGAATATACCTTTCAGTTCAGAATTCACTTAGATTTGTAGCAAATTACAGCTGGAAGGGGGCTTAGAGGTGATCTAGCTCAATCCATTCATTTTGCAGATGAGAAAAATGAGGTCAAGAGATAGCGAATATTGCAGTTAGGTTTCGATTAAACCAAGATTAGAAATAAATGATGTATCTGGATACCTAGTCCAGTGATCTTGTAACTACTTTAATTTTAATAATAAATATGTTCATTTTCCTAGCACAGAGGAATTTCTCAAAAAATGTGAAATCATTATTTTTCAAAGGTAACACAAAACATTTACTTTCTATTTAAAAGTCTCTTTGCTGAGATAGGTAAAAATGGCCTTTTCCTTCTAATACATAATAGTCTAGATGGGGAGATGGAAATTCAGAAATCCATCCTACTTATTCCCCTCCCCAAAAAAATAAAGAGAAGAAATAACAGTCTCCAAAAATCAGTCATATGTGTCACATGCCACGTGAACATGGGTGTAGTCAGTGAGTGCTACAGAAGTTCAAGGGAAGGAGAATCACTTTTTTGAGGTGGTAGTCAAAACTGGCTTAATAAATTAGGTGGGATTTGAACTATACATAGAAAGAGAAGTAGGGTTTTGATAGGAGAAAAGGAAAGGGTAGGTCATTATAAGGATGTGGTGGTGGTGTAGAGAACAAAGCAATAGAAGATTTTTTTTAAACCCATTCAATTTATGTGACTCTCTTGACTGGATTCAAGGAATGTTGCAGAGGATTTGAATATGAAAATTTTAGAAAAGTAAATTGAGGTAAGGTTTCATGATCCTTATTTGTCAGACTCAGAAATTCTAAAGATATTGGGAACATTTAAAGGTTTTTCTCACATCGACTCAGACATGTATACAGTCATGGGATCCTAGTATAACAGAAGGTGTTACATTTAAACTAGTAAAAAGGGAATTACATGATTAAACTGGTTTTCTTTAATGTCAGATACTTAAACATAGAAGCTATACCTAGACAAATTTAGTGTGTTCGATAAAATAACTAATAATTAAGTTCTGTAAGGGGTAGGCATGCCATTACCTTGGAATCTGAAGTGAAAAGACAATGCCTTTTTTTATGATAACGAATCAGCGAGTGTCAAAGTTTAATCATGTCTGGTATAAGACAAAATAATGTTAGCTCACAAGATAAGTTCAGGTAGTTATTATCTGCCATTCCAAGAAAGGTCTACCGGAGAATTTTGGGTACCAATCATCAGTAGCACTTTTATGAAGTATTTCTAGGCCCAATTAAAGTTCATATCTGAAGAAAAATCACCAAACATCCCCATGTTTAAAACCACCCTTCAAATAAAAAATTTGTGGCTATATTTTTTATTTAAAAAAAAATAGAACATAAGTTAATTTAAACTAATAATTGCTCAATAGTGAAATTCTCTAGCTTTTTGGAATTCTGTTGACTCTCTAATTCACCACAATGATAGGACAAGCTAATGTGAATAACTGATTGGGAAATTTGTTGTTAGGGAAATAAGTGCTCAAATCAAGGACATCTCAAATGGCTTTAATATCAAGTTAAATTATTTCCAAGTATTAGGGAAAAACGTAAATCAAGTTGACACTGCATGAAATAAGCACGTGATAAATTATCAAAGATTATCTAACAGTGGGTGGAGTAAATGAAGGAAGTCTAATTCAAACCTGAATTTAATTTCTAATTGTGATATTTGATGATGGTACAAACTTAAAATTTATTATTAGATTTGTGTATCTGTGTGGGTACATGCACACTTATTTTTTAAACTGTGTAGCCCTCAGTTGTGGTAATATTCCATGGGTAACACTGGTAAATGAATATGGACTTTTTTCTTATTTAATACTTAATTTATGATTTATATTTTTCTGAAATAAAATGAATAATCTATTCTTTACTCTGTTATCTGGACTCTTTGTATTTTTATATTTTTAATTTACTTCTCATCATTGGGCAGAACAAATTTTAACTAGTTTCTTTTTATTTCCTCTTTATGTTTGTGAAAGTCATCTTTTTAATTTGGAATTTGATAATTTGGTTTTATCTAATAGTTTGTCTATGTAATTTTCATTTTTATTATACCTACTGCTTTTATTCATTAATTCATTATTTTATTTTAAGTTTTAAGGTGATATTTAGAAATTTAAATATAAGTCTAATGGTAATTTTTTGATTTTTAAAAATGCTTTTATTTGCCTAACATTTTTTATATCTGTTCATTCTGTCTTTCTTTACTGAAAGTGTGTGTGTCTGTTATTTTCTGTATGAATAAATGTATGCATAGAAAATACACTATATATATGCACATATTTATGGGTGTGTATATATATATTTTTGTGTGTATATATGTGTGTGTGTGGGGGGGTGAAGGTGTGCATGTGTGCTTGTGTGTGTTCCCTACAAACTACTTAATTTTATTGAGAAAGCTTTGGTATTTTGTTTCACTACAATTTTCATGAATAAAATTATTTATTGTTTTCCACTTTGACCAGGACCAGTAGACATAAGGATACAGATATCTGAAGTTATTCCAGACATATCAAAGTGGTTTTATATATGCATATACAAACATATATATGTATATACACACACACAATAGTTATCCAAGTGGTAATACATGAAAACATTGGGATCCTGACCAAAGTGAACCACATCCATAATTTGCAGCACTGCACTACAAGATCATGAATAAGGCTATATCTATATATCTACACATACATACATATATGCGTATATCTAAATGCATGCATATATGTGTGCACATGTAACAAAAACACAAATCTGTTAAAATAAATTTTTTTATTTGTCCACTACAGATTTCTTGTTGGATTAAAACTCATGAAAGTCTGTCTGCTTTTTTAGGCCAGGTACAATGATATTTTGCTTTATTTTTTCTCCTAGCTTGGGGTTCAATTAAGACTTCTCTGAAAATATACTGGGACAGCAGGCAAACAACTATATATAAACAAGATATATCTAAGGAGTGGAGAAAATGTCTAGTCCACCGTTTAGACGATCAAATAACCCAGTCATAATTATTTTTTAAGGGAAGTCAGGGAAAGCATGAGGCAAAGATGAAGAAGGAGACCACACTTTCACTCCACCATCTTGTATCCTCCCCCTTCCTTGATAATTTCTTGAAAGATGATGTCTAGGTCTTTTTTTTTATGATAGCTTTCAGGTAGTCCAAAATTTTTTAATTTTCTCTCTTGGATCTATATTCCAGGTTAGTGGTTTTTCCAATGAGATATTTCACATTGTCTTCTATTTGTTGTTGTTGCTTTTTGGTAGTGCTTTATAATCTTTTGATTTCTCAATGTTGTTAGCTTCCATTTGCTCCATTCGGAATTTTAAGCTATTAGTTTCTTTAGTGAGCTTTTGGACTTCCTTTTGGACCTCTTTTGGCATTTAGGTTAATCTATTTTTAAGGTGTTATTTTCTTCTGTATTATTTGGGAGTCTCCTTTAGCGAGCTGTTCACTTCTTTTTCATGATTTTCTTGCATCACTCATTTCTCTTCCCAATTTTTCCCCTACTTCTCTGTAATGTCAAGCAAAGGCAACTTCCCAAGGTTCAAAATACCAGCATAGGTGCTCTCCATTTTATTCAGTGACAAATTAAGAACAGAGAGAATCAACATATAGCATAATATAAAATACATCATTTACCAAGTGTGATTCAATAATCTCCAAGTACTACCCCACCCCTGGACATTATATTCATTTAATCAATCCCTAATACCCTCTTCTAAGTACTACTCCACCCCTAGGCTGTATAATCATTTAGTCCATGACAAAGCCCTTTTTTCAAATGGCGATTAGTTTCCAATGATAAGTAAAGTACATTAATTTGTTTAATCACAGAGCACAAAAAGTTAAAAATTCCCAACCCTTGGATTACAATTGAATCTACCCCAGAGTTACAACAAGCTTAAGCACAGCATTTAATACCCAAAGAGAGGTCTTTTCTTCATCTTGACCTGAGGCAAGGTCTCAGCAATCTTTGTTCCTGGGGAGACAAAGCTTAGCAAGGCTACAAGATACATTGCCAGTGTCTTCATTAATTCATTCTCTGTCTGCAGAACAGTCCTAGGACCCCTGAAAACATTAACAAAACCCCCTTCCAGGATTTCTGTAAACATACAACAAGAAAATCCTTCTTCAGGGCTTCTGAACCAACAGCAAGGTTCCAGGACCTAACAGTCTCAGTAGCTCTGAGCCAACAGCAAGGTTCCAAGTCCTCTGCAACAACAGGAATGTCTTCAACAGTGGACAGAATTCACTCTCTGTCTGCAGAACAGTTTCAGGAGCTTTGAACCAACAGCAAGGTTCCAAGACCTCTGGAACAACAGGACTGTCTTTCACCAGTGGACAAATCTGGCAAAACAATATCAAAACAGACAGACAATAACAGCCATATCTCTCTCCTCAGTCCTTGGCAGCTCTGGGTGGCAGCTCTCAAAAGTCCTGGGCAATTCAAACTGGCCCTCAGCAATCATCTCAGTCTCTCTCTGCCTACAAGATGCTGCTTCCAAAAAGTTCTTCTGCCTCTTTCTTTTCTTGTGTCTCTATAAATTTATGTCACCAGCTCCTCCGAGTTCATCCCTCTCTTTTCAGTCCTCTCTTTTCATGTCAATAAGTCCATCCCACAAGTTGGGATTCACAAGCTCTGGGTTTTAGCACACAATCGATTTGAAAAACCAAGCCAATACAGGGAGATCTTTATATTCCATTACTATTACATTCTCTTACTTGATTTTCAAAATCCTGTTTGACCTCTTCCATGGCCTTTGACCAATTCATATATTTCTTGGAGGTTTTGGAGGTAGGAGTTTTGACTTTGTTGTCTTCTTCTGGTTGTATGTTTTGATATTCTTTGTCACCAAAATAAGATTCTATACTCTGATATTTTTATGCTGTTTGCTCATTTTTCCAGCCAAATATTTGACTTTCTAATTCTTTGTCAAGGTAGGACTCTGTTTACAATGGGGGAAGCACTCTGCCAAGCTTCAGTTGTTTTGTGCTGCTGCTTTCAGAGGTACTTCTAGGGATCTTTAAATGTCCAACTTTTCCAAGGATCTATCATCAAAGCAGAGGTGCTTTATCCTTTCCTGGCCTGTGTTCTTGTTTGTGAGTGAACACAAGTACTATTTTCTGCCTTGAAACTGTGAGAAGAATGTTCTCTACACTGTAGCACAAGGCCTACCATACCAATGCACACCCTCACCTCAGCTCCACCACCCAGGACTACAACCCAGATACAAGCAGGACAAAGCAAAAGAATCTTGCCTCAGATCCAGCAAAGAGAAACCTGCAATCACCCAATGGTCAGTTCCTCAATATCCACACAGTCTGTAGACTGGGAGCTCTGGAAGCACCGGCTGCTGCTGTTGCTGTAGCTGGCAAGCCTCGGATAACTTTGCTGCCACAGTTCTGCGGCCCAACAGCTCCTCTCTCACCTAGGTCCCGCAGAATTTTTCCACTGACCTTCTATGTTGTCTTTGGTGTTTGTGGGCCAATAAGTCTGGAAACAACCATTTCTACCAGTGATTCAATCCAATGAGGCTTGTTCCAGTCCGATCTATGCTGGTTTAGCCCACACTAGACTTCTCTCTGTTCCCTGCCTGTTGTGATAGACCCTTCCTGTTGACCCTCCAAACTTTCTTGGCCTGGAAATTTGTTTCATTCCATCATTTTGTGGGTTCTGTAGCTCTAGAATTTGTTTAGAATCACTTTTTTTACATATATCAGCAAGGGTTTGTTGAGAGCTGAAGCAAGCCCTAGTTTTATTCTGCCATCTTGACTCTGCCCCTCCTCCAATGACTACTTCTTTCATAGAAAATAAATAATCCTTAATGGATGGAGTCAGAGGAAAAATTTTAAGGCTTGCTACCTAAATACATTTTGTGCATTTGTGGTAATTTTAAACAACCTTATTTGATCCCTCACCTAGGATTACCTGGGGCAAGATTTTCCTCCTGTTCTTCAAATGTGGTAACATCAAGATTCTGCAGAACAAATCTAATATCAGCATCACAGTTTTCTTCAAATGTTTCTGATCAGGCCAATTAAGATACTGAAGCTAGTTTCAAGTTGGGACAATGGGCCTTCAACCACTATTAATGCAAAAACATGGTGCTAGATCTCAGAGTTCTTGGGTTAAAGATGTAGCCCTAATTCTCTAGTACCAAAACATGAGTTTCAGGAACTACCTTTATGTACCAAAACACCTCTATCCACCTAACTTCCTTGATTATCTCCTACTCTACTATTTCCCACAATATAGTTAGAAAAAAGATAGATACCATACAAAATCTAAATATTTATCAGATTACCAATGTTAGTATGATGGTCGCCCCAGCTTATCAAGAATTTAGGGAACATAAGACAGGTCAAGTGTTGCTTTAATGGGGCAGTTCATATTTCTTTGTACTGGGATATTTCTTGCTAACAAAACTGTAATAGGTGCAACTACTGTCCAGGATAAAGGTTTAGTCTCTAATTTTTGTGATACAATTGGAACTGTTCTGATATGGGGTGATATATGGAGGTAGTCTTTGATGAAAAAAAAATCAAGTTTAGCTCAAGTCAATCAATGCTGGAGGTAGAGAAAATAAAGCCATAATTCATAAAATTTTATTTCACAGTGCTTTATGGGAAGCTAGGTAGCACAGTGGATTGAGAACCAGTCAAGAATAGTAATCTTCTTTTTACATTAAAAAAAACTGATCTCACATACTAGCTGTGTGACACTAACCAAGACACTTAATTCTGTTTTCCTCTGTTTCCTCATCTGTAAAAAACAAACCAGATAAGGAAAAGGTAAATTAGTCTAGTATCTTTGCCAAGAAAAGCTTACTTGGGATTTTTAAGAGTCAGGTATGACTGAAAGCAACTGAACAATAATAAAAGTGTTATACAATTCTTATCTTTTATGGTCCTCAAAACAACTGTGCCAGTTGGATGCTATTATTATGCCATTTTCCAAATAAGTAAATTAAAATTAAGAGAGGTAAATTAATTTGAACCAATTAAAACCTATAATAAGTGCTTTAAATGTGGTGAAAACTCAGATCTTCTGGTACTTTATCTGGTATACTAAGATGAGCCACCTTTTATAATTACATATGATAAGTGTTGTACACAAGAACTTGTTTTTAGTCCTGAAAAGTAATGATAGGAGGTTAAGCCTTCCATGGGGCAGCTTGACTAGTCCCTCCCTGTAGATGAGTTCCAAGCACACTGTAAGCATATCTGCAATTCTGGATGCAATGAGACCTCAATCGTGGTTAGTAGCATGTATTGTCTTTGGGCCCCTTGCCACTGCTAGATCAGGGACCACTTGTTGCATTAGTCCAGGTACCTGGAGATCCCTTCAGTCTAAACAAATAATATTGAAAATGACACTTTTAGAAAAGCAATAGTGGAAGCTGGAATTAAAATAAACAAAACAGCCAATAATCATTATAGTAGTCATTTTAAAAGGCTTTTAAAGGTTTTTAAATACACCATCATACCTTGTGATACTGACAGCCCTGTGATACAAAACCCAAAGATAGCTTAATACCAAGTTACAGATGAAGACACCATGTCCCAGAATTATGAAATATCCTATTTGTGCTCTAATAACTATTGAGTATCATATTACTGATTCAAAATCTGATCTCTGGTGAGGTGCAGTGACTTGTCAATAAAATGTAACTAATATTACTTTTAAGTTCCCCTTAGTTTATAGTAGCTTCCTAATAAATGGTTGTTGAATTGAATTTCAAGCATGATCTTCATTAATATATGTTTTCCTGAACTGTTGAAAACAGTTAGGGAAAGTCAAACCATGTGAGCTACTAAGTCTACTACAAATTCATGGTAATTAGCTTCAAATGGCATCACACCAGTACACATCATTTTATTTCTTTCTGATAGACTATCTCACTTTTCATAAAAGCTCTGCTCTTCTGCTAAAAGACCCATGCACAGCCTACAAGTTCTCACCAAATTTTTTGCTAAAGTCTGAAAGGATAAAGCAACTATTTTTCTTCACAAGGTTGGGTGATCAGACTCTTTACTTGCTTTCCTATTTGCACCTTGGACAATATTCTCCACTAACGTTTCATTCAGATGCTTCATTCTTACTCCTACATGTTAGTATGTACAAATGTGTAAATATGCACATTGAGTTTGTATCTCTAAGTTAACAAGAACTTTGTAAAGTGCTCTATATATGTTAAATCTTGTTATCAGAGTACAAAAATTTATTTCTTTACAACCTAAAGAAAATCTCTATTAAACATTCTTCAAATGTGGCTACATACAGGAATATATTCCTTAATCTTAAAAAAGTTATTATAATGCAAATCTATATTAGAGTTATGTGATAAAATTCTCACAAAATTTCTTCAAGACACTGATACTTTACTAATCATTACATCAATGGAGTTCTCTAAGTGAAATGACTTTATAAGTGTGCAAGTAAAAGAAACAGCTGGAAAATTGGCTCAATTTCTAATATTAACAAAATTATCAAATTGATAGATGAAGAGCATGATGTAGATCCAGCTAACCCAGATTTCAATGACGCATTTTTAAGTCTATTGCTATTAGTCTTAAGGAAAAAAGGTATATATACTCAGGGTAGATGAAAGTATAATTATGTGAATAATTAATTCAGCCAAAGCAAATGTGTGATGTGATGGCAACATACAAGAAGATCTTTAACTGAGTGTCTGAATACCCTTATGTGTATAGCTCTGTGTTATTTGATATTTTATTAACTACCTGAATAAAAGTGTATATGACATATTTATAATGGTTGCATATGATAGAAAATTAGAACAGATGACAGCCTTTAAATGACAACTAATGTATAAAATTTTATTAGAATGAATATCATATTCAGTAATTCTGAACAACTCTGTGATGTAGAGACCACAATTAGGATTATCCAAAATTTATAGATGAAAAAACCAAGGCCCACATCTTTCTCAGCTCCTTTCTTATCACTCCAGCATACAGTTATCTCCAATCTTCAATCAATTAGCAAGCAATTATTAAGCACTTTCTAAGCCCTAGACACTGTGCTAGGCACTCAGGTTATAAAAACAAAGAAGGAATCAATCACTAATCTCAGTGATACTTAGTCATTTTGATACCCAAGCACATACCTCCTTATATTAATATTTTATGTTTTTATGATTATATGTCTTATCTGCTCAACTAGACTATAACTCTTAGAGGTGTAAACAAAGATCACATTCAAATTTTTTCCTTCATAGTTTTAGAACATTGCTACTACTTTTAAAATAATTCTCTTAATAAGTTCAAAATGCAAACAATTACCACATCTAACTTCCTACAACATCTATTCATTCGTTTCTGGGAGACATGGAGGAGACTTACCATCCTTTGTTGACCGGTCCTTTGAAAATAAATCAGTTGAAATGTGATCTTCCAAAAAATAATTCATTAGAGGAATTGAATTTGGTCAGATTGGGTTGCTTATCCAGAAATGAAACCCTCTTCTCTACTTTTATCCTAGCTTGCTCAGGTTTCATTAACTTTACCTTTCTCTTCCTCAAAAGTATCTTTTTCTGCCAGAAGGTCAAAAGAGTCTTATATATCTCTAATTCCCCTTACCCTCTTGACTTTCCAGGTATTAGAGAGATACATGGTACCTACTTCAAACTCAAGGAATCCTCTATATATACTGTGCATATTTAAATAAGGAGATAGACACATGCACATAGGGATTTAAAAAGCTCTTCTAAAGCTCATTTTCTAGGGGGATAGTCACAGATACATCACACCACATAAAGTCTAACAAACTTTCTTGGAAGCATGGAATGAATTATCTTTTTTTAAACCCTCTCCAGCATTCATGAGTCCTTTCCTAAGCTTCCTCTTCTCTTACCAAGGCTATCCACCCTATTGTTCCCTACCACCCCCCCAGGTACTTGGCTCACAGACCTGCCAAAACAGGCACCTACTACTTTTTGCCTTCCAGAACAATTCCCCTGTATCTAGTCAAACCTAACTAAAATGAAATAATGCACAGGGACTTCTCTGATCAGGAGTAAAACATTTCCAGCTTGATCTTTATTTATAACTCATACTCAATGAGATAGTCGATGCTATTGGTGATGGCAGTGGTGGTCCTCCATTCTCAGAGAGGACCAAAAGTATATTTTATTATTATTACTATTAGAGTCAAGTTACAATGTGTCCAACTGTGACTGATCAGACAAATACAAAGTCAAATGCTCTACCACAGGTTGGGCACAGATAGTTCATGCAAACATTTGGGGTGGATTCTGTAAATTTGTGCATCTCATGTTTCTTTTGAGCTACTTCAATTCTGCTGTGCTCATATAGCACAGCACCTTCTCTAATTAGGGCATTCCATGCTGCACTTTTTTGAGCCAGTGTTTCCTATGTCATAAAAACAATTCCAATGTTCTTTTTAAATAATTGTTCATGAATTTGTTTTTAGTTTTCAACATTGGCCTTTACAAGATTTTGAGTTTTAAATTTTCGCCTTCTATTTCCTTTCCTTGCCCTCCTCAAGAGAGCATGCAATCTGATATGGGAAACACATGTAAAATCATATTAAACATATTTGCACATTAGTCATGTTGTAAAGGATAATTAGAACCAAAGGGGGAATCCATGAGAAAAAAAAGAAAAAGGAGAAATAGTGTGCTTAGATCTACATTCAGACTCCATAACTCTGAGAATGGATAGCATTTTCCATCATAAGTCTTTTGGACTGACTTAGATCATTGTATTGTTCAGAATATCTAAGTCTATCAAAGCTGGTCATCACACAGTATTGCTGTTGTAGTTACTGTTTATGTTTTCTACCCCTTTTGTTGTTGTTTTCCTTTTTCTTTGCTTCACCTGAAGCATAATATATTCTGCCCAAGCCATTTAACTTCACTCTCTGTGTGTCTCTCCATTTCAAATGTCTTTCTTATAAACAAAATATTGTAGGAATATGGTATTTAATCTTCTCTGCTATCCATTTCCATTTTAGAGGAGAGTTCATCTCACTCACATTAACAGTTATGATTTCTATGCCTTTATCTCCATCCTATTTCCCCACTTTCTGTTTATGCTTTTGTCTCTCCTTTCTCCTTTTTACTCTTAACAAGTGTTGTGCTTCTGACTGCTGATTCCCTTAATCTTCCACCCCTTCTGTCAGACCCCCCCTTTTCTTTCCCCTTTCCCTTTCTACTTCTTCCTTATATTCTGTCCTCCCTTTTCTCTAACCCCATCCCTTTTTTCCCCTTACCCTTCCTACTTTCTACAGGACAAGATATATTTCTATACCCAAGTGAGTGTGTATGCTATTCCCTCTTTGAGCCAAATCTAATGAGAGCAAGGTTCAAACAATGCTTGCCTCCCTCCTTTCTTCCTCTCTACTATAATACATCCTTGCACCATTTCATGAGATGTAATTTACCCTTTCCTGTCTCTTACTTTCCTCTTCTACCAGTACAATCTTTTTTCACCCAAAAACTATTTTTATAATCATATCAAAGACAACTTACACCCACAATCCTCTGTCTATGCATACCCCCCTTTTAAGTGTCATAATAATGATATAGTTCTCAAGAGTTAAAAGTATCATTTTCACATGTAGGGATAAAAACAGTATACCCTTATTAAATATCATGATATTTTTTTCCTTACCTGTTTATATTTCTCCTGAGTCTTGTATCTGAAGATGGAATATAGGATGCTCAATTTTGCTGTGGAGTTGATCCTTGTTTTTAATCCAAGCTCCTTTGCCTTATGGAAGAGCATATTCCAAGTTCTCCAATCCTTTAATGCAGAATCTTCAAAGTCCTATGTAATCCTGACTATGGTCCCATGATATTCTTTCTTTCTGATTGCTTGCAGTATTTTTTTCCTTGACCTGATAATTCTGGAATTTAGCTACAATAACCCTTGGTATTTTCAGTTTGGGATCTCTTTCAGGAGGTGATTGATGGAGTCTTTCAATGACTACTTTACACTCTGGTTCTAGGACCTGAAGGCAATTTTTCTTGATGATTTCTTGAAAGATGCTATACAGGCTTTTTCTTTGATCATGGATTACTGGGAGACCAATAATTCTTAAAGTACCTTTCCTGGATCTATTTTCCAGGTCAGTTGTTTATCCAATGATGTATTTTACATGTTTTTTCTATTTTTTCATTCTTTTGATTTTACTTACTTGATCCTTCATGTCTCATAAAGTCATTAGCTTCCAGTTGCACAAATCTAATTTTTTAGCAATTGTCTTCTTCAGTTAGCTTTTGTATCTCCTTTTCCATTTGGTCAATTCTACTTTTTAGGCAGTTTTTCTCAGTGAGTTTTTGTACATTTTGTAATTTTCCCAGTGGCAATTCAGCTTTTTAAGGAGGTCTTCTCTTCAGTGTATTTTTGTATGTCTTTTCTAATTTAACCAATTTTATTTTTAAGGAGTTATATTCTTCAGTGAATTTTTGTCCTATATTTTCCAAGCTGTTTACTCTTTCTTGTGTACCTCTCATTTTTTTTTCAAAGTTTTTATTCGACCTCCCTTATCTGACTTTTGAAATCCTTATTTTAATAAAATCTCTTCCAAAAAGGTTGTTTGGGTGCTTGAGACCAATTAACATTTTTATTTTAGGTTTCAGCCATAGGTATATTGACAATGTTTTCTTATTCTGAGTTTGTGTCTTGAACTTCCCTGTCAATATAATAATTCTCTATAGTAAGCATTCTTTTCTGCATTTTGCTCATTTTGTTTCCTATTTCCTGGCTTTAAAAGTTGAGCTCTCCTCTCTCTCTGGAACACAGAGGCCCTATCCTAAGCTTCTTTTGCTGGGGCCTAGGGGCTTGGTCACTGGCTTTGTGTGCTAGGGCCTCAGGTGTTGGCAGTTGGAGGTTGTATGGGTCTGGTGGTTTACCTGATACTGATCTGGAGTCCTAGTGGTGTTGCCTGGTGTTTGCTGAAGCTAGGTGGTGTTTTTCAACATTTCCCCAGGGTTACACTGAAGAACATGGAGTTCTGGCTGCCAGATGAAACCTGCCTGTCCAGAGTTGTGCTGAGGCATGGGGTGGGAGTTCGGCTGTTGGAAGATGCCTGTCCATCCAGTACTATGATGAAGCAAAGGGAGATTGGTCACTGGAGGATGCCTGACTACTTTGGGCTGCTCTAACACACATGGTTCTCCAAGCTGGAGTCCACCAGTTCCCCTGTCTATGCTAAGGCGCACGAGGGTATTGGGTTTTGCCTGCTCCAACACCTAAGGACTCAGGATTTCCTGCTGGTTTGCTGCTGGGACATTTCTCATCCTGGACTGACCTCCACTTTGTGTGAAGTGAAATGGGCTTTTCTTGGTGATCCTCCAAGTTTCCCAGGATAAAAGACTGCTATACCCTGTCCTTCTACTGTGTCCTGTGTTCCATAATTTTCTTGGGCCTTCATTTTATTTTTTTTTAAAGCAATTGGGGTTAAGTAACTTGCTCAAGGTTACACAGCCAGTTATTTCTGGGTGTGGTGCTAAGTATCTGAGCCCGGATTCAATCCCGGGGCATTCTGACTCGGGGGCCAGTCCTCTTACTCACTGAGCCACCTGGCTGCCCCTAAGCAATTGGGGCTAAACAGCTTGCTCAAGGTTACATGGCCAGGTGTTTCTGGGTGAGTGCTAAGTGTCTGAGCCTAGATTCAATCCCAGGTCATCCTGACTCTGGGGCCAGTACTCTTACTCACTGTGCTACCTGGCCACCCCACGGACTTTATTTTTTAAGTGATTTTTTGTTTTGTTTTGTTTTTTTGCTTTTTGGAGGGCAATCGGGGTTAAGTAACTTGCCCAGGGTCACAGGATTATTTTTTGTGTTAAGTGTCTGGGGCTAGATCCAAACTCAGGTCTTCCTGACTCTGGAGCTGGCACTCTACTCACTGTGACACCTAGCTTCCCCTTTTTAAAGTTTTTTAAAGGTCAATAAAGAAGGGTGAGAACAATTTACTTCTTACCCTGTCTTCTTGGCTCCCAGAAGTCCCTTTCAATATCTTCTTTTTTTTTAAGCAATCAGGGTTAAGTAACTTTCTCAAGGTTACAAGGCCAGTTATTTCTGGGTGGATGCTAAGTGTCTGAGCCCAGATTTGATCCCCAGGTCATCCCGCCCCTGGAGCTGCTGCTCTTACTCGCTGTGCTACCTGGCCGCCCCGGTCCCTTCCAATTTCAAAGTTCTTAATTTTCTTACTGTTCTTTCTCATTGAAGGTTTTTGATAACATGACTGAAAACATCATGCTAAAAAGCAAAGGAGCAAGCACAAAGCTTTGTTTCACTCCTTTGGTTACAAACAAAACATGAGAGCTTCATTCTTTATCCAGAACCTGGGCAAGCATGCCATTGTGAAACTGACATACAACACTGATGAGATCCTCTAGGCAACAAAATTTTTACATAATTTTCCATAAGCCCTCATGACTGACTGAATCTAAAGTCTTGCTCATATCTAAAAATATTGTATTCAGACCTCTGTTCTGTTCTTGGCATTTCTCCTGGAGTTGTCAGGCAGCAATCATCATAGCAACAATTCCTTGGTCCTTTCTGAAACTATACTATCTCTCAGGTAGATGACTATTTACCCTTCTAGCTGAAAGATCAGTCTATTAAGGACTCTGGCAAGAATATTGCCAGCACTGACTAAAAGGAAGAACACCTGTGATTGTCACAAAAAAAATCTATTTCCTTTACCTTTTATAGAGATGGACAATGGAGGTTTCCTTGAGACCCTGTGGGATAAACCTCCTCTTACCACATAACCTGGATAATTTCAGTCAACATTTGTATGAGCAATGGACTCCCCATCTTGCAAATATCAACTAGAATAGAATAAACACCAGGTGCTTTGCTAATGAAAGGAGATTGATGGCATTTAAAACCTTTTATTCATTTGTAAGTTAGACTGGGGAGGTATTGACTTCACCCTGAGGTAAATGGTCAATGGCTTCAGTATTGATTAATGATGGTCTTTTGAGAACACTATGAAAGTGTCCAGCCCATTTTTTAGGTTCATGTGATTATCACTAATCAATGTGGCCCCATCAGCACTGAGTAGTTGAAGTGCACCATAGGTCTTTGTCCCATAAATAGCCTTCAGGGCATCATAAAAATTGTTTGGATTATTACTATGAGCATTTAACTGAATTTCATCTATCTTCTTACTTAACCAAGAGTTCTGTATCTCTCTAAGCTTTGCTTATACTTTATTTTTGATACAATTGAATGTTCCCTTCTTAGAGATGGATGAACTATCTTGCTGGTAAACCTTGTGGAGTTTTCGTTTTTCATTTAGCAGCTTCTGAATTTCTTATTTTCATCAAACTGGTCTTGATGTTTGGGAGTCTTTTGACATAGATTTGCAAATGTAGTGCTGTATACCAAACCTCTAAAACTGCCCACTCTTTTTCTGCTCTGCTGTTGCCAAATGTGTGTGGGCTTAACTTTTGCTCCAAGTTAGCAACACACTGTTCCTGTTCAGAAGAGTCTTAATCTGCTGATCTTAATTCTTCTGGCAGTCTTTTGCCTTGGGCTCCTGTATTTGTTGGATGTGAATATTTAGCTTGAAGAGGATAAGTCTATGATCAGTCTAGCACTATGCACTACACCCTTGTTACTCTCATATCCTGTAGGTCTCTCTTCCTTACAATCACATAGTATATCCAATTCCAGTGTTTGCTAGGAGGGTGTATCTATGAGGTTTTATTGTGTTTAAGTAAATAGAAGACACTGTTGGTGATGAAAAGGTCATGAGTCGCAGAAATTTGCACTATTAAGTGACCATTGCTGTTGTTGTTTCCAACTCCATTGCTCCCAAGGACTCCCTACCATGATGTCTGGTAGTCTGCATCTACTGTAGCGTTAAAGTCTCCCAGAATTATGAACTTGTCCTCTTTTGTTACAGTGATGATAGTAGTCTCCAGCTCTTCATAAAATTTTTCTTTGACATCATCAGGGTTTGTCATGGTGGGAGCATAGGCACTGATGATGGTGGCATGGCATTTTCCTGAAACTGGTAATCACATTGTCATGAGTCTGTCATTCATTCTTTTGGTAGGCATAGAAGCTTGTTGATTAGACTAGTTTTGATTACAAAATCTAAACCAATTTCACAGCATTCCCCTTCAACGTGGCCACTGAAGAAAACATGTGTATTTAGTGCTGAGTTCAGTAAGCTTGTCTTGTTTCACTCAGGGCTACTATTTGGGTATGATACCTGATGAGTTATTTTCACAAGAGCTGTTCCTCTTTCAGGTTCACTGCATTTTGTTTTGTCTATAACTGTATGTATTCCATGTACCAATAGTGAATGAAATCATCTTTGCAAAAGGTTTTGTGTGTGTGCGTGTGTGTGTGGTGTGTGTGTTTCCATCACATGGTGGAATCCTCATCTGCCCAGGTAATTAGGCCAGGGTTGGGTAAGCACACATTTTTAGAGCACTTTTCTTGCTCCTTCCTCACACCAAAAGGTGAGCAGTGCAATCCTTAAAAGGCTGCCAAATCCCAGAGCTGCTTCCAGTGAGAAGACAACTTCATGGCCTGAGTCACCTGTGTTCAAGGTTGTGACTATACCTCACAGCATATCCACACCTGCTGCTTAGTCAATTGCCTGTCACCACAGGACTTTGAGATAGATAACATTGTAAAATGGTATGGGTGATGTCTTTTGATTCATGTGTAAATTGGATTTAAGTGAGGCCGAGTTGCACAAAATCATTAGCTTCACTACCTCTTCAAGAGTCATCGCAATCCAGTGTCAGGACAGAATTAAGATGAATAGAGATAGCTCAAAATGCAGTGGAGGACCTTAGCATCTTCAATGTTTAACCAAGCTCTAAGCACTCAACATTGCCTGATTCAGCTGCCCTCATGACCGTCAGAACAAATTGTTCTCATCTGTCCATTCCACCAGGGAAAGTCTTCACATGCTTTGGGTAAATACAGCCTAATTCACTGATGGGTTTGAGATCCCTTGTTTACCCTCAACCTGGTTTAGCTCAACTGTAGAAATGGTTTACTGGGCCACTGGGAATGCTACAGCTTTTTGGAGTCAAAGGTGGGAGTTAGGTGGATCAGGTTGATATCAGAAGTGCAAAGCAGTCCTGAAAAGAGCTCATCAGTGCTACTACTCTTCCTTGGACACATGCTACATCCCACACTACCCTCAGTGAGATGGTAGATATTCTCTCATAAAACCTATCTGTGTACCAAATTTTAGAATCCTTTTTGTGATTGGAAGAGGAGAAATTTAATTTTGTCAATGAAATTATCCATTTATAATTTGATGAAATTCAATACACCAAAAAGAAAGAAAATTACAATCTTTGCCATAGCAACTTAAGCCTCTTTTATACTGATTTGGAAAATATCCTCATGCATATAAGACCCAAACAGATGCTCATGTTTCATTTTTTAATCATGTTTTTAAGATATCACACTGACCTAAATTGCCCCACCCCCTCTACTCTCTTATCTTTTATACTGGATAATAACCAAAGACAAATTGTAAACATTACTAAAGCTTTATTCTAGGGTAAGCATCTGTCAAGGCACCACTGAGTACATCATTTGTGATTAAGACAACAAAGGATACACATATTAGTGTTGAGTGACTACAAGTACCAATCAGTCTGTTTTATAGCTACTTATCCCAAACTACTTCTCTCTATGGAGAGTACCTAATCTTATTAAAACATTTCAAGGATATGTTACAAATAAATACACACACATATTTGTATTGTCAAAATATTTTGGATGTACCCTGTTTTCCAACGCTAAGGCCTAACAAGCAGGCTGTGCCCTGAGCTTGTCATAATAGCAATACTTAGCAATCTTAATGATCTCACTCTCTGGAAAAGTGTATTACTTTGTCCAAGCACCAGGTGCTCACTGCCCACATTTCCCAGGGATCTGAGAGCCATCTTGCTTGACTTGCTCACTTTCATTGTAACAGCTATATGAACCAAAATTTTGTGAGACAATAAACCTGGAGGCTGTTCCCACAAGACCCAGGAACATCTGCATTGCCCATATGTGAGCCTGCCACGGGAAACTTCTACTCAAGACCTAACGATGGTTATGTCATAGTCCAGTTCACTTATGTGTATAAGCATTGCCCAAACACTAACATGTTAAACATTCCTTCTCAGGAGGAGAGAGGGGGATTTTTGCTTGAAAATTATGTTCTTCACTTTGAAATATGTTATACTACTACTTTATATCCTGACATGCCTACCTCTAGCCTGCTCTTTTTGACTCCAGCCATTCCCAGGTTAAAGACAGGTCCAGTCTGTACTGCTTTCAATATTACATTGACAATCTGTATGCTTATATGTGTATACGTGGGTGTATGTAGTTATTCAGATGCATGTGAATTATTTATATATGCACACATACATGCACACATGTGAGCTTGGGGTGTACACATGCACAAATTTTGCCTATAATAACACATTCCTTGGTGCGTCAAAGAAAGAATGCTGACCTAGATGGGCCCAGAGTGTCACGCAATATAACTTTTGTTTTCTTAAATGAGTCATGAATGCCAATTTTGCAAATGATTAATGATCTGTAGCAGTTATAAGTGGGCACAAAAGTTTCTTTGAATACTTACATGGGGAAGAAAAGCAAGCAAACAAAAATTTTCTTGGGCAAGTACGGCATGCTGTTTTGCTCTGGAAGAAGTTGGTTTTAGTAATTAACTACCTCAAAAGTAAGCACTAGTAGAATATGAAACATTTATAGAATGTAGTGACAGAACTAAGGCCAATGTAGAGTCACAAGACCTGGACATGTACATAATAAAACATTTTACCTAACAAATGTGATATTTTAATGACTTACACTATTATTGTGCTTTGTGATTGTAAATTAATGAATTGCAGAAGAATTTAATAAGTGCCTACTAAGTGCTAGAATGGATTCAAGAAACTAAGGCTCCAAAAATGAAAAAGAAATAATTGATGAACTCAGGAAGCATGCATTCAAAGGGTAAACGTTATATCTCTTGTTCCTCAAAATAACCCTGGGAAGAATTATATTAAGTATCATTATCCTTGGGGTGCTAAGTGTCTTACCAGACTGAGTGCCAGTCCAGGAGTCAGAATGACTCATCCTCCTGAGTTCAATTCTCACCTCAGATATTTACTAGCTGCATGACCCTGGGCAAGTCACTTAACCCAACTTGCCTCAGTTTCCTCATCTGTAAAATGTGCTGGAGAAGGAAATGGCAAACTGTTCCAGTATCTTTGCCAAGAAAATCTCAAATGGGGTCATGAAGCATCAAACAAGACTGGAAAATGACTGAACAGCATTAAATCATTATTTTATAATTATTATTGAAGAAACTTATATCTAGAGGGTTTCTGTCATTTATTTATTCCAATAGTAAGTAAATATCAAGCAAAGTTAGTACCTTTATATGTAAGAATTTTATTTTCTTCATAGCCCCATCATAGTCCTTTTTATAACCCATTCCCATACAAAAGCGAATGTGTACTTGATGAAAAACAACCAAATAAACTTATAAAATAGGGCCAAAATTCATAATAATTCTGCATTTAGATGGATAGTAAAAAAATGGTTTGAATTTATGCTCCTAAAGAGGGGAGAACTCTAACAACAGATTGGAGTTTAAGTTTCTACAATTGCTGTAAGAAAAATTCTTCTCTCTTGTCTATCTACCATTGTGTTCTCATGCCATAAAGAGATACCACTAGTAACTTAAGCACAGGATCAACTACAGGAGTTTATGAAAAAAGACAATATTAAACATGGGAAATCTATTATACTTTGTTTTAATTTTTATTTAGTATTTCATCTTTCCTAGTTACATGAAAAACAATTTTTAACATTTGATTTTAACATTGATTTCCAAATTCCCCTTTTCTCCTACACTACCCTAATTGAGAAGGCAAGAAATTTGATATAGACTAATACATGTGCAGTCAGGTAAAACATTTCCATATTAGTCATGTTGTGAAAGAAAGAATAGACCAAAAAAATGCTTAGAATAGACCAAAAAAAATGCTTAAAAAATGAAGAAAAGTCTATTTCCTGGCTGCCCTGGTCCTGGCTCAGAGCCTCCGGAACTCTCCGGAAGAGATGTCGGGAGAAATTTGGTAAACTCAGGGTGCCAGCAGCTTCCACTTGCACCACTTCCTTCAAGGGGATGGGCCTCAACTCCAACTACATCAAGCTCAGTGTGGGGGGACACATCTACTACACCACCATGCACACCCTCCCCTAACAGGACACCATACTGAAGGCCATGTTCAGCGGGAGGATGGAGGTACACCAATAGGAAAGCTTGGATCCTCACTGACAGGTGTGGGAACCTCTTTGGTATGTTCCTCAACTACTCAACTAGATTGGGCCGTTCCGCTGCCTAAGAGCCACAGGGAGGTGGAGGAGCTCCTGGCTGAGGTCTAGGGTCTGGTGAATGAGTGTTTGGCGGCCTTGCAGAGCAAAGCCTTCTACAAACCCTTCTACAAGGTCCATGTGATCACCTCCTCCAAAGAACAGAAGTTGATAGCCAAGTTCAACAAGCCGGCAGTAAAGTTGCTTTACAACAGAGGAAACAAAAAGTATTCCTACACCAGCAATTCTGATGACATGTTGAAAAACATTGAGCTGTTTGACAAGCTGTCCCTGCATTTCCACATGAGGGTCCTGTTAATCAAGGACCTCATTGGCAAGGAGATCTGCTGCTGTTCTTTCTATGGTCAGGGCCGGAAGATTGCAGAAGTCTGCTGTACGAGCATTGTCTACATCACAGAGAAGAAACAGACTAAGGTGGAGTTCCCAGAGGCCCGCATTTATGAGGAAACCCTGAATGTTTTGCTGTATGAGGTTAAGGATGGCTGAGGCCCAGACAATTTTGGAGGCAATGGGTGGCTTTGCAGGCCATGCCCACCACCTGGATGAGGATGAAGAGGGTGAGAGGATTGAGTGTGTGCATTGGATCCATATCAAGCACCCAGATGAGCAGGCTACCCTTCTGTGCTGCTCACAGAACCCCCTCCCCCCCTCACCACGCTCCCAGGCCATATTGAGAGCCTGTGGACTCTGGAAATGGTATTTTGTAACAATCCAGGTCATTCTTTTGGTATTTCGTGGCAAGGTGAATTGGTTCTGTCATGGGGACCCTCAACCCTGGGACTGTTCATGCTGCATCTGTCATTTTTTCATTTTCCTGAAGGTGAAGAGCCTTTGGGGAAAGCATTGCCCAATCCTGGGGATGAAGAAGGGGAGTTGACTGGGAGGTGACAGTGAGGACTTTCATTTTCAGTATTTATTTTTGGTGGGAACCCCATGGGGTCAGCTCTGAGCTGTCCACAGATCACCCTGATACAGGGACTCCTTCTGATGAGGTATGGGCTCTGGGAGCCCCTCCAGCTCTCCTTGAGTCCTTGAGGTACAGGATAGGGAACCTGCCTTGGACTCTTGATTAAATCATCCCATTTGATGAGGCAAGTCTGTTATTCAAATTCCCACCCTTGAACTGACCTAGCCCACCATTGTTTGTGGTCTCCAGGTGGCTTCCCACCCTTAATCACTCATTGACCTCATTAACACCCCTAGATTCCTCCCACAACCTTCTGTATATAAGATCCTGTGTTGTCCTCACCTGTGTGAGAGCACCATAGAAGAGTTAGTGCACCACAGAATGCCATAGAAGAGAGTGCCATAGAATAACCTAGCACAGACTTACTCTGTGTCTAATGAAAGCGAACTTTTAATAAATTTTTCTTTTCTTTGACTGTGAAGACTTGAGTTGAATTCATTCTGCAGGACCCAGAGTGTTGGTATTTTGGTGTCTCCAGAGCAAACCTAACCTTCTTAGTGGGTAACCTCTTCACTTCCCGTGGGTCAGCTGCCTGTGTCAAGGAGGTCTGCAGTCCCCAAAGCTATCCTGAGCTTCTCTCTCCCCATCCCGAGGGGAAGTGCAGGGCTGTAGGCTTATCCCACCACTATGCCCCCTCCCAAGGAAGAAGGCAAAGAGAAAGCAACACCAAGACCTTCTCAATTGGGAATTTCTTTTCTCTTAGAACAATCATGTACCTCTTGTGGCCAAGGAAATAAACCCCTTAATGTCAGGATATAGCAAGTGGAGGCTGGTCCATAGAGACCCCATGCTTCATCCTGCCCTTCAGCCAGCAGCTCCATTTCACTGGCCCACCAGGCCATGGGCAGGGCTCTGACCACAACCCCAAGTGTCCAGTTAAGAATCTGGCTTGGACAGGGTCAGATCTGCATGGCCAGAGGTTCTTGTCCCTGAGTCACAGGCAGGACAGCATGTGGCCATTGGGCCCAGCAGACCCTGATGTCTGGCCACGCTCTAAGCTACAGTCCTGCAATGGCTGCGGGGGACACAGGAAGTAGCCTAGGGACTGGGGGCAGCCCTGGGGCTTCCTGAAAAGGAGCCTCAGGAGCTCTTGGATCAGGTCCATCCACAATGTCAGGTCAACACTTTTCAGCCATTGACTGTTGTGGGGAGTTGTGTCCATCTCCAGGCAATTAGTCCTGGTGTCCTGGAGCTGCCAGAGTCAGGACTCAAACTCAAGTTCTCCTGCCTCCAAGGCAGGCTTTCTATTCAGCAGCTCCTTAGCTTCACCGCTTCTCCCCACCCCCACTGCCTTCTATGCCTCCTGAGAGGCAGGAATGGCCATCAACAGACTTCAGGGGGTTCCTTCTGCTGAGTCAGAATTCTCCAGAAGATGACTTCTTCAGCCCCTTCCTTTGGCAGAGGCAGGAGTCAGGGGGCCCCTGCCCTGCTACTTCACCCTCACCCCAGTGTCAGAGGAGCTACAGAGAGAGAGCCAGAAGATATGGCCCCTGCCCTGCTCCCCCCACCCCAGGCGCAGAGGGGAGACAGCCAGGAGACAAGGCCTCTGCCCTGCTCCCCCACCCCCACCCAGGGGCAGAGGCTCCAAGAGAAGCTCAGCCTCTCTGAGGAGAATGTCCTCACTCAGAGCTCTTGTTTCTGTAGTCTTCTTTACCACAACCTGCAAGGGAAAGAATGTGACTGTCAGCAGCCCCATTTTACTGATGAAGTAAATGAGGCTGGTAGAGCTCTTTGTGTCCTGCTACCACCATCCAGTTAGTCCATGCCAGAGTCAGGCCTCTGTAAATGAGAGAGTGCCCACAGGGCTCTAGGTCTGGCCTCTGAGTGAAGACCCAGCAGGGCTCATTCAGCACACACAAGATGTACAGATACTTTTGAAATGTTTCCTGCTTGTTTGTTTTTTTTGCCACTTTCAGAGAATAGGAAAGGAATGTGTGTGACTGTGAGAGAGTGAGTCATGTTGTCCCCCAGGCCATGGGGGTGAGCCGTTGTGTGGTGGGAAAAGCTGAGGGTAGCTACCTCCCCATCATCTTTGCAGAGAGGGAACTATAGGGCGATTTGGGCTCAGCCAGGGAGATTCGAGCCTGTGACCACGAAGAAATATCAGATGTGAAAGATATATGATGTTTGTATATGGACCAGAAGGGTTTGAGTTCTATACCAAAACTCTCTTTTTTGCAAGTTTGGTTACCAGACAAGGCATTTCTGTGATATGTACAATGTACTGTTCTATGTACTGAAATGTTCTATGTACTGAAGTGGCTTCTTGTGATGTAAGCCATGCACTCTCAGAGGGACTTGGCCTGTATGTGGTCAGAAGGCAGTGGGTTTTTAAAATGCTATTACATTGTCTTCTGTTACCATCACCCTCACCATCAGAAAATCCCACCCAGACCACATCTGACTGTCCTAATCATGTTTTCATCAGCCAAAGGCTGAGCTCAGCTGCTTTGTACAAAATATTCCTGACTCAGTTTACCAAGTCAGGCTTCACAGTTGATTATACCTGCAAGGGTTTCTTCCCCAAAAAATAACTTTCAGAAGAAAGTTTGTGTTGATTTGTTTAAGCTTCCCACATGAATTATATACACTGCGATCTCTGTGGAGATTGGACAAGCTCCTTACCCATCTTCTGGTCAGGCTTTGTGAATCAGGTCACACCATACAATGATGAAGCATTGTGAATGTAGGTAGGCCATAAAAGTGTCCACTGTTTTGGAGAAGGCACTGTATAATTACTCTTCAAAAGTAGATTTTCATTAATCTAGAATCTATTCTTCACATAATAAAAGCTGGACTTTGCTAGTATCCATGGTCAATACAAAGTATCTGACAGTTTGCCTTTTCCTTCTTTCTCAGTGCCCCATACATAGAGACACATGAATGGCTCAGCTTAGGGGAAGACCAAGAGGGTCCCAAGGTTGATGGTTGCACTGACCTGTTAGGTACCCCAAACCTGTATCTCCCCAGATCCTCCAGGGAAGGGGAAATTAGGAGGCACCATGTAGCTCAATCCAGTGATGCTGGAACCACACACTTCCTTCACTCCATCACATTGTTTTACCCATTTCTTTCCCTTTTGTGGAAAAAAGACAAATCATGTTTCTATCAGAAATTCCCAACCTTGTTATTTCTCAGCAAGCCCCCCCGCCTTCACAATCACACATTCTGGGCTATAAACTATATCCCTGAAGCCAAGATACTATGTATTTTCCTTTGAGCAAGGTGCACTTAGGGAACACAGAATGCTAGCTTGGGGCAGGAGCTTATAAACTAATCCCCACCCATATTTCTGAAGGTTTCCTGGCCCTTTCAAGATCAAAATTTGTCCTCTGTGAATTGAGCACATGATGCTCACTGACCATCCTGGTTTGCTTTTAGATCTTTTCTCACAAATCCAAATTTTCAATTATCCTCTGAAATTAAACTTATATTTATGTTCCCGTTAATGCCATTAATCTGACAGATCAAGGAACATTTATTAAGTGCCGTGTATCAGCTGTAAGCAGAAGGATAAGCCAGATTCTAGATTCAGTCCCAACCCCAAGGAGAAGGAATAGAAATGGGTTTTAGATTTGGCCAGTATTTGCAGACATTTTTCTAGTGACACTTCAGAGGTTAGAAGTTAATGATATTGCTTAAGAGCAGTCAAAGAGCAGCCTGATGCTTAGTCAAAAATAGTCCATTTTGTTGCACAATTACAAAAATGAGGTTTAGCAAAGCTTTGAAAGGTGGGGCAGTCAGAGTTACTGCTGCTACTGTCACACTGACCACTCTTTCCAAGAGGCTTGATTCTGGCCACTTGCATCCCCTGACCAAGACATTCAATCACCCACCCCACTCCATGAAGACAGTCTGCAAGGAAAGGGGCCTTTCTGAGCCATGATTGAGCACAATGGTCACTGTGCTGAGATCTGAGCTCTTGGTCCAGTCTTTGCTAACACATATTTTTGTATCCTTCAAAGAAACTGTCAGACTGAATCTCTGAACATTTGTGTGTGGCCCGTGGGCACATCATGGACCACGGCTGTGAAGGGGATAATAGGCGTGATTCAGTTTCTGTAGAGTTGCAATCATAGAATCCTTTCCTGTTGAGTATGCTTTTAACTAGAGGGTCACCAAAAATATCACTTTAGCACATTCAGATGTCTTATACTAAATGTGCCCTCCCTTAAAGCTATGCACAAAAGCTTGTGTTTTGTTTTTTTAGAAATATTCAATGTTTATAGGTTACAAGCATTTGTCTATACATACACATATGTAACATAAAATAATATAAAGGACTTCTACAAAAAAAATTAAGGAAAAATGTACACTTCAATCCATAGTCAGACACCATCAGTTCTTTGTTTGGGGATGGGTAGCATATTTCATCATAAGTCTTTAGAATTGTCTTGCATCATTGTGTTGAGAATAGCTAAGTCATTCACAGTTGATCCTCTTGAAATATTGCTCATATTTTGTAAACAGTATATTTCACTTTGCATCAATGCACACATATTTCTCCAGGCATTTCTGAAAGCATTCCACTCATCATATCCTATGGAACAATAGTATTCCATCACAACCACAAATCACAGCTGGTTCAGCCATTCCCCAATTGATAGGCATCCTCTCAATTTCTAATTCTTCGTTCCCAGAAAAGGATTATTATAAATACTTTTGTGCATATAGGTTCTTTTCCTTTTTGTTTTTATCTCTTTTGGGATACAGACCTTGTAGTGGTTATGTCTAGGTCAAAGGGTAGACATGGTTTTATAGCCCTTTGGGAATAATTCCAAATTTCTCTACAAAATGGTTAAATCAGCTCAGAAGTCCATCACCTGCATCTCATTTTTCACACATACCTCCACCATTCGTTATTTTCCTCTTCTGTCCTAGTAGCCAATCTAATAGGTATGAGGTAGTACCTTGGAATTGTTCTAATTTTCATTTCTACAGTCAATAGTGAGTTAGAGAATTTTTTCACATGGTTATACATAGCTCTGACTGCTTTATCTGAAACTTCATATCTTTTGATCATTTATTAACTGGATAATTAATAATTTAATAAATTTGACTCAGTTCTCTGTTTGAGAAATGAGGCTTTTATAAGAGAAAGTTGTTTTAATTTTTTTTCTTTCACAATTACTATTGCTAAATATATCCTATCCCACCTCAAGTATTTATTCTATTCTCTCTCTCCTTATACTTTGTCCTTCTTCAAAAGTTTTTTACTTCTGACTACCCTCTCCCCCAACTGGTCCTCCCTTCTATCACCCCACCTTCTTATGTTCCCTTCCCCTCTTACTTTCCTGTAAGGTAAGATACATTTCTATCCTTAACTGAGTGTGTATGCTATTCCCTTTTTGAGCCAATTCTGATGAAAGTAAGGTTCACTCACTCCTCCTCATCTCCCCCCTCTTCCTGTACATTTGTAAAAGCTTTTCCGTGCTTCTTTTATGTGGGATAATTTACCCCCATTTTATCCCCCTTTCCCTTTCTCCCAGTACATTCCTCTCTTACCCACTAATTTGTTTTTTAGATATCATCCTTTCATATTCAACTCACACCTGTGCCCTCTGTTTATATATGCACTTTCTGCCAGACTTAATAATGAGAAAGTTCTTATGAGTTACACATATTGTCTTTATATATAGGAATGCAAACAATTTGTCCTTATTAAGTCCCTTCTGATATCCATTTCCTCTTTACATTTTTATTCTTCTCTTGTGTCTTATATTTAAAAGTGAAATCTTCTATTCAGCTCTGACCTATTCATCAGGAATTCTTATAAGTCCTCTATTTAATTGAATGTCCATTTTTATTTTTCCTGAAGGCTTATATTCAGTTTTCTTGGATAGATTATTCTTGGTTGCAATTTATTGCTCTCCAGAATATCATATTTCAAGTCCCCAATCTTTTGACGTAGAAAGTACTAAATCTTGAAATCTTGTGTTATCATGCCTTGACTGTGGCTCCATAATACTTGAATTGTTTCCTTCGAGTTCCTTCAAGTATTTTCTCCTTCACCTGGGAACTATGAAATTTGTCTATAGTATTCCTCGAATTTTGCATTTTGGGATCAGTATATTATTATAATTTCTATTTTGCCCTCTAGTTCTAAGATAAAAGGGAATTCTTCCTGGATAATTTCTTGAAAGATGATGTCTAGGCTCTCTCTCTCTCTCTCTTTTTTTAATAATGACTTTCAGAGAGTGCAATGTTTTTTTTTATTTTAATTATGTCTCTTGAATCATTTTCTAAGTTAGTTTTATTTAATGAGATATTTTACACTGTCTGACTTTTTCATTTTTTAAATTGCTTCTTCACTCCTCATGAAGTCATTTGCTTAATTCTAATTTTTAAGGAATTATTTTATTCCCTGAACTTTTGAACTTCCTTTTCCATTTGGCCAATTTTACTTTTTAATGTTTTTTTTTCAGTGAATTTTTGTGCATCTTTTTCCATGTGACCAATTATGCTTTTTAAGGCATTCTTCTCCTCACTGGTTTTTTGTACCTCTTTTACAATTTGGCCTAGTCTGATGTTTAAGGTGTCATTTCTTCAGTATTTCTGTGTATCCTTAACCAAGCTTTTGACTTAATTTTCATGATTTTCTTGCATCACTCTTGTCAACTAGATTGGAAGTAGCCTCTGACCTGTGGGTGGCTGGAGCCAAACAAACAGAACAATCTAGAGACAGGAGAGTCAGGACACTAACAGAAGTCTAATAAAATCGAGAGTGAGGAAAATGACATATGTATACAGAAGTCCCCTTTCCTAAGAAAAAGGACTGAACATACTGGATGAAAGGCAGGTCTTATACAGATCCTGGACTGGATCATGACATCATCATTTTTATATCCTAAGTAACCATTTCCCAAAGCCCTGAAGGAACAATATTGTCTCAAGTCTTGGGGGTTCATATCCACCCTGTTGGGCACAGAATCAGAGTATTAGGACAAGAAAAGAAGAGCAGTATTTTTCAGTGACAAGAAATAGAGACTGGGAATACATGATGAAGGGTCCAGGAAAGAAGGGAGAGATTAATCTCTCAGCAGACACCTGTTGTTGGTCCATGGAATAGGCTTTGCCAGAGGATGATATCATGCAGACCACAAAGAATTATTGTTGAGCCAAGCTCAGGACACAGCCTATGTGCTGGGCCTTAGCTCTGGGAAACAGGGTATCTCCAAAATATGTTAATACTCTCATTTCTCTTCCCAATTTATCCTCTAACTCTTTTACTTTATTGATTCATTCATTTATTTAATTATATATATACATGTGTGTATATATATATATATATATATATATATATATATATATATATATGCTTTTTAGAGGGGGGAAGGCAGGGCAATTGGGGTTAAGTGACTTGCCCAAGGTTACATGGCTAGCAGGTATTAAGTTTCTGAGGCTAGATTTGAACTCAGGTCATCCTGACTCCAAGGCCAGTGCTCTAGTCCCTGTGCCACCTCATCACTCCATTTTACTTGATTTTCAAAATCCTTTTTGAGCCCTTCCATGGCCTGAGATTAATTCATATCTTTCTTGGAGACATTGGATATAGGAGCTTTGAAATGGTTATCTTCATCTGAGTGTGTGTTTTGATCTTCCTTGTCACCATAGTAACTTTTTATGGTCAGATATTTATTTCTGTTGTTTGCTCATATCCCCAATCTATTATATCAATTTTAAATCTTTGTTATAATAGAGCACTGCTTCCAAGGGGAAGGACACAGGAGTTTTATGCAACTGTTTTCAGCGTTACTTCCAGGAATCTGTAAAGTTTTCAGTTGTTCTAAGGTGGGATGATAAAGAAGAGCTGTTTACTACTCTTCGGTTGTGCTGTGATCTAAGTGGCCACATGCACACTTTTCTGGCTGGCACTGTGAGGAGGGTTCCCATTCCTCTGCAGTCACAGGTTCTGATGTGCTAGAATGCCTATCTCACCCTGGCACCACCACCCAGTATGAGGATACAGATTGAGTATGGGCAAAACAACAGAGTATTGCCTCAGTGCTAGCAAAGAGACCCCTGCAACCTCCTTCCAACCAGTTGTTCAACCCCCTTATCATTTGTGGGCTAAAGGCTTTGGAAGCAGCCATTGCCATTCTCCCAGGGCCTAGTCCTGGTTTTCTGGGGTGTGGGCTGTGTTGGTGAAGCCTGAGCTGGACTGTGATTTACTCTCACCCCGGTGAGACAGACCTTTCTCGCTGACCTTCTAAGTTGTCTTGGATTGTAAAATTGTTTCATTTTTTTTCTTTTTTTTGGTTCTTCCACTCTAGAATTCATTTATAGTCATTATTTAAAGGGATTTGGAGGGCGTTGAGGTAGACCTAGGTAAGTCCCTGCTTTTACTCCACGATCTTGGCTCTGCCTCTGCCTCTGCCTGCAAATGTATTTATAACAGAATAAACTTAAAAAAAACCCACTAGCAGAAGTAAGGCTGGGGAGGCGAGGCCACAACTCAACTGGTTTGTTTTTCTTTGTCAAGCATTATAAAACACAGAGGAACTGAAATAAAAGTTATTCCCACCTCCCAGCTTATTAGATAAAGGTCATTTCTCAAGGTCTTAATTGCCCCACTGAAGTGGCTGAGAACTGCTGCTGCCTACCCTGAGATGACATCTCTCCTTTCTTCTGTCTTCTTTGTTCTCTCTGCTCTCCTGACTCTAGCTATATGTATATATGAAAACTGCACCTCCTGAACCTCATAGGCTGATCTCACTTTAGTTTAATCTCTTCCCAACCAGGAACTGCAAATCCTAGGGGGGCTGAGTGGTTACACATTGCTGTTGGCACATATAACATTTAATTTGGTCTGCACAACAACTGTGTGAGGTCTATAGATCAGGGAAGACAGAAGAGGAGAGAAGAGGGCAAGTCACTACCTGGATCTGCTCTTTTTATTCAACCTGCCTTTCAGGCAAAAATTCCTAACTTGTGCAGCTGTCTATTCTTTATAGATTTGTCTCCAGCAAAAAAACCTACAATGTTACAAAAAAGTCACTGTTTCCTATGATTTTAGTGTGTACCTGATTAAAGTTTCTAACTAATTATCAAAATAACATCTTAAATAACAACACTGATCTTCAAAATAGCAAAAAGAAAAAGCAGTGACAAAAAAAATCAGCCTTTAATCCTCATACTAGTATGGTAAAGTGGAGAACTTAGTTAATAGACTGTAGGGAAGGGACTAGATATATGAACCTGTACCTGAACTACCCCACATCCTCATTATTACTTTGTACATAGTTTGTACCCCATCCCTCTTTTCCTAATTTCCCCTCTAACTTTTTTACTTGATTTTTTAAGCTTTTTTTTTTGGAGGGGAGAAGACAGGACAATTGGGGCTAAGTGTCTTGCCCAAGATCACACAGCTATTGAGTGGTAAATGTCTATGGTCGGATTTGAACTCAGGTTGTCCTGACTCCAGGGCCAGTGCTCTATTTACTTCACCACCTACCTTCCCCTGATCTAATAATAATAATAATAATAATAATTTATAATTCTTCTATAGCCTAAGACCAGTTCAAATTTTTCTTTGAGGCTTTGTATGTAGGAGTTTTGGCTTTACTGCCTTCTTCTGAATGTGTTTTGTTCTTCCTTGTCACCATAGAAACTTTCTACAGTAAGAATTTGTTTTTCTGTGCTGCCTCTTTCTTGACATTTAACTCTTTGCTAAAGTTTGGCTCTGCTTCCAGAATGGAAGGAACACTCTTTCAAGCCTCAGGGGTTTTCTGCAGCTCTTTTCAGAGATGCTTCTAGAGAACTATAAATACTCAGTTCTTACAAGGTGGTATCATCTAGTGAGAGGTATGTTTACTAATCTGGCCTGTGCTCTTGTCTGCGGAACACTCTTTTCTGCCCTGGAATTGTTACGAGTGTCCCCACTCCACTATTCCTACAATGTCTGGTGTGTTGTTCTTTCTTGCCCTGGCACTGCCACTGAGCACTGTGACCAAGACGGAGGGTGGGCAAAGCAACAAAGTCCTGCTCCCAGTGCAAGCAAAGCAATCCCTGTAATTTCCTTCTTACCAATTGTTCAACCCTCTGTCTGTGGTCTAAGAAGGCTGAAAGCAGGCATTTCTTCTGCTGATGCAGTAAATCCGAAGGCTTGCTCCTGATTTGCTGTGACCCAGTATGCACTGGAACAGCCTACACTAGACTCTCCTCCTCCTGGATGCAGCAGACATTTCCTGCATACCTTCTATATTGTATCAGGCTGAAAAAACTGTTTTATCCAGTCATTTTGTTGGTTCTGTCACTCCAGAACTTGTTGTAGGCCTTTATTTAAAGATGTTTGGAGGGGTTTTGGGGGGAAGCTTAATTAAGTTCCTGCTTTTTACTTTCTACCATCTTGGCTCCACCCCCTAATAAGTATTATTGACTCCCGTATTTTATTATGACTAGTAGTAAAGGTATCATTAGCACACAAGAAATACGTGGATTTTCCTTCTTTACAGGTATAATTGCATGATCCTAGATGATCATTTACCTCCCATCTCTCGATTTTAGCAAACCACTTGATAAAGATTTTTATGCTATTCTTTTGAATAAGATGATAATAGTAGGGCAAAAGTAGAAGATGGGATTCTTTGGAATTAAATACTGACAAGACCCAAATGAAACTCATGTATCATTTCTATTCATGAACTGAAAAATTATTTTGAAGAAGCCTTCAATAATTTTTTCTCTAATTTGTTAGCTCACCTAAGGAAAGTTTAAGAATGCTAGTAACTTTTCTTAATACCCACTTTTTAATACAATATTTTAATTTCTCCCACTTACATACTAAAACATTTTAATTTTTTTTTAAGTTTTGACTTCCAAATTCTATTGCCCATCCTTCCCTCCCCTGCCCTCTGCCAAAAGAGTAAGGGATTTTGTACAGAATGTAAATCATGCAAACATCACCATATTAGTCATTTTGTTAATGCTCTCTTAGAACTCTGATTCAAATCCCCACTTGAATTTTGAAGATATTTCTGGTTGATTTTCAAGAGATTTTGTTAAGACGAGTAGAGTACACTGGCAAAAATAAAAGATTGGTATTGTTTGTGTTTGAATTTTCCCAGGAAGTTTTGTGAGGTTTGGGGGGTGGGGTGGGATACACACACTGAAAACTCTACCTGTGATCATTTCCATTCTTTTGAAATTATCTCCCTTTTTAGATTACCCTGAAATGAATGTCTAAAAGTCTTTAAAATTAGGTTGCTTCCAAGAGATATGTCCTTTGTAAATACTTCAGCTAATATATATTAGTCCCTTCCCTGTACTTAAATGACATTGCATTAATAATTGAGGTGCTATAATTAAAAGATAATATGCCTACTGTCATTGCAGATTACTACACCTAACCAGATCTGTTGCATTTTGCTTTTTTTTCTGTCAGTTTTAAGTTTTAAATATGGTCTAATTAGATATCATAACAAACCCTATGAAGGATAATTTTCTCCACAACACATTTCAGATGTTTTATAAGTGACATAACTAGGTGGTAGCCTCAGCTCATCTGTCCATTGCAATATCATTTTTAACCACTGACAGCGTCAGTTGTGTGAATGAGCTTTTGAAAGAGCTTGTCCCTCCTTCATCTGGGTTATGCCAACATAGCAATGTTCCTCAAATTGGTCATGGAATTGAGAGTAAAATTCCCATTACAATGAGGTGAGACGTCTTTCATCCCAATCTTATTTCTTCACTGATAGGTCTTTATGATAAAATGTTATTTCAGTGTTTCCTGTGGAGAAAAATGTGCATCTGTGGTTCCTAGTAGAAAAGCACACAACTAAATACATATGAATTAGTTTAATGGTAATGCATTGTTGACTAGCCATTCCAGATCTCAAACTCTATTATAAAGTGGTAATTATCAAAACAATCTGGTACTGGCTAATAAATACAGTGTTGAATATGTAATCTGGTATATAATAGAACCAAAGATCCAAACTTTTGGGACAAAAACTCATTATTTGACAAAAACTGCTTAGAAAACTGGAAAAAGAGTAATGAAGAAACTAGGTATACCAACAACTCACATCATCTACTAAGATATGGTCAAAATGGGTACATGATTTACATATAAAGGGCAAATTCATAAGCACATTAGGAAGGCATATAATAATTTACTTGTCAGATCTATGGATAAGGGAAGAATTTAGGAACAAAAAATATAGAAAGCATTACAAAAAGTAAAACAGATAATATTGATTAAATAAAATCAAAATGTTATTGCACAAACAAAACCAATGCCACCAAAATTAAAAGGAAAACAGAAAACTGGGATTTTTTTTTGTCAAAAGGTATCTCTGATAAAGGCCTCATTCCTCAAATATATAGAGAACTGAGTTAAATATATTTTAAAAAATGTCATTCCTCAATTTATAAATCATCAAAGGATGTGAAGTAGTTTTCAGGCAAAGAGATAAAAGTTATCAATTGTCATATAAAATCACTATTGATTAGACAAATGTAAATTAAAACTAATCTGTGGTACAATATCACATCTATTAGTTTGACTAATGTGAAAAACACAAACAAAAACAGAAGATAAATGTTGGAGGTGATGTGGAAAACCTGGGACACTAATGAACTATTAGTGGACTTGTAAACTCATTCAACCATTCGAGAGAGCAATTTTAAACTATGTCCAAAGGGCTATAAAACTACACATATCCTTTAATCCAGCAGTACCATTGCTGGGTCTATATCCCAAACAAATCCTTAAAAAAGATATTTTTATACAAAAATATTTTAATAGTTGTTTTTTGTGGTAGAAATCAAAGGGTTACCCATAAATTGTGGAATGGCTACACAAGCTGTGATATATGATTGTGATGTAATATTATTGTGGTATAAGAAATGATGATTTGAGACAAACCTGGAAAGATTTACGTGAACTGATGCAAAGTGAAGTGAGCAGAACCAGGAGGACACTGTACACAGTAACAACTATCCTATATAATGAGGAACTATAAATTAATTAGCAATCCTCAGCACAAAAACAAATAAGATAATCACAAAGTGCTAATGATAAAGCATACTATCGCCATCCAGAGAAAGAACTGATATTGTCTGTATACAGAAATGAAGCAAGATATTTTTCTCATTCTCTTCCATTCTTTGAATGTTCTTGTACAAAATGACTAATGTGGAGATGTTCTATATGATTTTGCATGTACAATTTATATCTGATAGCTTAATATTTCAGGAAAGGTGATGGGAGGGAAGGAAAGGAAAGACAGAATTTGGAACTTTTAATGGCAAGCAAAAAAAGTACTTAGTGCCTTGTTTCAGCTATTCAATTATTTAGCACCTTGTTTCAGTTCAAGTTTCTTTTCAGCCTTGCCCATGATTATATCAAGTCTTTGTTTAAGAAACAGAACTGTGAGCCCCACAACTTGTCAACCCCACAACATGTGCAATCTTGCTGCTAATGCAATAGGGTAGTGATGGAACAGGGAGCAGCTAATGAGTATATATATATAAGGAGAAACCCAAGCTAGGAGAGAACATAACTGAGAAGAGAGTACTTGGGGTGGGAGAACTGAGAAAGTGAACTTTGTGGTGGCCAGGCACTCTGTTTGTCTGTTCTATCTTGTTGATTTTTGTTTGTGATCTTTTCTACAGAAGCCCTGGGACATTACTGGAAGCCCTGAAAGAAAATTTTCTTCTTTTCTGTTTACAGAAATCCTGGAGGAGGGTTTCAGAGGTCCTGGGACTGTACTGATAATGTGTGTTGAGTTCTCAGACCTCATTGGTGGGTCTGTGTTCATTTCACAGATAGTGAATTGATGATGGTGCCAGCAATCTGTATCAATGTTGTTTTAGCTCTGTTAAACTTTGTCTTCCCAGAAACAGAAACTGAGAAGGACTTGAAGTGGAATGGACACTGTGAGCTTCAATATGTAACAGTAAGTGGAGGAGGACCTGGATGAGCACCTGGACAAGGAGCTGGATGAGGAGCTGAGAGCTGCCTATCTTTGAGTCCTGGTGACAGTTGGGTAAATTCAAGCAGGAGCTGGCACCATGGAAGAAGAACCATGGAATCTGAGAGCCATCCTTGAATCAAGATGAAAAGATCTCTTCTTGGGTACTTAGTGCTGACTGAGAAGATCATGATTTACTGTAACCTATGGGTAGAGAACTTTGTCATTTGTACTTTATGTCCCTTAAGGAGGCTTGCTCCTTAAGGATGACTGAGTTAAGGACTTCCTGAATGATATCTTTTTTTTTTAAACTCTGTCATCACTTTGGTGAAAACTATGTGGCTACTTTAGTGATAACTTGTTATGTTATAACATTTTGAATGCTGTACTTTGATTTCTGTGAATGTTTTGCTATAATTTCATGCTGAATAAATAGAGAGTTTCTTCTACTATGTAATCAGAACCTTATAGCTGTACACAATAGCAGTCCTCTGGCAAGCTGCTCATGCTTGGATTTACAGACCTCAATACTTTAAAAAAATGTTAAGTTTTAAACATGTAACCACAGGAAAATAAAATATGTATTAAAAAAATAATACATAATTGAGATGTCAAAATGGATATCTTCTGGACACTTTCCTTCATGCTTTTCTCATTACCCTGAATAATGAGAAAAGCAGTTGTCATGCTGACTCTCCTTCTTTCTTGCTTTTCAGGAGCCAAATAGAGTGGTGGCCTTATAGCTAGGCTCTGGGTTTCCTTCCTTCCAATTCAGGAAAGAGATAGTAGTGGAGCTTGACTTCCATATTAATTCTGAGTCTCCTCCCACTAGGATTTTAATTGATAAACAGCTTTGCAGACATTTTGTCACCTTTTCTAACACTTCCCTCTAGGAATTGGGAAATACTAATGGCCTCTTGCCCAGAACTGTCCAAGAAATACAGTGTAACATTCTTTCAAGATGTAATAATGTCTCATACACTTAGTATTAAAATCATATATTATATTTACTTTATGAGTCACTTTTATTTATTTTTAGATACAGGACTAAGTTAATATGTGTTCTAATAGTGCATGTGCTGGGTAATTCACTTTATACATAGTTTACATGATTGGTAATTATTAATTTTCTTGTTTTAAATCAAAACTGTGTAATTCTTTTGTGATATGCATCATTGAGGGAAATCTATGAATAAGGATGAAATATTCTAGAACAACCAATCCAAAGCAAATTTGATGTAATTGTTAATTAATGGTGGATTTTGGAGAGCAATATTTTCTAATAGACTGGCAAACAGTGTGCTTTCAAGTGAGCTCCCATGTAATGTTTTACAAATTCATTTCTAATCTCTGTGATCTTTCTGTCAGAAAAGGAGATGAAGTGATTGCTACCAAAGAATTTCTGGGTTCTTTCAAAATGCTCACTGTGTTCACTGTTTTATCTCAATTTCCTTCTTTAAGAAATGGTGAAGCTAAGCATGAGAGAATGGAAAGACTAATTTCATTGAAATCAAAAGACTTCAGTTGGAACTTTAGTTTCTAGAAAACCTTGGAAAATACATATTGCCTCTCTGAATATCAGTGCCTACATTTATTCAGTTTCAGAACTTCCTAAAATTATCTCCAAGGTTTCTTTCAATGCTAGCTAACCTTCTGTCCTTTAATCAATTATTTTTTCTTCATTTTTTTAAAATCTTTTCCTCCTCTTTTCTATTTTCTTCCTTTTTGACTTCAATATTTATTGAAATTCATGTCAGAATTACCATAAAAATCACATAGTGCCTTCTCATAGTTAACCATTTACGTATGTTTTTATTTGTTTCATTTTTTTTTGCTCAAATCATTTAAAGACACAATGGCATACAGATAGCTTTTCCTGACTTTTTCTATATCTGTAAAAAGTTACTTTCTCAGTTTCATTGGAAATCTTTAAGCAAATCTGGTTGGACACATATTGAGAATTTTTTTGGGAGGATTCTCTTTCTGGTACAGACTGTAAGAGAGAGTTTCTCACGTTGAACCCATCTTTGAGATTCTGGGAGTCAGTGATAATTTAATATCCTCTATGAGCAGAACTCTCAAACTAGTCTATAGACTTTCAGTCTATCTCATTTACCAGTTCCAAACCACATATAGCATATGTGTGTCTTCCCAAATACCCCTTTACACACTGAAGACAGTAAACAATAAATATTTTAACTGAGCGTGGAGAATCTTAATATGCCCCCCTTTATCCAGAATTTTTTCCTTCCTCATCCTCCGAAATGAATATCTATTTGCTCAGCATATGCATTTATATTCAATATTTTTTTCTTTCATTTCCATTTCTCTATGGCTGTTGTATACAGAAATTACAAATTATCCAATGAAATTGTGTTTATTATGGTTTAATAGGCATGATAAAACCAACTCTGTCAATTGCTTTGGTTTTATTCAAGAAGAAAATTTGAATCTTCCTACTATGTATTTGTGACTTCATTTATTGTCTCATTTAATTTATAATGAAAATATGGATATGAATGAGGTTCAGATCTTGGAATAATGTGTAAAGGCATTTTCCATTAAAGAAAGATAATAATACAATCTACTAATTTAAAGTTAATAAAGAGTCCACCAACAGTCCTTCCCAGCATTTCATCAATCTTTATGGTCACTTTTGTCTTCCCAAATATCTAAAAATCCTCACTTGGTCTCTCAAATACTGCTAATATGCCACCTTCTGTTTTTGGTCAAATTCCTTGAGAAGGCATGGTACCTCCACTTACTTTCCTCTCATTCTCTTGTTAACTCTTATCAAGTCTGACTACTATCCTTATCATTCAAACAACACTGCTCTTTCCAAAATTATTAGTGATCTAATTACCCAATTACATTGCCATTTTTTAATCCTTATTCTTCCTGGTCTCTCTGCAGCATTTAAGACTATCCAGCAAATCAAATGTAAGGAGGTAACATCTATAATGCACTTAACACAATATTTTCACCCAATCCTCTTATGTGACCTCTTTCACGAATTCAACACTGTTTATTACCTTCTTCTGAATTTTCTCACCTGTGGTTATTCATGGCTCTGCTTTTTCTCTCAAATTCTACCTGTGTTACTGTTCCTCTTCCTCTTTCTCTTCCGTGTAACTTCTATGTCCTAAAGTTTTGTACTGAGTACTTTTCTCACTCTATGTGGTTACATTTGATTTTCTCACCAGTTCCCTTAGGTTTAATCATTATCCATATATCTAATTCTGAGATCTATATCTCCAATCATAGCCTCTATTCTAAACTGTAATCAAACATCAACAAATACTTGGTGGGGGCTGTGACGGCAAGCAAAGAAGTACTTAGCACCTTGTTTCAGCTACTTAATTTTTTAGCACCTTGTTGCAGTTCAAGTTCCTTTTGAGCCTTGCCCATGATTACATCAAGTCTTTGTTAACAAACAGAACTTGTGAACCCCGCAGTGGGAGAAACTTGATGATGAAACAGGAAGAGGGAGGAACAGGGAGGAGCTAATAACCATATATAAGGAGAAGCCCAAGCTGAGAGAGAGCACAACTGAAAAGAGAAATAGCTGTGGAGGCTAGGGACTCTGTTTGTCTGTTCTGGCTTTGTTGATTTTTGTTTGAGATACTTTGTACAGAAGCCCTGAGACCTTACTGGAAGCCCTGAAAGAGGATTATCTTGTTATCTGTTTATAGAAGTCCTGGAGGAGGATTTCAGAGGTCCTGGGACTGTACTGATGATGTGTGTTGAGTTCTCAGACCATGTTGGTGGGTCTGTGTTGATTTCACAAGCAGATAGTGAACTGATGATGGTGATGAATCATCACAGCAATGTGATGAATGTTACTGTGGCTCTGTTAAGCTTTTTCTTCCCTAAAACAGAAACTGTGAAGGACTAGATGTGTACTGGACACTAAGAGCTTCTATATGGACCAAGAACTGGACAGGGAACAGAACAAGGAGCTGAAAACTGCCTGCCTTTGAATCCAGGTGACAGGTGGGTAGATTGAGGCAGATGCTGGGTCCTTGGAAGAGGAAACATGGAATCCGAGACCCAGACTCAAGTCAAAATGAAAAGATCTCTCCTTGGGTACTTAGTGCTGCCTGAGAAGATCATGATTTACTGTGCCCTAGGGATGGGAGAACTTTGTACATCAGAGATTAAGACAATGTGACCTAAGGGTGGAGAACTTTGACCTTTGTACTTTGTGTCCCTAAAGGAGGCTTGCTCCTTAAGGAGGATTGAGTTAAGGATTTACTGAATGATATGTTTTGTATAAAACTATGTGATCACTTTGGTGAAAACTCTGTGGCTAATTTAGTGATAGCTTTTTGTGTTATAACATTGTGAATGCTGTACTTTGGTTTCTCTGAATGGTTTGCTTTAATTTACTGCTGAATAAATGGAGAGTTACCATGGGATCAGAACTTTAAAGCTGTTAATAGCAGCAGTCTTTTGGAAAGTTGCTTGTGCTTGGCTTTACAGGAGCCTCCAGATAGATGCCTTATAAACAACTCAAGATCATGCTGTCCAACACAAGAACTTCTTATATTTTCCCC
Organism: Petaurus breviceps papuanus; assembly: GCF_028583685.1. NCBI lineage: Eukaryota > Metazoa > Chordata > Mammalia > Diprotodontia > Petauridae > Petaurus > Petaurus breviceps. The sequence goes on from NW_027186304.1 coordinate 56,914,144, forward strand.
CCAAAGTCTCCCTCTTTTCAAATATCCAGTTGTTTGTTTTTTAGGGGATTAATATCATTCCAGTCACTAAGACTTATTACCTTCATGGCATCTTCTCCTCAAAAATATGCATCTAAAATTTTGTCCAAGTCATACATAAGCATGTCCAAAATTAGTTGAAAAATTGAATACACAGATACAAAGTGAGGGAGGGATGGCTAGATTTTAGTTCTGTAGGCAAAAATGTGTGCATTTCAATGATCTTCAATTTGAATATCTATAAATACTTAGACATGGTACAAAATTAATCAATAAGCTTTAATTAATCCTTTACTGTAAGCCAGGAAATGTGTTAGATACTAGGAATAGAGAGAGATACTGAAATATATTGAATTCATGCCATATGAAAATTTCTTGAAATAACTGATGTTTAGTCCCCAGGAGCATTACTGCCTATGCAGGGATATTATCTAAGAGATTGGGTTTATTCTGTTTGCCAAAGAGGGAAGAGCCTGAAGCAATTAAAAAGAGAAATATTAATGGTAGTAGGGAGCAAAGGAATAATAGGGAAAAAGGAGGAGAATGACAAAAAAAGGAAGAGAAGGATGTAGAAGAAAAGAAGAACAGAAAGAGAAGATGAAGAGGAAGAAGAAGAAGAAGAAGAAGAAGAAGAAGAAGAAGAAGAAGAAGAAGAAGAAGAAGAAGAAGAAGTAGAAGAAGAAGAAGAAGAAGGCAGAGGAGGAGGAGGAGGAGAGAAGACAACAAGAAGAAGAACTTTGCATGTCAATATAATACAATTCATTTTAAAGTACTTTGGAGAGTATTGGAGTTCTCATCACTGAGGTTTTTTTTTTTATACAAAGTGAATGGATGTCTATTTTTCAGGTGTTTCACAGAGATTTCTTTTTGGTATTTTTTGAACTTGTTGGTCTCTTTGTTTCCTCCGAACTCTGAGATTCTCCAATTCTGTTTGTGTGGATGTTTGTTTCTTCCTTAATTATTGCACTATAATGATTTCACTCAGTATGTAGTTTGGGGACCTCAGTCCAGCTCTGGATTATTTTTCTTTTATACTCCCTTCAATAAGACAATCAGGCAGAGTTCCAGGCTTCCATATAGTTGCTTTTATTGGCTATTTCGCAACCATTAAATGGCAATATACATATGGTTTCTTTTTAAAAAGTAATTTACAATTATTACAGCTTTGCAAAGCAGCACTGCATCATGCTGAGGGTAGATTATAATTATCCTCATCTCACATTTCAGATAAGGAAAGGGATGCACACAAAGGGCTAAGCCCTGCTGAATATACAAAACAGTGGGATAAGATTTAATAGGCATGCTTATGAACCTACTGGAGGTTATACCAAACTCAATGAGGAGGGGTATATTCTAGTGTCTATACATTCTTTTAATAGCTAACTCAATCTTGGCCAAAGTCCGGTCATTTCCCTAGTTCATCAGTGGAGAAACTGGGCCTAAAATCCATACCTAATTCTAAGAACAGTTTTTGCAAGTCACAGACTATTACATTATTGTTTTCCACTTAAATGATGGGGTAGAGGGTGATAAAAGATTCTTATTTTGTGAATCAGGAAAGGCATGTAAAGTTAATGATGATAATTTATATATCACCTTAAGATTTACAGAGTTCATTATAACTGTCTCATTTTATCTTCACAATACTGTTGAAAGGTAAATCCTATTATTATCCTTATTTTATAGTTGAGATAACTGAGAGAAGTCATGTGACTTGTCCTAGGCTACACATTTAGTAAATGTCTGTTGTGGAATTTGAATTCAAAATTCTATAATGTCAAATTGGGCTTCCAGAAAGTCCATAAGGTTGTACTAATAACATACCTTACATGTTGTTCCCTCTTCAAAATAAATTTACAATATTTAGAAGGATAAGGAAGAGTTATTGCTCTATTAAAAGGATTTGGTTGGGGGTGAAGCTGCAGGGGCTTGAGAAGCCTGCCGAAGCAGCAGAAGCTTCTATGGTAATTGAATAAGTCATTTCTTTAACTAAATTAATAATGTAGAATGTATAACTTTGTCATAATCAGGTATGTTAAGAGGAAAGTAAGAAGGTGACTGAAAGTTTGATATATAAGGTAAACATATATACTAAAATTACAAATAAGAGCATTGAGTGGAGATAGAATGCCTGATATCTTTTTTAAAAATCCCTTTACTCGGGGCAGCTAGGTGGCACAGTGAATAGAGCACTGGTCCTGGAGTCAGGAATACCTGAGTTCAAATCTGGCCTTAGACACTTAACACAAAAACTAGCCAGGTGACCTTGGGAAAGCCACTTAACCCCAATTATCTGACCTTCCCCCCTCCAAAAAAAAAAACCCTCACTTGAAGAGCGAACCAGAAGAAATTTGTACACAATTACAGACACGATGTATGTGTCACAACTAACTTTGATAGACTGGTTTCCTCTAAGCAATGCAAGGTTATAAGACAACTCCAGAAGACTCATGATGGAAAGAGATGTCCACATGCAGAGAAATAACTATAGGTTCTGATTACTGACAAAAACAAACTACTTTCTCTCTTTTTTGTTCTGTTTTGTTTTGTTTCCCCCTTCTCACTGTTCACTCCACTGGATTTTATCCTTATTTACATCCTGAAAATTGTTTTTTGTTAAAGTATTTGTAGATCTTATTATGTAGATTTGTATATGTAGATTATATACATATTGTATATGTAGATAGATAATATATAGATTGCATGCTTCCATGGGGGGGCGGGGAGGGATAAAATTTGAAACTAAAGGGATTGTAGAACTGAAAGTTGTAAACTGAGAGCAAATAAAAATTAAAAATTAAAAAAACATTTATTTTTTTAAAAATCCCCTCCCTAGAACAGTGAATCATATTTAGTATTTAATGCATATATAAGTGAGCAAAAAATATTTTATTTTATTTTTTTCAAATGCTTTATTAACTTCGATTTTACATCATTCATTTCCGCCAGATTTTGAGTTACAAATTTTCTCCCCGTTTTTCCCCTACCGACCCCCTCCAAAATAGCCATCCCACAGGATATCCCCTCCTCCAATCTGCTCTCTCCCATGTTTTCTCCCATACCCCTTTAGTCTTTTCCAGTGGATCTCTACGCCCCAGTGCCTGTATACCTTATTTCCCAATTACATGTAAAATAGTATTGATAATAGTATATACATACATACATACATACATACATATATATATATACATACACACACACACATATATATGTACATATACATACATATTTGAATATTTGATTTTAAAACTTTAAATTCCAGATTCATTCCCTTCCTCCCTTCTCACCCAAGCGTACTGGGAAGAAAAGCATTCCAGTATAGGATGTACATGTGTGGCTAATGCAAAACAATAACATAGTAGATATATTGTAAAAGACTGACTATATTTCCTTCTCTCCTATCCCACCTCCCACTTGTTCTATTCTCTAATTTGATCCCATCCCTTTTCAAAAACAGGTGCTTCCAACTTCCCTCCCCCCAGCCTGCCCTCCCTTCCATCATTTACCATCTCATCCCCTTCCCCCCTACTCTCCGGTAGGGTAAGATACCCAGTTTAGTGTGTATTTCATTCCCTCCTCAAGCCAAATTCAATGGGAATAAGGTTTACCCATTCCCTTTTGCCCTCCTATTCTTCCCCTCCATTGTAACCATTTCCCCTTGCCTCTTCTGTATGAGATAGTTTACCACATTCTGTCTCTAACCAATTTCCACTCATTACATTCCTCTCTCACCTCTTAATTTCACCTTTTAAGTATCATCCCTTCCTGTTAAATTGGTCCTGTGCCCTCTATCTATGTATAACTGTAAACAAATATACACACATTCACATATGTATTCATATGCCCATATACCCTCATATATAACATATATAGACATATATATATATATATAGACACACACACACACACACACACACACATATATATATATATACACACACACATATATTTCTATTTTTATTCCCTACAACTACCGAGAAAAGTTTTATCAGTTATAATTATAGTTTTTCCATGTAGGAATGTTAATTGTTCAACTTTGATAAGCTCCTTATGATTTCTTTTCCCTGTCTACCTTCTCATGCTCCTCTTGCTTCTTTTATCTGAATGTCAAATTTTCTGTTCAACTCTGGTTTTTTCAACTTCTGGTTTTGAAAGTCCTCTATTCCATTTAATAACCATATTTTCCCCTGAAACATGATACTCAGTTTTGCTGGGTAGGTGATTCTTGGTTTTAATCCCAGTTCCTTTGACCTCCGGAATATCATATGCAAAGCCCTTCGATCCCTCAGTGTAGAAGCTGCCAGATCCTGGGTTATCCTGATTGTGTTTCCACAATATTCAAATTGTTTTTTTCCTGGCTGCTTGTAATATTCTCTCCTTAATCTGGGAATTCCGGAACCTGGCTATAATATTCCTAGGAGTTTTCTTATTGGGATCTTTTGCAGGAGGTGATCGGTGGATTCTTTCAACCTCTATTTTTCCCTCTTGTTCTAAAATATCAGGGCAGTTTTCTTTGAGAACTTCCTGGAGTATGATTTATAGGTTCTTACTTTGATCATAGCTTTCAAGTAGTCCAATAATTTTTAAATTATCTTTCCTGGATCTGTTTTCCAGGTCAGTGTTTTTTTTTTTTCCAATGAGATATTTCACCTTGCCTTCTATTCTTTCATTTGTTTGGGTCTGTTTAATAGCATCTTGATTTCTCATAAAGTCATCACCTTCCATTTGCTCCAATCTAATTCTGAAGCCATGATTCTGCTCATTGACCTTTTGAGATTCTTTTTCCATCTTGCAAATTTGACTTTTTAAGGCATTCTTCTCCTCATTGCCTTTTTGAGCCTCTTTTGCCATTTGAGTCAGTCTGTTTTTTAAAGTCTCATTTTCCTCATTCAGGCCGTTGACTCACATTTCATAATTTTCTTGCATTGTTCTCATTTCTCTTCCCAATTTTTCCTCCACTTCTCTTATCTGCTTCTTAAGGTCCTCTATGGCCAGTAACCAGATTATATTTTCCTTTGAAGCTTTTGGTGTAGGACTTCTGACTTCACTATTTTCCTCCTGTTCCATGCTTTGCTCCTTTTTGTCCCCAAAAGAGGAGTCCAATCTTGGAATCTTTTGTCTGCTTTGTTTCCTTTGCCTGGTTATGTCGCCCTTCAGTCACTTAACCCTTGGGCTTTTTGCCACAGTAGGACTCTGCCACAAGGCAGATTAGCTTTTGTGTCAAGCACTGGGGTTTTCTCAGCTGCTGGAGGAATTAGATGGGTGCCCCCTCTGAGGCCTCCACACGCTCAGGCAAGCTGGTCACACATCTCAGGACCTCCACCATTGACTGCAATCCAGATCCAAGCAGCTTAAAACAAGAGCGTTTCCCCTCAGACTGGTTGCTTATTCATCCTACACTCTGTGTGCCAGGAGCTGAAGCTGCCATATGGCGTTGGCTGGCTCTACTGGCATCTGAAAGGCTTCTTGCCCTGGGGTCAAAAGCCAATGCACTCCCACTTACTGGGTCCCAAACTCTAGGCTGAACTGACCTCTCAGTTTGTCCTTAGCATTTATGTGTTGATAATTCTGGAAATGGCCACAGCTGCTGCTGATCTGGAGTCCCTCTGGTTGGTGGCTGATCAGACTCGCCCTGGGGCTAAAACCTCACCTCACATGGGCCTGGGCTGGGCTTCCAGAGCCCTGCGCTGGCTGATTCCTTCTGGCCTGCAGGGCTGTCGTCAGTGGGAGGTTAGGTTTTCTGTGTCATTTTGTGGGTCATATAACTTTTTTCTAATAACAGGCTATTTAAGAATTCTAGTTTTCCTTCTGCTAATCTGGACAGTCTATATTTTTCTTAATATTCTGTCATTTCACATAGATTGTTAGTTGTAATGGCATATAATTGAACAAAATAACTTTTAATAATTGCTTTAAGGTAATATTCATTTGTGGTGCACTTGCCATCTTTATTTTTAATACTAGTATTTTTCTTTTCTTTTTTAATTACTTATTTATGTATTTTATTTTTCACAAAACTAGCTCCTAGTTTTATTTATTATTTTTTCTTTTAATTTTATTAACCTCTGCTGTGATTTTCAGGATTAGCACTTTTTGTATATAATTGGGGATTTTTAATTTGTTCTTTTTTTTACTCCTGTCTTTTTTACTTCAGCTGAAGCATAATAGATTCTCCACCAACCCCTTATGTTAACTCTGTATATATTCTGCATTTCTTAATCCAATATGCTACCTGCTTTCTTCAGTGTGCTTCCTATCTTCTCTCTGGGTGAGGTCATCCCTTGCACATTTATGATTAGTAACTGTGCATTTCCCATTGTATTATTTTCTTCTGTTTATCCTTCTCTCTCTTTTTACCTGGCCCCTGGCCTCTAAAGTCTGTTTTGTTTCTCATCACTGCCTTCCTTTATCTTCCCTCCCTTTTATCACCCCTCCTTTATCTTACCCACTTCCACCTCCTATGTCCAAGCTAAGATATATTTATATGTATAATTGAATGTGCATATATGTATGTATTTATAAATATATATATATACATATACACACACATCATGATATTTGGCCCTACTTGCATGTGTGCATACATGTTTGTGTATCTATATGCATGTATATTTTATATAATTTTCCTCTCCTTCATTTGTTCCTGCTTCTGTCACCACCACCTACTCTCACCATGGTTGTTTCATCCACATAACCTCAAGGACATTGTTCACTGATATGCAATAAATCTCTCCTTCAACCTTCAAAGCTGTCTCAACCTTCCCCCCCCCACTTTGACTCTGCTCCCCAAAAATTCAATTTGAGGTATGATTTTAAGTTGTTTGGTGGAAAATATTGAAAGAGGCCAGCTGAATGCCCCTTCTACTCTTCCATCTAGGCTCCACCCCTGAAAATTTCAAGGAAAATCACTTTGGCATCAGTATGTATGCTGGACAGAATTGGAAAAATAATTTAGGTAGGAAAACCAATCAGAAGGTTACTGATAACTTAGGTGAGAAATGATCAATGCCTGAACTAAGGTGCTGTCTGTGTAAATAAGGAGAAAGGGTGTGATACATAAATGTAGTTAAAAGTTAAAAACTGTCAGATTTAGTATCTGATTGAATATTTAGAGTGAGAGAGAATGAAGAGTCAAGTATAATGATTAGATGATTAAATTGTGAATCTATCAGAAAGGTGGTGGTATTTTTAACAGAAATCAGGGAATTTGGAAGAGGATGTTATGTGGAGGAAAAATAAGTCCAACTTTGGACAGATTTAAATTGAGATGTCTCCTGGATATCATGTTTGGATATCTATTAGGGAATTGGCAATGAAGTAATAGTGGCAAAATTTGTCCAGACATTGGAAGAGAAGGACTGGTCAGCCATCCAGGACAGATGCTTCCCTTAGCTCTACAGTAGCCAAGAAAAAACAAACAAGGGATCAGAAGACCCATGGATTGCTAATTGTTTATAGGTGATCAAAGTATTTTCAGGAGAACAAGAAAAGGTATCAAGATCATATCTGCATCAACTAATGAACTTGGTACTGGAAAGAAATTTGACGTTTTTGCATCCCATCTCAATTAAGATGGAAAAATAGAACAGGCTTACTCGGACCAGTGGTTGAAAAGTATATTTGTATATTTGAAACTTCTAGATATGGAAAGTAAGTAAAATATTGAGTGGTAATTAATTTTATATATAAAGGGTTTTAAACTAAGAGAAGAAGACTATAAAATCATAGTTAAAATTAGAAAAGATCTTAGAAACCATTTAAAACAGTTCCTTCACTTTACAGAAAAAAATAAAAACTTATAGAGTGAAATGACTTGTTCCCAGTCATACACATTATAAGTACCAGAGTTGGGATTAAATCTCATTCTTCTGATCCACATGCAGCACTCTGAATTCTACCAAAATTCCTTTTGCCCGACTTTCCCCCGTAATCATGGCCCCAGGAAGTAAGATATGTGGAGAAGAGACCAGGCATCCTGAGCTAATTGTCATCTCCCTTTCCATGTCAACTTATAAATTTTCCAATGGTATCCATGCCATACTCTGTGGTGCCTTCCAAGGCACTAATGACATTATCTGAGTTAACAGTGGACAATATGAATTGACCATCTTTTATATTTTTATTGTCATCTCACTGTTCCTGTCATACAATATTTTGTTTTGTTAATTTATGAAATAAAACAAAATTTTCTATAACATAGTACAATAAAAAGATGACTGGACATAAAACTGTGAATCTACTATGAAAAACTTGCTATTCTTTTCAAATATACAACAAAACTGTCATACAAATTCCTTTTTCCCTCCCCCTTACCCAAGAAATGGCTATTGTTAGATACAATTAGATGTGTGCATGTGTGTGTGTGTATACATATATGCTCTTTCTCTGGGTATTTATAATTAAAATAACTTATTTACTCAAAGTTGTTCTTAAAACAATATTACTCTTATTGTATACAAAGTTATCTTAGCAATGTTCATTTTTCTCTTTGTTATTTCATATATCTTTCCACTTTTTTTTCTAAAATTCATATCATGTCTTATACCAGAGTAGAATTCCTTTGCAATCATATACCACAACTTCTTCAGCTATTCCTCAATTGCTGGGCATCCCAGCAATTTCCAGTTCATTGCTATCACAAAGAAAGCTGCTATATACTTTTTAGAATATATAGGTTCCTTTATTTTTTCCCTAATTGTCTTCAGAAATAGACCAAGTAATGACATTGCTGGGTCACAATCTTTGGGCATAATATCATATTTCTTTCAATATGGTTGAATCAGTTCACAATTCCATCAACAATGAATTAGTGTCCTGATTTTTCCACATCCCTTCCAACATTTTCTACTCTCTCCTTCTATCATTTCTTTTAACAAAGTCTCCTAATTTCTTCTTTTCCTTGGAAAGTTGTATGTATTAGACCAGACTAATAAGCCACTTGAGGTCTACAGAAATGCAAACACTTAAGGTGTGGTTAACAATCCAATTCAATCTAAAATAATATTTAATAAATGTCTACTATAATACAGTAAGTATGCTAGTTATTAGAGACACGATGATAAAGTGGAAAAATAGCCCTTTCTTTTAGGAGTTTTCTTTAGGGGATACAAGTTCAGAAATAAGCAAATATGAAGTAAATACAAAACAATTCAAAGTGAATTAAAAAAGGAGGCAATAGTAATAATGTAAGAGTCTTGGAAGAGGAGAATTCAAAATCATGCTTTAAAAGAATGTAGTAATTCTGAATGATGGGAATAAGGAGAAGGTACATGACAGATGTGGGAGACCACTTGTATGAAGGCATGGAGTACAAGATGGAATATTTTTTTTATGGTAAACTGCCAGCAGACTATTTTGACTTGAAAGTAGTGTACATGAAAAGGAGCACTATGAAATAAAAATGGGAATGGAGATTGAAGGTAGATTGTGGAATATTTTAAATGCCAGCTATCTAGTTCTTTTGTTTCAGTCATGCCCAACTCTGTGACTCCATTGGGGGTCTTCTTAGCAAAGATATTTGAATGCTTTGTCATTTCTTTCTATAACAAATTTTACAGATGATAAAACTGATTAAAACAGGGCTAAGTGATTTGCTCAGGGTTACACCGCTAGTAAGTGCCTTAGGCCAGATTTGAATTTAGGTTTCCCTGACCTCAGACTGAGCTCTCTATCCACTGGGCCACATAGCTGTCAATAATGTTAGACATAGGGGTTTTTATTTCATTTTAGTAATAGAGAGCTACTGAAAATTTTTGACTAAGATCAAATGATCAGACTGTTTTAAGAATAGAATTTTAAAAGCTATGTGTTGGATAGATTGGAGAATTGAAAGAATGGAAGCACAGAAACCAGTAAGTAGACAATTATAATAGCCTTCAGGAGAGGTTATAAGTACCTGGACAAAGGAAAAAAAAAGATGTACAATGAAAACTAATATGTTCTGAAACTTAATATCAATGAGACTTGTCAACTGACTCAATATGAGGATTGACAGCAAGGGAAATGTGTAGGGTGATACCAAGGTGAGAAATTGGATAGAACTTCCAAAGTGAAAAATGGTATGCTTGTCAACAGAAATAGAGAAAATTGGTGGCCAGCAATTCAAGCAAAACATAGAGAGGAGCTTCTTATGATCAATTCACTTTTTTCACTTTTTTTTTTTTTTTGCTTTTTTGGAAGGGGGAAGGCAGCGCATTTGGGGTTGTGACTTGCCCAAGAGCATATGGCTAGTAAGTGTTAAGTGTCTGAAGCCGAATTTGAACTCAGGTCGTCCTGATTTCAGGGCCGATGATCTATTCACTGTGCCACCTAACTGCCCTGATTCCTTTTCTTTTTGCACGTGCTGCCTGAGAACCTCAACACAAAAATAACTATGGTCACCTAAATTTTCTCTTGAATAGAATACGAAAATGTCTTTTGTTGCTTCTCTGTTATACAGTTTTAAAGAGATGCTGAGATATACCTGAGCCATAAACTTCTAAATAATGCCTTAATTGAAAGTAAAACATATAATCAAGTAAATGACTAAATGCATACATGTATGAATGAAGGAAAAATAGATGAGTAAGCAAACAAATAAATAAGTTATTTTAATTCATTAAATTAAAAACACCCACAGAAATCCCTGGGAATTTTTGCAAGTCTTTCTGCCCTTAATTCTTAATTTTTTTTTCATTTGTAACATGAGAACATTATAGAAGATTTTGAAATTTCCCTACAATTTTGATATATATTTCCATCTATTCTATAATTCTATTTCTATTTGCATCCAAATGCAATATGGCAATGTAATTCTCATTGTATGCTTGAAAGTTGGAGAATAAATAAATCTCACAAAGTGCTGTTCTAGATCTTAGAAGACATATATTGTTCCATGCATCCTTGGTCCATTTGCTATTCCTGTGGCAGCTCTTCATGGAAGATTGTAACATAATAATAAATAGTTAATGGTACTCCAAGTTATTTGTAGTTTTCTTCTTTCTTAGGATCATTCACAACCTCTCTATTCAGAATTATCATCAGTTCCAAGTTCTGTATAGACATCTGAGGCAGTTCATAATCATTTTTTTTTATGAATATACTTCAGACACCCAGAAATGAACATAGAACAGCTGTTAAATGATGATCTCGAGAACTTTTTATTATTTAAACCATTGAATTCCATCTCTCAGAGGAAGCATTTTGGCAGTAGATACATTAAATAAATGCAAAGTATTATTATTGTTGTTGTTCTTCTTATTACTATTGCTACTCAAAGGCACAAGCTTTTTCCTAACGATCTATCTCCTTTCAGGAAGTGAATGTGATTGTGGTCTTATTGGAAATACACTTTAGGGGGGTAACGTTGACATAAAGGAAAATAAGCCATAAAAACTTGTTTAGTTCTGAGTTTGATATAAAGAATTTTATATTTTTCTTAAGCAGAGATTAAAATTGAATATCAGATTATGGAGTTGAATTTCTTCCTTGACATATTTCTTTATGTCCCTTATTTTGGTGCCTCCTGTCGCTTAGAAATTTCCCTTCTACGAATACTTTCCATGTACTTTATTTTTATTCTACATGTGTTTAGTTATATAAACACACACACACATTTATACATATACATATATACGTATATATATATATATATATGTATAATGTAATTTTTCCTATTTCCATATGAGCTCTTTAAGAGTTCAGGGACATCTTTCATTAGGATTGATATGTTAACCAAAATGCTACTCAGTCTGTGGATATTTGGAAGCTTTCATTATAGCTATGAGCAAATATGTAAGAAAAAGGAGATTTTCACAACAGAGCCATTCCCAATCATTGAGAAAAGTATTCTGTATTTCACCCTTTTTTTTCTCTGTAGATCTTTATGAGTTCAATGAGCCTCACCATTTTGCCACAGACACCATCATGGAATTATAAAAGAATGAAACTTTTGAGTACTTTGAAGAAGAATGCTGTAGCATCTTCAGAAAAGAGAATTTCTTTCTAACTTGCACTCTGGAAAGTCCACATTGTGACAGCTAACATAAAATTGTAAAACTGTTAGCAAAGTCTCTGAAAAAAACTAACGTCAGGACTTTCATGCTTTTCTCCCTTTCAGATAAGCTGTGCTCTCCTCCGGCCACAAAAGAAAAACTTAAAAAGGAAATACAGCTGCCACTCATGAAAGAGCATTTCACACTGAAAATGGGCAATTTATTTTCCATGCCAGATCAACAGCACTATTGATTCTTAACATCCAAACATTGAAATAAAAGCTTGGCTTCATTTCTAGGGTCACAATTTTCCATTGCAAAAACCTTAGTTCCAGGCTTTTATTTTATTTCAGAATTTAAAGGTATAAGCTTCAGTATCTGACAGCATTAGCCTCTGAAGGAAGGCTACTCATTTGATGGATTATGGGATAAGTCAGGTAGCAGGGATTGCTGCAAGGTGACACAGACATTAATTTTATCAGGGTTTTAACACCTTTCTTTACTGTGATCCAGTCAGACTACATTGCCTTCTATTTGCTCAGTCACTCCTTGCTGGTCTATTATCTGATCTGACATATGGCTACTAAGCCTGGTGTAGCTTCCTTTCACTATCTGAAAAAAAATATGCTATTTGCCCACTTCCAAGGACAGGTACAAGTTTTGCTCCTTGATGGAGCTTTCTTTAATTAGGCTTGTGTTTGTAATCTTTGCACTTGAAAGACTCTAACATTGTTTAAATTGTGTGGCATCGTCCTTCCTCCCTCCTTTTTTATTTTGATTTTTAGACTGGATTAGTTATTTAATTTATGTAGGAAATTAGCAAAGGATAAACATCTCTTTACCAATACAGACAGAACATCAACTACTCCACACTTTTACAGGTATAGAGAATTGTCTGAAATAACAAGAGGTGAAAATGACCTCTCCAGGGTCACAGTATTTATCAGAGGTAGGCCTTGAATCAAGGTCTTCCTGAGTCTGAGGATATCTTACTAGCCACTCTTACCATAAACAAAATAAATGTACTGGGTGACATATACTTATTTTTTTAAATAAAGTGATAGAAGGCTTTTTCAAGAATTTCTTTTCAATAACTGGTGACATGCTGAAGTAGTGACATTCCAAGGCAAGGGAAAGGGACATAAGATACTCTGATTTCTAATTAACAAATAAATTTAATTTTCTAATGTGACAAATATAGGTGTTGACAAATGAAGGTGTTTGACATTGGGTAAATTTTCAGTATTTGAATCACCAGGTAAACTTTTCCATGTATTGGTGGAAATATCAACCCTGCAAACTTAGAAATTTGGATTCTAGGTCATGTAAGCTAAATAGAGAGTAGTGGGAGTATATGAAGACCAAAATATGAAGAATATTGGAGACTGTACCTGAAACGTGAGTAGAATTTGGAAATATAGCACACATATGATTATATCACCATGCCAGTACCCAAATGTGTACACACACACACACACACACAAACACACATGCACCATGTTGTCTTTTACATTGAAGGTCAGATTCATTTCAACATGTATCAATTCAGTGAACTGACAAATACCTAGTTCTTAATGACCTAAGTTAAAGACAAAAGTAATATTACTATGTAAGTTGCCATTAAAGGGGAATCTGTGAACATTTGTTATACGTTAGTCTTCAGAGCAAAGAGAGTACACCAGTCTTTGCAAGGACCACAGTTCTTTCCTCATTGTTAATAGATCTGTGCTCCTACTTGAGTGTCACAGTCTGGGTATTGCCTGCTGCTTTGTACAGCACCCAGATTTGGGGGGTATTGAATATTTAAACAGTAGAACTTTTTTTCCCCCTCAGAGTTTCTGCTTTTGGATTTACGTTGTACTTCCTCTTTAGAGGAGAATTTTCATTTTTCTATTTTCTACTTTTCTTTCTAATCCTGATATTTAGGAGAAAGTTTGGAAAAACTGCTAAAATCAGGTATCACACCTACTTATGGATTTTTTCTTTTTCTTTTGAAATGCTTATGTGACTACAACCCAGATTCTCTTGACAATAGTTTTTTTTTTCTTCTTTCCAATGTGGCTCCTAAAAGAACACATTTATATTTCCTTAAGGACCATTCAATGAAAAGCAGCCCAAAGTGAAACCACATCCCCACATCTGCATATCTTTAATATCTAATTGTAATATCACCTGTTAGGGAATGCACAAGTTCACATTTTTACACCTCACTCCTTTAGTAAGAGGTTCCTCTTTAATGTGCATTAGATGCGCTCCCCAAAATATATGCTAACTAACTTTATAGAATAATGGAATTTTAAAGTTGGAAAGGACTTAAGAGCTCATTTTTTACAACCTCCTACTGAATGCAATAGTCTTTATTTTATTTTATTTTTTTGCCAGATCATATAGATTCTAATGGGACATTTACAGTGACAATAAATTTGTGAACTTTCCCATTTTATTTTTGGTCTACTCTAAAGTTTTATTCCCCCCACCCCCTTTAATCCAACATGGTTTTCAAGGTCAACTCTGGAACTCCATGATGTTCTTGGTTCAATGTGGGGTACTTTCACAATTACACAAATACACCATAAGTGCCTTCTTAAAAAAAAAAAATCAACTAAACTAAACTAAACTAACAGGCACTATATGTCAGATACCTATTCACTTAATTATGATGACTAGTGTAACAAATAATATAGGAAAACTGAGTAGAAGAATTAATTCGTCCCCCCATATAGGAATGGAATAGAATCTACCATATTTTTATGTTGATAAGAGAAGGAATGCTCCCTGAAAAACTCACAGTCTTTGGGTTGTTTCACAGCTGGAATATCTGGAAACAAACTGTTCCTCACCACTGTTCCATCTACCTTCAGAATATATTATTCCTTTTTGCCATAAAAGCTGCTCTTGGAATGATTTAAGAATTACTATAGACATCTGTAGGAACTACCATATCTTACTATGATATTTTCCCCCTCAAAACAATTGCAATTATTCTTTTGTGAGGTTAACCTGGGCTAACATCTCTGGGAACCAACCAAAGCATTTTCAATTATTTATAAAGTCTGACATATAAATATACCTGTCCTGCACGCAAATAATAAGACTTATTTACATACAACTAAGCAATACAAAGGTAATCACATGATAAATCACTCAAATGTTGAAAGGCATTCATCATGTCTCCCAACCTTTTCCTTAAAGAATAAATATTTCAGATGCCTTCAGGTTTTCTTCACGAGAAGTTGCTTTCAGAGCCAGTCATAATTCCAATCAACTTCTGTATATTTTTTGCTCATCCTCCTATGGATTGTCAATGATTCTCTGATGCTGATCAAGGAGCAGAGAAGGATATAAAATGTAGAGATTAGATTTGCCCTTGATTCCCAATTATATGTTAACCACTTTCTCAGTGGTGAAGATTTGTACCTGTTGCTTAGTCACTGTAACAAATCCTGATTCTCTGCCCATGTCAGTTATGCCTATATCACTTTCTTTTTCTAGACTCTTCCCCTGATCTATTAAATCATCATGTCAGTTCATCCAGAATCTAAACTAAGCTGTCATTAAAGACTAAGCCATACACTGAACCTGTTCTTTGCCCTGCCTCCCTGTCTGTGTACACTGACTCTTACTGGCTAATGGTCTCATACATTAGAAATGTTGAAGTCCAAGACTAATGGTGAACACTGTAAACACAGAAAATTGAGAAGGACAAATGAAACAGAACAGAAACAAACATTCTCTACCCTGTTTCTCAGTCAGGGTAAACGAGACAGGAGTGAGAGGGAAAGTATCATGCTTCTGATTCAGTTCATCATACCCATGATTTGGGTGAAATTTGATCTTTATAATTTGAACACAGCTGGAAAGAGACTGGCTGTCATAATCTTGCCAGTTTTAGAGATGCAGCATTTTCCGCAGTCCTCAAAAGAGGATTACTATCAACCAAATTTCTGGAGAAAGCCAGAACTAGAGTGGCTCCATGTTAGATTGCCTAGGTATGTGAAGAATGAAGACCAAGTCCTCTCACATCTGGATTTCCACATATCATTTCTGGTCACTAAACTGAAACATTGTACCATGCTTATTTTCACCAAATTAGATATATTTTCCACTAACTATATTGTGTGGATTTGCGATGTTCACATTTCTTTCCTTCGATTGATTATTTGATTTTTCTCTCTGATGATTACAACTCAACAATTCAATACCTCTCAGACATCACCAGCCCAATAAAATTTCACTTCACAGAATCACAGAATAAAATCTCATAGTCAAAATGATTATCAGAAGTCATCTAGGGGGGAGAGCAAAGATGGTGGCATAAAAGCAGCAAACCTCCCTGTGCTTCCCCCATAACTACCTCAAATAGCTATTAAAATGACTCTAAACAAATTTTAGAGCTGTAAAACCCACAAAGTGACAGAAAGAAATAAACCTCCTGCTGAGGTCAGCCCTGAAGGAAAGGTTCATCACAGCATGCTGGGAGCAGAGCCCATCCTCCTTTGAGGCTGTGGTTCTAGCTTCAGGGCAGGCCCTACCCTACAGCAGAATTTCAGAAGAGTGGATCACCAGCAGTTGTGGTGGTTTCCAGAATTATCAACCCATAATGCCAAAGACAAAGTGAGAGGTGAGAGTGGACTTTGGGAACAAGGGGTCCAGGAGTGTGGTCCAACCTCTGCTCCAGGAGAGAGAAGTGGCTGAGATGCATTGGCCACCACCACATGACTGCTCAGAGCTTCTGGCCTGTAGATCATAGGGGGACCAAACGACCAGTCTGAGGGGTAATCACTTTTGCTTTAACGTGCTTGGATTTGGGTTGTTGTTTGGTGGAGGTCCTAGGGTGTGTGACCAAATGCCAGAAACCATGGAGGCTTCTGAGAGGGCACCTAACTAATAGCCCTGACAGCTGCAAAAATCTCAGCAATTTTTGATAAAGCTCTCCTCTCTGGAAGCAGACTTCTACCATGGCAAAAGGCTCAAAAGTCAAGTAATTGGGTGTCAACACAAGCGAACAAAGGAAGCAAAAAAAGCACAGCAATCAAATCTTAGATTCTCTTTTTTGGGGAAAAATAATCAAATCATGGAACAGGAGGAAGATAATGAAGTCAGAACTCCTGTACCAAAAGCTTCCAAGAAAAATATGAACTCATTACAGGCCATAGAGGAGATTAGGAAGGATTTTGAAAATGAAATATAGGAAGTCTGGGAAAAACTGGGAAAAGAAATGAGAATGATGCAAGAAAATCATGAAAAGAAAGTCAACAACCAGACTGAAGATAACACCTTAAAAAAAAAGACTAACTCAAATGGCAAAAGAGTCTACAAAGAAAATGATGAGAAGAATGCCTTAAAAAGCCAAATTTGCAAAATTAAAAAAGAATCTCAAAAGCTCACTGAAGAGAATCATTCCTTCATAATTAGACTGGAGGAAATGGAAGCTAGTGCCTATGAGAAATCAAGATGCTATTAAACAGATTCAAATGAATGAAAAATAGAAGGAAATGTGAAATATCTCATTGGAAAAAAAACACTGACCTGGAAAATAGATCCAAGAGAGGTAAATTAAAAATTATTGGACTACCTGAAAACCATGATCAGAAATAGAACCTAGAAATCATCCTTCAAGAAATTTTCAAGGAAAATTGCCCCCATGTTTTAGAACCAGAGGGCAAAATAGAGGTTGAAAATATTCACAAATCACCTCTTGAAAAAGATCTCAAAAAGAAAATGCCTAGGAATATTGTAGCCAGGTTCTGGAGTTCCCATATCAAGGAGAAAATATTACAAGTAACCAAGAAGAAA
The DNA here is from genome assembly GCF_028583685.1 of Petaurus breviceps papuanus. Classification (NCBI taxonomy): domain Eukaryota; kingdom Metazoa; phylum Chordata; class Mammalia; order Diprotodontia; family Petauridae; genus Petaurus; species Petaurus breviceps. Next base: position 56,931,930 of record NW_027186304.1, read on the forward strand.
CAATTTTATTATTGTAGAAACATAAACAGCATAACACAGCGTCTGGTAGATTCGACATTGAGGGATAAAAGGGATTGGAATATTATATTCTGGAGGTCAAAGGAGATGGGATTAAAACCAAGAAATCACATACCCAGCAAAACTGAGTATCATGTTCAGGGAAAAATTTGGTCATTCAATGAAATAGAGTACTTCCAAGCATTCTTGTTGAAAAAAA